>NW_027224264.1:6806548-7140065 GCF_023699985.2 Odocoileus virginianus
ATATCCAATGAATATTCAGGACTTATTTCCTTTAGGATTCACTGGTTGGATCTCCTTGCAGTCCAAGGGACTTTCAAGAGTCTTCTCCAACACCACAGTTCAAAAGCATCAATTCTTCAGTGCTCAACTTTCTTTATGGTCCAACTCTTACATCCATACATGACTACTAGAAAAACCATAGCTTTGACTAGACAGACCTTTGTCGGCAAAGTAATGTCTCTGCTTTTTTATATGCTGTCTAGGTTTGTCATAGCTTTTCTTCCAAGGAGCAAAAGTCTTTTAATTTCATGGCTGCAGTCACCATCTGCAGTGATTTTGGAGTCCAAGAAAATAAAATCTGAGTAATTTAGGCTAAAACTTTTTTTTCTAAGTTTGGGGCAAAAGAACCAAATGAAAAACACTTGGGCAGCAAAAGAAGCAGGTCAAATTAATGTCAATGCTTGCTTTCTCATATCTACTCTTGTCCTCTTCCAGTTAGTCTGACCATCTGAGTGAAGGGTGCCACTGTCCATCTAGCCAGAAACCTAGGATTCACACTTAACACCTTAATGCCTCCTTTTTAATCTACTTCTCCTTCATCCAAAGGTAACCAAGTTCTTCTAACTCTATCTTCTAAATTCCTCCACCTTCTGTTCAATTTCTAATCCCTTTACTAGGTGACAATTTTTTCTCATCTGCAATACTGCAAAAATCTGCTAACTGATCTCCATTTGGCTTTTCTTACTTCTTTAAAATAAATTTATTATGCACAGCCAGTTGGTCTTTTAAAATTAAAATTGGAATATGTATGGAAAAAGGGGAAATTTATGTACCATTATTACACATATTGTTAAATACCTCTTTTCCTTGAGTCACTAATAATATTATTTTTATTTGACTAATTTGCTATATGAGAGTTCCTTGTACAGCAAGGAGATCAAAGTCAATCCTAAAGGAATATTCACGGAAGGACTGATGCTGAAGCTGAAGCGCCAATACTTTGGCCACCTGATGGGAAGAGCCAACTCATTGGAAAAGACCCTGATGCTGGGAAAGATTGAGGGCAGGAGGAGAAGGGGGAGACAGAAGATGAGATGGTTGGATGGCATCATCGACTCAATGGACATGAATTTGAGCAAACTCTGGGAGATAGTGAAGGACAGGGAAGCCTGGTGTACTGCAGTCCATGGGGTCACAGAGTCAGACACAACTTAGTGACTGAACAACAGGAATTTGCTATATAAGTATTTTTCACTTTTTCCTGCAAATACTATCAGATGTGAAGACTACAAATATAATTTTTTCCAAATAATAAAATGTGCCAGATTAGTTTATTCAACAAATATTTACTGAGCATCTATTATGTCCTAGGCACTAGAAATGCATAGTGAATAAGACAAACAATATCCCAATTTTTGTGAAACATGCACACTTGTAGATAGAGACATAAAATAAGCAAATAATAAATACATAATATGACAAAAATGCTACAATAAACATGCTAAATGCTATGATGAAAAAGGGTTCCCAGTTAAATGCAGTGGATCAGACATTCATATTTATCTACAAATGACATAAAAGAGCTATTTTAGAGCCGTAAGCCCATGAGAAAAAAAGAACAGGAAAGAGGGTGAAAATAGCAGCATTTTAGAAAATGGAAAGTTAAAGAGAAAATGTCAACTTATTAGCAGACCCAAGAAACCTGAATCCTAAACCAGCAGTGAGAAAATGAGCAATACAGTTCATACCAATGAACTTCCAAAAGGCTCAGAAGCTAGCAGCGTCAAGTCAGTATCCAATATTTCTGTAAGTGAGGGTGAAAGTGGAGCCAGAAACATGGGAATTAGTGCAAAGGTGATTCGTGAAACAACTGGGCCTCCAAATCCTGTTCTTTATTCTTCGCAGCCAGGTAACTCCCCTATGTACTTTCCTCTCGCAGAAGACTAGAGACTTATTCTATGAGAATTTAAATAGGACTTCTATGTGTCTCAGAGCTGAGTGTAAGATTAGATGAAAGTCTAGCTATCTACTGCATGTTGAGACCCCTAGTTCTCTTCTACTTGTTCCCAGAAACTTACAGCCAAACCTACCTTGTATCCCCCAAGTAGAAGATTAGAAGATTATTTTCTGAGAGAATTTGACCAGACTTACAGGAAATTATCTGAAAATAATTAGGGGTTCACCAAAGTAAAGGATCCAGCCAAATCACCCTATAGTAGTGCCCACCATGACAAAACTTTTTATCATCCTGTCATCCCCCAATCAAATATAACCAAACATCCAAGGATCCCAAGACATATGATTTGTTTTTAATTCTTTCATGAAAGAGATTAAAACAAATGAGGGAAAAAAATGAACTTGGAATATTTCAGGAAGATGAGAACTTAAAAATCTTTTAAGATCATCAAAAATATAAAAGAAGATATTGTAATAATCAAACAGGAATAGTATATATTTTTTTCCATTTATTTTTATTAGTTGGAGGCTAATTACTTTACATCATTACAGTAGTTTTTGTTATACATTGAAATGAATTAGCCATGGATTTACATGTATTCCCCATCCCGGTCCCCCCTCCCACCTCCCTCTCCACCCGATCCCTCTGGGTCTTCCCAGTGCACCAGGCCCGAGCACTTATCTCATGTACCCAACCTGGGCTGGTTATCTGTTTCACCCTAGATAATATACATGTTTCAATGCTGTTCTCTTGAAACATCCCACCCTCACCTTCTCCCAGAGCCCACAAGTCTGTTCTATACATCTGAGTCTCTTTTTCTCTTTTGCATATAGGGTTATCGTTACCATCTTTCTAAAGTCCATATATATGTGTTAGTATACTGTAATGGTCTTTATCTTTCTGGCTTACTTCGCTCTGTATAATGGGCTCCAGTTTCATCCATCTCATTAGAACTGATTCAAATGAATTCTTTTTAATGGCTGAGTAATATTCCATTGTGTATATGTACCACAGTTTCCTCATCCATTCGTCTGCTGATGGGCATCTGGGTTGCTTCCATGTCCTGGCTATTATAAACAGTGCTGCGATGAACATTGGGGTGCACGTGTCTCTTTCAGATCTGGTTTTCTTGGTGTGTATGCCCAGAAGTGGGATTGCTAGGTCATATGGCAGTATATTATTTTTTAAATGGGCATTAAATAAAAGAGTTCTCGGATATTTTAAATGACAGCAGACATAAAAAACCTCAGTAGAAGTAGTGGAAAATGAAGTTGAGAAATTCTCAAATAAAATAGACCAAAGAAACAACAAACATTTATTTAGAAAATCAAACCAGGAGTTTTGGAATAGGTTTAATAAGAAAAATAGGTTTTCCTAAAAGAGAACAGTGGAAATGGAGGAGAGGAAATTATCAAATAAATCATTTTAGTAAAATTCCCAGAACTGAAGAAATAGTTTCCAGATTAAAAGGGTCAGTTGAGTAACTAACTATACTGATGCAAGTAGATTCACACTAGGGCATGTCATATTGAAATATAAGAATACTGGAAATCAAGAGAAGATTATATTTTAATGGCAGAAGTTGAGTAGAAAGGCAAAGATGAATAAGAACCATTGAGATGACCATAGTCATGGCATGGCATATAACCCCTATATCTAATCTATCAAACTTTGCCTGCTCTATTCTAAAAGGACATACAGTATCCAAAGACTTCTCTTTACCTTCTTAGCCCAATTCAGTTGTCTTTCTCTTAGAGTACTATAGTAGCATAGACTGGGATTTCAGTCTTTGTCCCTGTAGCTCATCGTTCAGAAAGCAGCAAGAATCATCTCTGTGAATTGTAAATCAGACCCCTTTCCCTCCGTTCTGAATTCTGTTAATGGTTTTCCACTGCTTCCAAAATTAAGTCCAAACACTTTACCATAGCATCTTGGATCACCCCCTCCCTGTCATTATATGGCCCTAGCATGCCTTTTGACACCATCATCTATCTGTCTCTCTCATTACTTCCAGACACATTTGATTTAATTTTCATTCTATGTACATGACCTATACATTTCCAGCTTAAGTCTTTTGCACTAGTCTCTATCTGCAATTTTCCAGCTCTTTCTCATCTCTCATTACTTAGATCTCAGCTCATTTATCACTTACTCACAGAAAAATTCCCTGATCAACTTACCTAAAGCAGTCACTGACCCAACAATTCTCTATACTATTTTATTCTAGTATTTATTCTAGTTATTATTAGCTAAAAGTATGTTTTAAAATTCATCTCTTCATATACATTCATTATCTGTATTCTGCCACTAGTATACAAGCACTATATGGGCAAAAATGAATTTACCTTTCTTATTCATCACTATCTCAGTATCTAGAACAGAACTCTGCATGTTCATAGGTGCTCAGTAAATGTTGCCTGCATTAACTTATTAATGGATTAACTACCAAGAGTTCACAGAACTCAACAAGTAACAGAGTAAAGTTGCAGATATACAAGGTGACATAACGACCATATATTTGATAATCCAAAATGTATCCCATGGTTGAGGGAAAAGTGGTAAACAGGCTCATCAATGTCATACCTGAAGAGAAACCAATAGTTCTGAACTCTGCTATAATGTCCTCTAGCTTCTTTGTTCCCATGATTAAGGGGTAGCAAACATGGAAAAGAGACACCCGAATAAAGAAGAAATACACAAATTGTATAAAATGGAGTCTGTACAAGGTAGGGGGGATTATTTTGATACAAAAAAAGGGTAATCAAGCCCAGTTTCTTACTATAACAATCAAATAATTTGTATTGCCCCCAAAAAGAGACCCCCGAAGAGTCAGGTTCTAACACATTGTCAAGAACATAAACTCAAGTTGGTGGTGTTAGATTTCCTTTTTTACATGTCACATGGCAAGACCAGTTTAGGAGAGGGTAACTGTTTTAGTCTGCTCAGGCTGCCATAACAAAATACCACTGGGTGGCTTAAACAGCAGAAATTAATTTTCTCACAGTTCTGGAGGCTGGAATTTCCAGATCAGGGTGCCACCATAGTCAGTTTATTGTGACAGCTCTCTTCCCAGCTTGCAAACAAGCACCATCTTACTGTGTCCTCACATGGCAGAGAGAGAGAGAGAGAGAGAGAGAGAGAGAGAGAGAGAGAGAGAACACTTTGACATCCCTTCTCATTGTTGTTCAGTCACTCAGTCATGTCTGACTCTTTGCAACCCCATGAACTGCAGCATGCCAGGCTCCTCTGTCCTTCACTATCTCCTGGAGTTTGCTCAAACTCATGTCCATTGAGTCGGTGATGCCATCCAACCATCTCATCCTCTGCCACCCTCTTCTCCTCCTTCCCTCAATCTTTCCAAGAATCAGGCTCTTTTCCAATGAGTTGGTACTTCACATCAGGTGGCCAAAGCAATGAAGCTTCAGCTTCAGCAGTCAGTCCTTCCAATGAATATTCAGGGTTGATTTCCTTTAGGATTGACTGGTTTGATCTCCTTGCTGTCCAAGGGACTCTCAAGAGTCTTCTCCAACACCACAGTTCAAAAGCATCAGTTCTTCAGCACTCAGCCTTCTTTATGGTCCAACTCTCACATCCATACATGACTACTGGAAAAACCATAGCTTTGACTAGACAGACCTTTGTCGGCAAAGTGATGTCTCTGCTTTTTGATATGCTGTCTGGGTTCATCATAACTTTTCTTCCTAATCCTATCCTCACGATCTCATCTAAACTTAATTACATTCAAAAGATCCCATCTCCAAATACCATCACACTGGGGGCTAGTGCTTCAGCATATGGATTTAGGAGGGGCACACAATTCAATCCATAGCAATAACAAAACTTATAGAGAAGAGAGGTAAAGTATAAGGCAGCTCTGCTAGGTGACGCAGTTGAATGAAAGAGTCTGCAATTGCATTCCCCTCAAGATTTATCTATTGGTGGAGCTCACCAAAGCACTTCTACTTTTCCAATTATTGAACTCCCTGCAGTCCCCTCTCCATCTACTACTCTTCCAAACCATCATGTGGTAAATATAAAGATTGTTATGTGCTAAAGTTATCTTGAGGTAGATGAACCTAGAGCCTGTTACACAGAATGAAGTCAGAAAGAGAAAGAGAAATATTGTATAGTAATGCATATACATGGGATCTAGAGAAATGGTACCAATGAACCTATTTGCATGGTATGAATATAAATACAGATGTAGAGAATGGACTCGTGGACACAGAGGGGAAGGCGAGGGTGAGATGAATGGAGAAAGTCGCACTGACATAGATACACTATCATGAGTAAAATAGAATAGCTAGTGGAAAGCTTCTGTATAGCACGGGAACCCAGCCTGATGCCCTGTGTTGACCTAGATGGGTGGGATGTAGGGAAGCTCAAGAGGGAGGGGACATATATAATTATGACTGATTCACATTGTTGTATGGCAGAAACCAACACAACATTGTAAAGCAATTATCCTCCAATTTAAAAAAAAATTAAAAATAAAGTTATCTGATGGAATCAAGTCACACAGCCAGGAAAGGAATTCCTTTGTGTTTAACAGATCGTAAATCTGATATGCATTTTAGGGAAATAATATGTTCAAATTTACACTGAAAATAAGGTTTCAAGCCAGACTGGGACCAGAGGTCTTGTATCCTGGCAAAAGGCTTTTTCCTTTGAAGACATGGCTATTGTCCCAAGAGACCCATGCCTCGGGTTGGTTCTAAAGAAGGCAATGGAGATTTAAGGGCTGCTAAACCCTGAGTCACTGTGACCCTTACTCTGCACTTCACTGTTGAATTCTGCCTTTCTGGACACTCCATCCAAGTAACTGAAAATTAGGAAGATCCTCATTCTCCACCAATCTTGAATCTCATTAGGGAAGAAGTACACTGTGTACTTGTTCCCTTGGCACTTCGGGTGGCAAATTTTATCCTTTCCCAGGCCAATTAGAAGCTTGTAAGTACCTTGTTCCCTTGCCAGCTGTCTTCAAGGACAGTGTGCTCCCTAATACCCACATGATAACAAATATTACTTAACATAGACCAATAATACCATACCATGATAACAAATATTACTTAACATAGACCAATAATACCATACCATGGTTGAAAATGTCAAGATTACTACTGAGATTGAAGCATTGACTAGAAAGGTGTCCCGGTGACCTGATTATGAAACAATTCTGCATATAGGAATGGTCACCGCCCTCAACTTCTGTCCTCCAGGAAGTCCTTATTAAAACCCACCTAACTCAGCCTGCTCAGATCCTCTACTTTACATTCTATCATCTGCCCTTGTTTAGTTGTTGCTTTGAAAGACTACTTTGGGAGGCAGAGTTGTCATGGTACATATATGTGTTCTCCTGAAACAATTTATGCATTCTGTAAAGCTGCTTTTGAGTATGATCTTGATTATCTGTGCTTTATCTATTCTACATTTTACTTCCCTGCATTTCTTTTCACTCACACAATAAACTAACATCATGGGAAAGCATAAAATCTAAGGGTTGGCAAACTATGGTTCATGCATCAAATAAAGCAAGCTGAATAGTAAAGTGTGACACCATCTGCTATGATTCTCTACAATACTAGGAACTAAATGATTTAACTTTGATGCCCAAATATCTCCCTACTGGTCTTCCTTCAATGCTCCCCCTATGTCCCAATGTCGCCTTATGTAGCTGCCAACAGAACCTCCATAAATTGGTAATTGGATGGAACAGGGATGCTGTAGTTAATCTAGCCCTTGATCTCTCAGCTTTCTCACTCCTCTCAGTAATTTTTGTTTTTTTTTTCCTGTTAAGGATGTTTGTGGAAGAGAAAGAGAGACAGATAAGGAGAGTGAATCCTGGATCCTTGCACCACCACCACCCCCCCACCCCGCTCCCGCAATTGAATGAGAGTTAGAGGAGAAAGGAGACCTATGGGATGCTTTTCTCACTTCATTTTCTCTTCTCTAATCCTGAAGAAGAGCTCTAACACTGCATCTTTATCCCATTAGTGAAGCAACCAATAAATGGATAGTCTGTTTATCCACCTTGAAGAGGTTTCCATTTAGGGTTTAAATAGAGATTGGCTCCAATTTAGTTGACAAGTTTCCTAGTGTTTTTTAAAAACTTCTATTAAACAGATTATTTAAAGCTATGTTTAATCTTTTACTCCCCTTTCTCCTGTCTGTTCATCACAAACAGGAGCTTACCTTTATTACCACCTCCAGATGCCCTCTATTCGCTAACACACTCTTCTATAATAAGCCCCCTACCCACACACACAACATAGGTGAACCGATTAAGCAGAATATAATTTTATTGTCACGAACTCTCCCTAAGCTAAAAATTGAAAAACTTCATGAATTATACATCAACACACACACACCAAACCCACTGTGTTAGATGAAAAGAAATTGTACTATTTCTACTATCCACCTTCAAGTCATATAAGATCACATCTCCACCACAACATGCATAAATGTACCCAATTAGAAATCATAGAATTGTCAAATGTCAGAGTGGGAAGGGAGCATAGAGATAATTTAGTCTAACTCACTCATTTTACAGAGAATAAAACTAATACCCAGAGAAAGGGTTTTCCAAAGGTCACTCGGGTAGTTGAGAATATAAGTGCAACTGAAACCCTGGCCATGTTTATGATCCGCTGTATCAAACAAACATATACTCAATTAAGAATTTAAGGGTATATGGATCCATCCTCCAAATGAGGAAGCATCAATCTTTTCAAAACTAAAATGACTCCATTCATCATATCTGAACATCCCTGCTCTTTTCTGTACTGTTTTGCTGCTATTGTCAATTCCCAGGACACTTTCCTTCCCCAGCCTCTGAACAGCCCCCACAAATGAGCAATTCCTAAACGCATTTGCTATGACGTTTGCAAAGGCAGCCTCTCAGAGAAAAGGTCATTGTCACTGTTCTCTGTTTCCAAATACGTCCCTTAAAAGAATCAAACATTACAATGCTGCATACCAATTGCCTGAAGACTTACAAATCTCCTCTAGGAAAGTCCAAGTCTCCTGGAAAAATGGACAATCCAATGACATTTGTGATGTGATTTACCAAACTGAAAAAGGGACACAAAAGAGGCATGAAGAGACACCATTTTTCTACAGGTCCAGGGAATTGTGCTCATATGTTTACTATAGAGTGACATGACTCCTCACTCCTCAATCTTTATAACTAACTCCGCCCTTTCTCCAGTGACTTGGAAAGTTACGCAAGCCCAATACATGCTCTCTGGTCACTAGAAATAGGGAGTCAGATTTCCAGGGAGCCTCCAAACAGAAAAGTAGAGCCACAAAGGAAAGGAGGAATTATAGCTATTTTGCTTTGTATTTCTGATGTTAGTTCTTCCCCAGTACCTGTCAGTCAGCTCTGATCTCTGAATTTCCCACAGCACAAAATGACTCTTGCTATTTCTCTTAGATGCTGCCAAACATCATTAATTATATGTTATACACAAAACCTTCACAACCATACTCAACCTATTACTTTCTAATCTCACCTTCTATCCCTTTCTCCCTTGCTCACAGACCACACTGGGCAACTCTAAGTTAACTGCACCTGTCTTGTACTTTGAGGACTCACATTTCCCCACCTATATCTAAAAATTATGTTTCAAATTGCTAGAATGCCTCAATCTCATCCTTCATTTCATTATGCAGCACATATTTTTAAACCTATTTTCTCTTTAAAGTCTTCCATGAACTCTATGTGCATGCTGAGTCACTTCAGTCATGTCTGACTCTTTGTGATCCCATGGACTGTAGCCCGCCAGGCTCCTCTGTCCATGGGATTCTCCAGGCAAGAATACTGGAGTGGGTAGCCTTTCCCTTCTCCAGGGGATCTTCCCAACCCAGGGATTGAACCTGGGTCTCTTAAGTCTCCTGCATTGGTAGGTGGGTTCTTTACCACTAGCATCACCTGGGAAGCCCTCCTTGATCTCTACTCCCACCCCAAATTAGATGTTCCATAAATAATTTCTATTCTTTTACTTCCCTTATAGCTCAGTTGATAAAGAATCTGCCTGCAATGCAGGAGACACTGGTTCAATCCTGGGTCAGGAAGATCTGCTGGAAAAGGGATAGGCTACCCACTCCAGTATTCTGGCCTGGGGAATTCCATTGACTGTTTAGTCCATAGGATTGCAAAGAGTCAGACATGGTGGAGAGACTTTCACAATTAATTAAATCATTCACAAATTATTGAGCACGAACAATTTGTCATGCACTTTGCAAAGCATTGAGAATGCAGCAGTAGATAGACATATTCCTGTACTTATAGAATTTATAGAATAATAGGAAAAATAAGTACTCAAAGTACTGTTTATGGAAGATATATAGGTGGCTATAGGATGTCACTGCAAGGATTTGACATAGGTTTGAGAGATCAGAGAAGGTATACCTTCAGAAGGAGAATTTAAATTGAGACCTGAAAGGGCTTCCCTGATGGTTCAGTGGTTGAGACTTTGTGCTTCCATTGCAAGGGGCTTGGGTTTGATCCCTGTTCAGTAAACTAAGATCCTGCGTGCTGCTCAGTAGAGCCAAAAACAATTTTTTTTGAGACCTGAAGTAAAAACATATTAGCCAAATATAGAGGGTATTCCCTTCCAGAAGGAAAATATAAATTATGAAAAAACAATAAGGCAAGAAGGAATTTAGGACTCTCAAGAAACTGAAAGAAGGGGAAAGTGGTACAACATGAGAATCCAGAAGGCCAGGCATTGTAGGTACATTATTAATTCTGGGCCATAAACTAAGAGGACCACAAAGTCGCTGAGGAGTATCAGCCTAAAGACTATTTGGAAGGAATAAAAGTAGAGATAGAAACGTGGTGATGGCTTCAAAAAGGGTGATGGAGAAATACATTTGAGAGATATTTAAGATGGGGAATCTACAAGACTTAAATAATGAGATCTTAAGAAATAAAGATGGAAGTTATAAAAAATGACAAAAATCAATGATGTTACATTTTACTGAGGTAAGGCATAATGGAACAGGGCCGAAATTGGTTTCAGCAGTGGTGTGGGCAGACAATGAGTATGGATTTGAAAATACTGAATTTGAGGTGCTTATGAGATATAGAAGTGTTTATAACAAACAATTAGGCCTATGATTCCAGGGCTCAGAGAGAGAGAGCTAATTAAAGAAAAGAAATGGAATCATCAATATACAGATTTTACTGAAGTAATGAAAGTGGATTATTTTATTCTAGGGATAGAATAGAGTGAGCAAATAAAAGCTCTGTGACATCACAACAAACATTTAAAGATTATATGGGAGAGCCATGAAAGGAGATGGAGAAAGAGTGGTTAAAGAGATAGAAGGAAAACCAGGGGATTCAGGGTTCTCAACATCCAACAAAAGAGGGTAGGTACATCAAGAAAGAGGACCTACTGTATAGCACAGGGAACTATACTCAATATTTTGCAATAACATATAAAGGAAAAGAATCTAAAGAGCAATATATAGATACAGATACATACATGTATATATGCCTGAATCTCTGCACTGTACACCTAAAACTAAGACAACATTGTAAGTCAGCTATCAGTTCAGTTCGGTCCTTCAGTCTCTTTGAGATCCCATGGACTGCAGCATGCCAGGCTTCCCTGTCCATCACCAACTCCCGGAGCTTACTCAAACTCATGTCTATCGAGTGAGTTTGGTGATACATCCAACCATCTCATCCTCTGTCATCTCCTTCTCCTCCTGCCTTCAATCTTTCCCAGCATCAGGGTCTTTTCCAATGAGTCAGTTCTTTGCATCAGGTGGCCAAAGTATTGGAGTTTCAGCTTCAGCATCAGTCCTTCCAATGAATATTCAGGACTGATTTCCTTTAGGATCTCCTTGCAGTCCAAGAGACTCTCAAGAGTCTTCTCCAACACCACAGTTCAAAAGCATCAATTCTTTGGCACTCAGCTTTCTTTAGTCCAACTCTCACATCCATGCATGACTACTGGAATATATATACATATACATATATATATGCATATACCTATATATATGTATAACTTACATATATGTATATATACACACACAGCAGTAAAGAATCTGCCTGCCAATGCAGGAGATGGGTTCAATCCCTGGGTTGGGAAGATCCCCTGGAGAAGGAAATGGCAACCCACTCCAGTATTCTTGCCTGGGAAATCCCATGGATAGAGGAGCCTGGCAGGCTATAGTCCATGGGGTCACAAAAGAGTCGGACACAACTTAGCAACTGAAAACAACAGAACAGCAATATAAAGAGGACTATCATCTGAGGTGAGTGCTGTTGAGTTGCCAAGAAAGGTGGATTTAGCAACACGGATGTCACTGTGACCTTATCAAGAGCTATTTCAGTGGAGTTGTGTGGGGCAGAAGACAGATTGGAGTGGGTTGAGGTGAAGAATTGGAGACAGAAAGGTAGAAAATTCAAGAAATTTGTGTTTAATGGTAGGTGTGAGATTGTTTAGTAACTGAGGAGGCTAAGGAATCCTGGAGGATTTGCTTGTCTGGTGTTTTTTTTTTTTTTGAATGTAGGAAAAATTATAACATGTTTTAAAGCCAAAAGAAAAATCCACATATAAGATAGAAGATATAAGAAAGAAATTAACTGGTAACATAAGTCCCTTGGGAAGGCAATAGGGGAAGGAATCCAGAATATAGGTGAAGGGATTGGCCTTTAATAAGAGGAAGGATGTCCTTCCATAATAACTTAAGAAAGAAGAGGATAGTGAAACGTTCACAAACTCTTGGTTTGGATGTAGAGTTAAATAGGAAGTGAGGACATTTGCTGGGATTCAGGGTAGGGAGAAAGATACGAGTGATATTTCCGAAGATATTTTTAGTCAAATTCTCAGAATTCCCTTCCCCCTTCCAAATATCCCCCATGATTAATAAGTGATAATTTAATGCAGCAATTAAGAAAATGGTATCAAGAGCAAGAGTTTATGGTAAGAACCTTGGCTCTGCCATCAAATAGTTGTATGATCTTGGGCAAATCATTTAACCTTTTGGTTTTCAGTTTCCTCCTCTGTGAAAAGGGGATGATATTTTTATCTACCTCAAATTTTATTGTGAAAATAAATAAACTGAGTTAATATACATGAAGTGCTTAGAATAATGCCTGACAAATAATAAGTACTCTGCAGTGTTGCTTTCATTACTAAAGCTCTCCAAATATTACCAGGGTCAGCTTATTATTGGATTATATGGAGATACAAAAGATAACTATTAGGTAGAAAGGAAGGTGAAGTTTTCTTTCAAAAGTATTTCAGTTTTCTAACTAGAGTGAAAATACAACAGGGACATAAGCTTGCTTTCTATTCATATATATATATACATATATATATATATGACTTATATATATAATTTATATGTATACATTATACCATGCATATAATTAATACAAATTATTCATATATAATAATTATTTCTATTTATAATAAAATATATGAGAAATCAGTGAATATCAGTATATCCCAGTAGGGAGGTCTGGGTCCACAGAGGATGGAATTGAGAGTAGCTTCTAATGAGTAGCCTAGAGGATTGTATCCTGAGCCCTAGGGTGATCTTTTTCTAAATCCAAGAGCAGGAACAACACCACCAGTTGAGGTTTTCAGTTCTATTTCAGCCCTCTCCTCTGCCTTTTTCTGTTTTTAGGAAGGGTAAATGTTCACATCTATGGCTGGGAAAATCCCTATTTTTTCTTAAGTTGAGGAAGTGGAATTATTTCCTTCTGAAAAGCTTTGGAAATAGCCACAAAACATGCAGGTAAGTTCCATAGGAGAGGGACTCTCAACTCAAATATGCAAACATTTGTTCCTCAAGTTCACTACAAAAGTATTGTGCCAAATCAGTGACTTGAATACACAAGGGTTGAAAAGCTGAATATACTCATGTGTTTGGTTGTAAAAGATGGTGCCAGCTTGGGGAGAGTAGATGCGAACAAGTGGTTAAATTGAACTAACTGGTACGGTGTTTGAAGATCAAATCAGAAACATGGACTGTCAAATTTTGCTAATATAGTCTGCATCAGTGAAGAATCTATAATAATATGTCAGTTTATTATTTTCAGTACATTCTGTACATATGAAATGGCTAAATGTTGCCTAGCAGAGGTCCCACAAGAACTGATCCTGCCTGGGATTTATAATTAGCACATTTATTTGTTAGTATGCAAATGAGAACTGCTACAGTACTTGGGGAAAATTGTGTTGTTAAGTAAGTGCAACATTTCTCCTGCAATTGTGCTTCAACTATTCATTAGTTCTGCTAACCTCTTTTTTTCAGAGTGTACAAAGCTAAACGGCAAACCAACAGAAATAAGTGAATTAATACAATGGCAATCCAGTCGTGTTAGACTGGAAAGATGGTATGAAGACATACAGATTTTTGAGTAAGTAACAAGTGTGTATTAATAAAATGGATCTCACATCAGCATAGATAAGGTGCAAATTGGAATAAGCAAAGACAAAGCTTCCCATTTGTAAGCCCATCTGCTCTCATTTGGACTTACACAGAGATGGCAAAAATATTTTGGCATCAAGATTCAAAGTCAAGCTCCACCATCTACTAGCTTTTTTACTTTGGCTGAGCAAGCTCTTCTGTGCCTAAAACATAGGTGAGGCTCTTCACAAACACGAAGCCATAAGCAGTATAGTAGTAATATAGCATGCTATTAATAGTTCAGCAAGAAAGGCTCTGAAGTCAGACTGGGCTCAGAATATACACTAGCTATGCCTCACTCTTATCAAATTATTTAATTCTTGATTTCTTCATCTACAAATGGAACATATTCTTAATAGACCTACTTAGCTCACCAAGTTGTGATGAGTATTTAATAAAATAATTGATGTAAAGCACTTAGCACTTGAATGCAGCTGCAACATAGTAAGCCCTCAATAAACACTTGTTGCTAAAGTGTTACCCCTAAATTTTCTTCACTGTGGCTTTTTCCCAAGTAGCTCCACCATAAATGGTCATGTTAAGAACATTTACCATTGCATTGCTTAATTCCGTGGATATCCCTACAGGACTTCAGCAGCATTTATGGTAATGACTAATTTCTCCTTGTTGAGATGTAAAAACTGGGAAGTTTTCAGAAAGATTTGAGGAAGAGCTAATTAGTAAAAGGATAAAATTTTGGATCAGGTGTTGTAAGTCGAGTGTAGCATCTTTGTCTCTGGAACAGTGAAACATGATCAGCTAAATCATCATATGTGTTAATACTTAACTGCCAGAAGACAGAGGTTCAGCTATATGTTCTCTAAAGGTTTCTTTTTGCCTTTAAAGTCTGTGATTTTTCCAAATTAGTGAATGATAGCAGCTACTATTTCTGAGGCAACAGCTAAAATACAGATATAGGCATTTTACATGTGTCCTTGCCATCCTCACAAAAATCCTATAAAGTAGATATTCTCCACATTTCAAAATGGATGGAATAGGCTTAGAAAAGCACAGAAAACAGTCATGAAGATAGTGAATCATATGTTCAGAATATTTATTTTTTAATTTATTCACTCATTCGTGTGTAAACGCAACCAATATTTAATGAACACCTACTATGTTCTGGGCACTATCTTTAGCACGGGTGTACAGCACTGAACATAGTAGATAAAATCCATACCCTTGTGGAGCTTGTGTTTTAGGAAGCAGAAAATAAGATTCAGAAAAGAAGTCCCAAGGCTTGATTCACTTTTATAATATGGTACAGTGTCCTCTGACTAGCTTTTGTGTCATGTTACCATTTTACAGTAAAGTCACATTTTTTCCCTTTTTAGACACAGAAGAATCATGCTCCAAGGAAACCAAACTATCTCTGAATTTTTCCTCCTGGGACTCACAGCGGTGTCTGAACAGCAGCAGCACATCTTTGAGCTGTTTTTGTGCATGTATCTGGTTGCCATGGTGGGAAATTCACTTATCATCCTGGCTATTGTGAATGATGCTCACCTCCACAGCCCCATGTACTTCTTCCTTGCCAATCTATCCTTCACCGACATCTGCTTCATATCTACCACAGTCCCCAAAATGTTGGCAGACATCCAAAGCCAGAGCCCAGTCATCTCCTTTGCAGGATGCCTTACACAAATGTACTTTTTTATGTTGCTGGTGGACCTGGACAATTTCCTCTTGGCAGCCATGGCGTATGACCGGTACGTTGCCATCTGTCACCCATTACACTATGCTGCGTTACTGAGTCTGAAGCGTTGTGCCCTGTTGGTAGTGACTCCATGTGTTGTCTGTAATCTTGTTTCAGTACTTCATCTCGGTCTGCTGGGCCTCTTGAATTTCTGTGATCAGAGAGAAATTCCACACTTCTTCTGTGACCTGGAACCCATTTTAAGGCTGGCTTGTTCAGACACTCAGATCAATGACTTGATAGTCCTAGTAATTGGGGGATCAGTTATCTTCATTCCATTCACATTCATCTGTGTCTCCTATTGCCTTATTGCTTGCACTGTACTTAGGATTCCTTCAGCCAAGGGGAAGTGGAAAACATTCTCCACTTGTGGCTCCCATTTCTTAGCCGTGTCCCTCTTCTACGGATCTGTCAGTGGGGTCTACTTTCTTCCCTCTTCTGCCTACTCAGCAGAAAGGGATAAGGTGGCTGCCATCATGTATTCAGTGGTGACTCCCATGATGAACCCCTTCATCTATAGTCTAAGGAACAAGGACATGAAGGCAGCTGTGAGGAGACTACTTATCAGGAAAACCTATTTCTGGAGATGGTGATTCCTGCCATAAGAAATGCCTATACCACCTTCTTACAATTCAGTGAGCACACAGAGTCCAAAACCTCAGGCTACTGTGCCACCATGATAGTTTCTTTGCCATCCATTTCCTACCCTGAATCCAGATCCAAGAATCTAGATCAGACTTATCTCTCTAGGTAAAATAATAACAAAACAAAAATGCTCCTTTATTCCATAGTCCTTCACAATTTAGAGTTTCCCCTGAATCAACTAATGGTTGTGTAGTCAGTATTTACTAATTTGGGGTCTCCTGCATCACAGGTGGATTCTTTACCAGCTGAGCTACCAGGGAAGCCCAAAGAATGACAAAGTATCCAGTGCAGCTGGGATGAAGGGGGTTGCAAAGATGGTGCGGGGGTCAGGAATGATGATTCTTACACGTTTGGAAATGTAAGTGAGGGCATTTTGAATTACATTGGAATTCGAATTACATTTCAAACTACATTACATTGGAAATGTAAGTGAGGTGTTTCCTTCCCCCCTCCTACCAAATTGTACTTGCTAAATCATTGATACGAAGGAAGGAAAGGAGCGAGGAAGAAAGAAAAAATAAAAATAGCTTAAAATATCTTACAGATAATACCATTTTAAAATTCACAACTTCAAAACAATGACTTGATTCACACAATAATACTTTAAGGTGAATACTGTATAATTCTCATTTACTAAGGAACGAAAAAAGACACATTAATAGAAGAAAAACAAACTAAGGCAAAAAACAATCACAGCATCTGTCCTGCTCTGAGCCCTGCAGAGGCTCCCCAGCAAAGCTAAACTTCTTCAGCATATAAGATGCTCTACCACCTGCCTTCACTTACATTCCCAAATGTAAGAATCATCATTCCTTGCCCCCTCACCATCTTTGCAACCCCCTCCATCCCAGCTGCACTGGATACTTTGTCATTCTTTGGGCTTCCCTGGTAGCTCAGCTGGTAAAGAATCTGCCTACGATGCAGGAGACCCGGTTTGATTCCTGGGTCGGGAAGATCCACTGGAGAAGGGATAGGCTACCCACTCCACTATTCTTGGGCTTCCCTGATAGCTCAGGCAGTAAAGAATTTGCCTGCAGTGCGGGAGACCTGGATTGGGAAGACCCCCTGGAGAAGAGAAAGGCTACCCACTCCAGTATTCTGGCCTGGAGAATTTCATGAATAGAGGAGCCTGGCAGGCTACAGTCCATGGGGTTACAAAGAGTCTGACATGACTGAGTAAATTTCCACGCGTGGATTTGCATTATTCTTTTCTTTGTACAGGTTACATCTTCTCCAGGAATATCTGTTCCATTCCCTCTTCCTGTTACAGACATTTGACACTTTTTAAATGCTCTCTCTCAAGTCTTACATTCTCTGTGACTTATTTCATAATTCCTCCTCCTTTATAGGTAACATTATTCTCTTATCTCCTCTAGGATCCTGTAGCATTTTATTTTGCTATTGTATCATTTATCATAGTGAATCATAATTATAAAGATATTTATCAATGTTATCCAAGATGATCTGAACTCTTTATAGTATACAGGACTGTTTTATTCACCTCTGTAGCTCTAGCATGGTATAATGCCTGAAACAGGGTAAGTATTCAGTAAACCAAATTGAATTAAATCATTGTCATCTCTCAAAATAGAAAGTTTATTTTTAGTTTATCTTCTGCTGACTTGTTTAGTAATACTAGATGAGTCAATTAAATCCCTCTGAGTTTAGTGTCCCATTGATACTATCCATGAAACAGTGTACTAACTTTTGCCTCCTAGCTACCCCCTGATGATAGAGAACACGTTTGAGATTAAAACTTTCTGGGACAGAGGCTGCTAAAGTGCCACACTGGGTAAGTGCCAAGAGTCCAAAATAAATCAATAGAAACATAAAGAAAATAATATATTAACATACATAAGAATATGAGATTTGAGGTGTGTGTATGAAAGCTGATGTGATACCTGGGCTCTTTTATTCTTAATCTGTGAATATCCTAACCTTTAATCATGAAGTAAATATTAGATTTTCCTGCATCCAATACTGCTAAAACTTATCCCAGTTATACTGTCTGGGTTGAATAAACGTAGCTCTTTGTTTCACCTTCAGGCTGGGTCTGTGGCTCTGTTCAGTTCAGTTCAGTCGCTCAGTCATGTCCCACTCTTTGCGATCCCATAAACCGCAGCACGCCAGGCCTCCATGTCCATCACCAACTGCCGGAGTCTACCCGAAACCATGTCCACTGAGTCGGTGATGCCATCGAACCATTGTATCCTCTGTTGTCCCTTCTCCTCCTGCCCTCAATCTTTCCCAGCATCAAGGTCTTTTCAAATGAGTCATTTCTTTGCATCAGGTGGCCAGAGTGCTGGCGTTTCAGCTTCCACATCTGCCCTTCCAATGAACACCCAGGACTGATCTCCTTTAGGATGGACTGGTTGGATCTCCTTGCAGTCCAAGGGACTCTCAAGAGTCTTCTCCAACACCACAGTTCAAAAGCATCAATTCTTCGGTGCTCAGCTTTCTTTATAGTCCAACTCTCACATCCATACATGACCACTGGAAAAACCATAGCCTTGACTAGACGGACATTTGTTGGCAAAGTAATGTCTCTGCTTTTTAATACGCTGTCTAGGTTTGTCATAACTTTCCTTCCAAGGAGTAAGTGTCTTTTAATTTCATGGCTGCAATCACCATCTGCAGTGATTTTGGAGCCCAAAAAAATAAAGTCAGTCACTGTTTCCACTGTCTCCCCATCTATTTGCCATGAAGTGATGGGACCAGATGCCATGATCTTAGTTTTCTGAATGTTGAGCTTTAAGTCAACTTTTTCAATCTCCTCTTTCACTTTCATCAAGAGGCTTTTTAATTCTTCTTCATTTTCTGCCATAAGAGTGGTGTCATCTTCAGATGTATAGAACAGACTTGTGGACTCTGGGAGAAGGCGAGGGTGGGATGTTTCAAGAGAACAGCATTGAAACATGTATATTATCTAGGGTGAAACAGATAACCAGCCCAGGTTGGGTACATGAGACAAGTGCTCGGGCCTGATACACTGGGAAGACCCAGAGGGATCGGGTGGAGAGGGAGGTGGGAGGGGGGACTGGGATGGGGAATACATGTAAATCCATGGCTAAATCATTTCAATGTATAACAAAAACTACTGTAATGATGTAAAGTAATTAGCCTCCAACTAATAAAAGTAAATGGAAAAAAAAAAAAGAGTGGTGTCATCTGCATATCTGAGGTCATTGATATTTCTCCCAGCAATCTTGATTCCAGCTTGTGCTTCATCCAGCCCAAAGTTTCTCATGATGTACTCTGCATATAAATTAAATAAGCAGGGTGACAATATACAGCCTTGATGTACTCCTTTTCCTATTTGGAACCAGTCTGTTGTTCCATGTCTAGTTCTAACTGTTGCTTCCTGACCTGCATACAGGTTTCTCAAGAGGCAGGTCAGGTGGTCTGGTATTCCCATCTCCTTCAGAATTTTCCACAATTTATTGTGATCCACACAGTCAAAGACTTTGGCATAGTCAATAAAGCAGAAGTAGATGTTTTTCTGAAACTCTCTTTTGCTTTTTTGATGATCCAGCGGATGCTGGCAATTTGATCTCTAGTTCCTCTGCCTTTTCTAAAACCAGCTTGAACATCTGGAAGTTCACAGTTCACGTATTGCTGAAGCCTGACTTGGAGAATTTTGAGCATTACTTTACTACGTGTGAGATGAGTGCAATTGTGCGGTAGTTTGAGCATTCTTTGGCATTGCATTTCTTTGGGATTAGAATGAAAACTGACCTTTTCCAGTCCTGTGGCCACTGCTGAGTTTTCCAAATTTTCTGGCATATTGAGTGCAGCACTTTCACAGCATCATCTTTAGGATTTGAAATAGCTCAATTGGAATTCCATCACTTCCACTGGCTTTGTTTGTAGTCATGCTTCCTAAGGCCCACTTGACTTCACATTCCAGGATGTCTGGCTCTAGGTGAGTGTGAGTGATCACACCATCGTGATTATCTGGGTCATGAAGATCTTTTTTGTACAGTTCTTCTGTGTATTCTTGCCACCTCTTCTTAATATCTTCTGCTTCTGTTAGATCCATACCATTTCTATCCTTTATTGTGCCCGTCTTTGCATGAAATGTTCCCTTGGTATCTCTAATTTTCTTGAAGAGATCTCTAGTCTTTCCCATTCTGTTGTGTTCCTCTATTTCTTTGGATTGATAGCTGAGGAAGGCTTTCTTACCTCTCCTTTCTATTCTTTGGATCTCGGCATTCAAATGGGTATATCTTTTCTTTTCTCCTTTGTTTTTCACTTCTCTTCTTTTCACAGCTATTTGTCAGGTCTCCTCAGACAGCCATTTTTCTTTTTTGCATTTCTTTTTCCTGGGGATGGTCTTGATTCCTGTCTCCTGTACAATGCAACAAAACTCCAGCTCTGCTTTGACACCACAATACTCTGGTCTGTGAATGCAAAGTGTAGTTTGCAGACCTGTGCTAGTTACAAAACTATTTTTTACTGATCAGCTGGGGTATTGAGGTTAGCTAAGTTTAAAAACTGAGATGAATATTTAGAAACAGAGTAATTTCACATTTTTTTGGTACCCTCCAAGAGTCTGTTTCCCCAGTCCTGTGTAAGTTCTGGCAGCTCTATGGTGGGGTTAATGGCAACCTCCTCCAAGAGGGCTTATGCCATACCCAGGTCTGCTGCACCCAGAGCCCCTGCCCCTGTGGCAGTCCACTGCTGACCCGTACCTCCACAGGTACACAACAAACTGTGGAAAACTCTTAAAACAGATGGGAATACCAGACCACCTTATCTGCCTCCTGAGAAATCTGTATGCAGGTCAAGAAGCAACAGTTAGAACTGGACATGGAACAACAGACTGGTTCCAAACTGGGAAAGGAGTACATCAAGGCTGTATATTGTCACCCTGCTTATTTAACTTCTATGCAGAGTACATCATGTGAAATGCTGGGCTGGATGAAGCACAAACTGGAATCAAGATTGCTGGGAGAAATATTAATAACCTCAGATATGCAGATGACACCACCCTTATGGCAGAAAGTGAAGAACTAAAGAGCCTCTTGATGAAAGTGAAAGTGGAGTGAAAAAGTTGGCTTAAAACTCAACATCAGAAAACTAAGATCAAGGCATTTGGTCCCATTACTTCATGTCAAATAGATGGGGAAACAATGGAAACAGTGACAGACTTTATTTTGGGGGGTTCCAAAATCACTGCAGATGGTGACTGCAGCCATGAAATTAAAAGACACTTGCTCCTTGGAAGAAAAGCTATGACAAACCTAGACAGCATATTAAAAAGCAGAGACATTACTTACTTTGCCAACAAAGATCCATCTAATCAAAGCTATGGTTTTCCCAGTAGTCATGTATGGATGTGAGAGTTGGACCATAAAGAAAGCTGAGCGCCGAAGAATTGATGCTTTTGAACTGTGGTGTTGGAGAAGACTCTTGAGAGTCCCTTGAACAGCAAGGAGATCCAACCAGTCCATCCTAAAGGAAATCAGTCCTGAATATTCATTGGAAAGACTGATGCTGAAGCTGAAACTCCAATACTTTGGCTACCTAGTGGGAAGAACTGACTCATTTGAAAAGACCCTGATGCTGGGAAAGATTGAAGGTGGGAGGAGAAGGGAATGACAGAGGATGAGATGTTGGATGGCATCACTGACTCGATGGACATGAGTTTGAGTAAGCTCCAGTAGTTGGTGATGGACAAGGAAGCCTAGTGTGCTGCAGTCCATGGAGTTGCAAAGCATCGGATATGACTGAGTAACTGAACTGGACTGAATTTCACATTGCTATGAAGTTGTTTCATTTTACAAAAGTATCAGTCTACAAAAATTTGGAAATTAAAAAATTCTAGAAACACTAGATTCTTCTCTTTCTCCTCCTCCTTTTTCTTCTCCTTATCTTCCCATTCCTCCCTCCTCCCCCCAATTTCTCCTACTCCTTCATCTTCTTCAACATAAAATCTTAAGCAGGACTCTGTATGATGAATAACTTTTTGACAAATGCCATCACAATCTGATATTGGTTTGTTAATTTTAAACATCAATTAAAGCATTTCTAAAATATACAAACAGCTCATACAGCTTAATATAAAAAAAAAAGCCCAATCGAAAAATGGATAGAAAATCTAAATAGCCGTTTCTTCAGAGAAGACATGCAGATGGCCAACAGGCACATAAAAGATGTTTAACATTGCTAATTATTACAGAAATGCAAATCAAAACTAGGAGGTACAACCTCACACCGATAAGAATGGCATCATTAAAAAGTTTACAAACAATAAATACTGAAGAGGATGTGTTGAAAAGGGAACCCTCCTACACTATTGGTAGAAATGTAAATTGGTGCAGCCACTATGGAAAATAGTATGGAGGTTCCTTAAAAAATTAAAAACAGAACTACTGTATGTTCCTGCAATTCTATTCCTGGACATATATGTGGAAAAGATGAAAATTCTAATTTGAAAAGATACATGCACCCCAATGTTCATAGCAGCACTATTTATAATAGCAAGATATGTGGAAGCAACATAAATGTCCATCAACAGATGAATGAATGAGGAGGGTGTGATATATATATATATATATTAATACATACATATATGTTTGAAAAATTGCTCAGCCATAAAAATGAAATAATGCCATTTGCAGCAACATGAATGGCCCTAGAGATTCTCATACTATGTGAAATGAGTGAGTAAGACAGAGAAAGACAAATCTCATGTCTGATACCACTTATACATGGAATCTAAAATATGACACAAATGAACCTATCTACAAAACAGAAACAGACTTGCCAATGTAGGAAACAGACTACTGGTTAGCAAAGAGGAAAGGGGGAATAAATTGTGAATTTTTTTTTTATTAATTTGAGTTTAACAGAGACACACAACTATATATAACGTAGATAAGCAAAAAGGACCTACCCTATAGCACAGGGAACTGTGTTCAATATCTCATAATAATTTACAATGGGAAAGAATCTGAAAAAGAATATATATATGTGTGTGTATACTGAATCACTTTGTTGTACACCTGAAACATTGTAAATCAGCTATACTTCACTTAAATGAATAACTGAAAATATTAAAAATTAAAAATAACTTAAAAAATCAATTAAGACAGTTCAGTCACCAAGCTGTGTTCAACTGTTTGCAATCCCATGGACTGAAGCACACCAGGCTTCCCTATCGATCACCAGCTGGGGAGCTTGCTCAAACTCACGTCCACCAAGTCACTGATGACATCCAACCATCTCACCCTCTGTTGTCCCCTTCTCCTCCTGCCTTCAACCTGTCCCAGCATCAGGGTCTTTTCCAATGAGTCAGTCTTCGCATCAAGTGGCCGAAGTATTGGAGCTTCAGCTTTAGCATCAGTCCTTCCAATGAATATATTCAGGACTGATTTCCTTTAGGATGGACTGGTTGGATCTCCTTGCAGTTCAAGGAGTCTTCTCCAACACCACAGTTCGAAAGGATCAGTTCTTCCTTGCTCAGATTTCCTTAAGTTCCAACTCTCACATCCAAACATGACTATTGGAAAAATAATAGCTTTGACTAGATGGACCTTTGATGGCAGAGTAATGTTTCAACTTTTTAACATGCTGTCTAGGTTATCATAGCTTTTCTTCCAAGGAGCAAGTGTCTTTTAATTTCAAGGCTGCAGTCATCATCTGCAGTGATTTTGGAGCCCAAGAAAATAAAGTCTGTCACTGTTTCCATTGTTTCCCCATCTATTTGCCATGAAGTGATGGGACCAGATGCCATGATCTTAATTTTTTAAATGTTGAGTTTTAAGCCAGCTTTTTCACTCTCCTCTTTCACTTTCATCAAGAGGCTCTTTAGTTCCTCTTCGCTTTCTGCCATATGGTTGGTATCATCTGCCTATGTGAGATTCTTGATATTTCTTCTGGCAATCTTGATTCCAGCTTGTGCTTCATCCAGCCCAGCATTTAGCATGATGTACTCTGCATGCAGGTCAGTTTTCATTCCAATTCCACAGAAAGGCAAGGCCAAACAATGTTCAAACTCATTGAACATTGCACTCATCTCATATGCTATCAAAGTAATGCTCAAAATTCTCCAAGTGAGGCTTCAACAGTAAGTGAACTGAGAACTTCCAGATGTTCAAGCTGGATTTAGAAAAGGCAGAGGAACCAGAGATCAAATTGCCAACATCCACTGGATCATAGAAAAAGCAAAGAGAATTCCAGAAAAAAAAATCTACTTCTGCTTTATTGACTATGCCAAAGCCTTTGAATGTGTGGATCACAACAAACTGTGAAAATTCTTAAAGAGATGGGAATACCAGACCACCCTATCTGCCTCCTGAGAAATCTCTATACAGGTCAAAAAGCAACAGTTAGAACCGAACATAGAACAACAAACTAGTTCCAAATTGGGAAATCAGTATGTCAAAGCTGTATATTGTCACCCTGTTTATTTAACTTGTATGCAGAGTACATCATGTGAAATGCCGGGCTGGATGAAGCACAAGCTGGAATCAAGATTGCTGGGAGAAATATCAATAACCTCAGATATGCAGATGACACCACCCTTATGGCAGAAAGTGAAGAGGAACTGAAGAGCCTCTTGATGAAAGTGACAGAGGAGAGTGAAAATCCTGGCTTACAACTCAACATTCAAAAAACTAAGATCATGGCATCTGGTCCCATTACTTCATGGCAAATAGATGGGGAAATAATGGAAACAGTGACAGACTTTAGTTTTGGGGGCTCCAAAATCATTGCAGATGGTGATTGCAGCCATGAAATTAAAAGACACTTGTTCCTTGGAAGAAAAGCTATGACAAACCTAGACAGCATATTAAAAAGTAGAGACATTACTTTGCCAACAAAAGTCCATCTAGTCAAAGCTATGGTTTTTCCATTAGTCATGTATGGATGTGACAGTTGGACCATAAAGAAAGCTGAGCACCAAAGAATTGATGCTTTTGAACTGTGGTGTTGGAGAAGACTCTTGAGAGTCCCTTGGACTGCAAGGAGATCAAACCAGTCAATCCTAAAGGAAATCAGTCTTGAAAATATTCATTGGAGGGACTGATGCTGAAGCTGAAGCTCCAATGCTTTGGCCACCTGATGCAAAGAACTGACTCATTGGAGAAGACTCTGATGCTGGGAAAGACTGAAGGCAGGAGAAGGGAATGACAGAGGATGAGATGGTTGGATGGCATCAGCAACTAGATGGACATGAGTTTGAGCAGGCTCCGGGAGTTGGTGATGGATAGAGATACCTGGTGTGCTACAGTCCATGAGTATGCAAAGAGTTGGACATGACCAATCAACTGAACTGACTGACTCACTCTGCATGTTAATTAAGTAAGGCTGTATACTGGTGATGTACTCCTTTCTCAATTTGGAACCAGTCCATTGTTCCAGGTCCAGTTCTAACTATTGCTTCTTGACCTGCATACAGATTTCTCAGGAGGCAGGTAAGGTGGTCTGGTATTCCCATCTCTTTAAGAATTTTTCACAGTTTGTTGTGATCCACAGAGTCAAAGGCTTTAGCATAGTCAATGAAGCAGAAGTAGATGCTTTTCTGAAATTATCTTGCTTTTTCTATGATCCAACAGATGTTGGCAATTTGATCTCTGGTTCCTCTGCCTTTTCTAAATCCAGCTTGAACATCTGGAATTCTCAGTTCATGTACTGTTAAAGCCTCACTTGGAGAATTTTGAGCATTACTTTGCCAGCGTGTGAGATGAGTGCTATTTTGTGGTGTCTTGAACATTGTTTGGCATTGCCTTTCTTTGGGATTGGAATGAAAACTTACCTTTTCCAGTCCTGTGGCCACTGCTGAGTTTTCCAGATTTGCTGGCATATTGAGTGCAACACTTTCACAGCATCATCTTTTAAGATTTGAATAGCTTAGCTGGAATTCCATCACCTCCACTAGCTTTGTTGGTAGTGAGGCTTCCCAAGGTCCACCTGACCTCTAACTACAGGATGTCCAGCTCCAGATGAGTGATCACACCATTGTGCTTATCTGGTTCATTGAGATCTCTTTTTGTATAGTTGTTCTGTGTATTCTTTCACCTCTTCTTGATATCTTCTACTTCTGTTAGGTCCATACAATTTGTCTTTTATTGTGCCCATCTTTGCATAAAATGTTCCCTTGGTATCTCTAATTGTTTTTGAGGAGATGACTACTCTTTCCCATTCTATTGTTTTCCTCTATTTCTTTTCATTGATCACTGAAGAAGGCTTTCATATCTCTCAGTGATTTCTTTAATCTCTTAAGAGAAAGAGATTTCAGTAATCTCTTATCTTTCCTTGCTATTCTTTGGAACTCTGCATTCAGATGGGTATATCTTTCCTTTTCTCCTTTGCCTTTTGCTTCTCTTCTTTTCTCAGCTATTTGTAAGGCCTCCTCAGACAACCATTTGCCTTTTTGCATTTCTTTTTCTTGGGGATGGTTTTGATCACCACCTCCTGTACAATGTTACGAACCTCCATCCATAGTTCTTCAGGCACTCTATCAGATCTAATCCCTTGAATCTATTTGTCACTTTCACTGTATAATCATAAGGGATTTGATTTAGGTCATACCTGAATGGTCTAGTGGCTTTCCCTACTTTCTTCAATTTAGTCTAAACTTGGCAATAAGGAGTTTATGACCTGAGCCATGGGCAGCTCCCAGTCTTGTTTTTGATGACTGTATAGAGCTTCTCCATCTATTCCAAGTCATCTAGAAGTTTACCTCAAAGATGATAGGGATTTTAGAAACTTTCCAAAATAAGGAAAAAAGATAACTTGAAAATCAAAATATATGTAGAAGAAAGAGAAGAGTGGTATGAAGAATCAGAGCAAAGAATTTAGTCCAAAGTAATTTAATTTTGTATCAAACATTAAAAAATGTGAGAAGTTTCTCAAGTATTTTCTTGTGTGGTTCTTACCCAGGCTGAGCTTGAAACTTACAGAGGAACTTTTTCAAGAAATCTATCACTTTCATTTTTCTTATGCAATATATAATGGGATTTGACAGAAGAATTAACACCATGTAGAAAATTGATATGATTTGGTCTTGATCAAGAGAATAGCTGGAAGAATGTCACATGTAAATAAATATAATGGCCCCATAGAATAGAGTGACATCAGTCAGGTGCGAAGATAAAGTTGAAAAGACTTTGGATTTGACTTCATTTAAGAGGATCCTCAAGAGAGTGGTGACAATGAATAGGTAGAAGACTAAGATCACCTAGGTGAGGCCCCCAGTGAAAAAGAACAAGTAATTCATTATGTGGGTGTTTGAGAACGAAAGTATCAAGAGTGGAGAATTATCACAAAAGTAGCTGCTGATGATTTGGACTCATAACTCCATCACTAGTTAGATGTAACAAACCTGGGATATGGTTAAAGGATAGAGCTGGAGATATCTGATTGTGAAGTAATGTTCCCAGGTCAGGGAGGCTAGAAGATAGCATTTAATACTCACAGAAAGCAATGTATCAGCATTCAAATCACATACCAGGAAAAGAAAATGGTCCTCTTTTCTGCCCAAAATTTCACCAGCATCTTGGAGACTGTGGCGGGGGAAAACCAGAAATCTGTGAAAGATAAACTTTAGAGGAACAAATACATGGTAATTTGAAAATTGGACAAATGTTGATGAGGATGAGCAAGCCAAGTTTCCCACCAAAGGATGCATATATACCAAGATAAGCACCCCAAAGGGAACACTTGAAATTGTGATCACATGTAATCCTGTGTAAAAATAAATTTTTTCAGCAAACTGCCTTTCTTTTGGACATCCCTCATCTCAACTACTACATCTTACTAGCTCAACAGGTGAGATTTCATTGGTAAGAATATTAATAGTTAGATTTTCTGTACACACACACAGCAATCTATGGAGATATGTAGAACATAGACTGAATGTAGACTGCTGCTTAATAGAAAAGTGCAGATTGTCTTAGCCAGTTTGTGCTGGTATAACAAAATACTGTAGACTGGGTGGCTTAAACAACAAATGTTTGTTTCTCGCAGATGAGAAGCTAGAAAGTCCATGACCAAGATGATGGCAGATCAGTGCCTGGTGAGAGCTCTTTTCCTGATTTTCAGATGGCTTCCTTCTTGCAATACCCTCATATAAGAGGAGAAGGAGAGGGAACAGGAGGCAGAGAAACAGAAAGACAGAGAGGAAGAGAGAGAGATCCCCATCTCTTCCTCTTGTTATGAAGGTATAAATCTCATCATGAAAGCCCCACCTTTGTGATCTTTCTAAACCCAATTACCTCTCAAATCCCCCACCTCCTGCTACAATCACACTGGAGAATAGATCTTCAACAGACATAATTCAGTTCAGTTCAGTTGCTCAGTTGTGTCCGACTCTTTGCAACCCCATGGACTGCATGCAGCACGCCAGGCTTCCCTGTCCATCACCAACTCCTGGAGCTTACTCAAACTCATGTCCATTGAGTTGGTGATACCATCCAACCATCTCATCCTCTGTGTCCCCTTCTCCTCCTGCCTTCAATCTTTCCCAGCATCAGGGTCTTTTCAAATGAGTTGGTTCTTCCCATCAGGTGGCCAAAGTATTGGAGTTTCAGCTTCAGCATCAGTCCTTCCAATGAATATTCAGGACTAATCTCCTTTAGGATAGACTGGTTGGATCTCCTTGCCATTCAAGGGACTCTCAAGAGTCTTCTCCAACACCACAGTTCAAAAGCATCAATTCTTCAGCACTCAGCTTTCTTTATGATCCAACTCTCACATCCATACATGACTACTGGAAAAACCATAGCTTTGACTAGACAGACCTTTGTTGGCAAAGTAATGTCTCTGCTTTTTAATATGCTGTCTAGGTTTGTCATAGCTTTTCTTCCAAGGAGCAAGCATCTTTTAATTTCATGGCTGCAAAATTGAGGGGATACAATCACTCAGTCCATAGCACATATCTTTATTCTGAGAACGTAAGGCAGAAGCTCTCTTTTAGATCTCAACTGGAAAATAGTGATTAAGTTGCTACCTCATGTCGACCAGATCAATCCACTGTGCAAATACAGTAGTTCCATAATCTCTTATATCTCCTATGTAGAGCACAACCTAATGCCTTGCATGCAGTAGATGCTTTGAGAAATTTTCATACTCTGGCTATGTAATCCAACTTTTGGGAAAGTAACTGAAAAATAATCCAGAACAGGGAAACAATATTTAGTACAAAGTAATGAACTCTGAAGGTCACTGCATTTTAAAATTAACTTGTATTTTGTGTATTCCAATGCTTTGTGTAGGCTTCCCAGCTGGCTCAGTGGTAAAGAATCTGCATTTCAAAGCAGGAGATGCGGAGAGGAGACCCAGTTCAATCCCTGGGTCAGGAAGACTCCCTGGAGGAGGAAATGGCAACCCACTCTGATATTCTTGCCTGGAAAATCCCATGGACAGAGGAGCCTGCAGGCTACAGTCCCTGAGGTTGCAAAGAGTCAAACACAACTTAGCGACTGAACAACAACAATATGCAATATGACTGCTTGCTTTCTGAAGTTCATTAGCTCTCCACGTACATTTACTGAGGACCTTGATAGGTCACACAACATTTTACTTCTGGTAGCACAGATATAAAAATACAATTGCTTCCCAGAAGGAGCTCACAAGTTAGAAGTGGAGATAGCCACAGTCCAGGGTAAGAAGCGCCGGTAGGGAACCATATAAGCACTGAGTCCAAATATGTGGTGAGTACATCTGCTGCCTTTGTGTAGGACTTTGGGACACACCAGTTTAAGACTCCCCAAAAGCTTAAACTGGAATTCAGATTGCTTTGGAATGTACCACGCTGAGGCGAATGATCTGCTATTTCAACATGACCATGGAATCGAAATGCTGTATGCCTCTAAGATCTTATCACACAGTGCCTTCACATACTTGCCTTACTTCTGCTAAGACTTTAGACTTTTCAAAATTATATGTTTGCTTAAGAATAGGCAGTTCTGGTGCTCCCTAAGAAAGTGCCCTTCAAGCATGGAGATGAACCAATAGTCCAGGGCACAGAAATAACCTACCCTCTTGTGAATAGAGAATAGATGGAGCACAATGCCAGGTGGAAAAAAAGATGCATTCATTTTGCTTTCACAGAGGTCAAAGAATGTTGCTAACACTATCACAGAGGTCAATTAATTGAATCATGCCTCTAAAAATGATGCTTTTGTTGTTATTTTAAATGGAGAAAACAAAAATTCTTGATTTAAAATCTCCCAGGCCAATCAAAGAAAGCATACCTTAGATTCTAGTATCTCCAGGAAAGTTCTCAGTCATCAGTGCTCATCAGAATCCCATGGGCTGCTACTATGGACCTATACTGAATCTACTTAATCAGAATCTCTGCATGTGGGTCCTCATTACACGTTTTTATTTTTGGAGGATGATAAACTTTATTGAGGTGTAATTTTCATCCAAAAATGTACCCAATGTAAGTGTACAGTTCAGTGAATAGGAACAAATATATATACTTGTGTAACTAACACTCCACAAACAGAAAAAAAATTTATATAACCTCAGAAAGTTTCCTCTTACCCCATCCTAATCAGTCAATCCCATCTTTAGTGCCAGGCAACCACTGATCTCTTTCACTGTGTATCATTAGTTTGTCTGTGAAATTTCACATAAGTGAATTCATAGAACATATCATTTTCTAAAGTTTCCACAAGTGATTATAATGGACAGTTAATATTGAGAACCACTGATACAGAAGATTCCATAAAGATAGTCATGATAATGAGCATGAGCTGGATATAAGCCAAATGGCTTTAACTCTAGAAACATATGTTTATTTAAATCATGGTTTGAAAAGTCATCCTATTAAAATTCCTATGATTCAAAACTAAAGGCCATGAAAAATTATTGGATGAAAACTGAAATTTATATTGAACCACATCATGAAAACCTATCATGTATCAATTACTATATAACTAAGAAACACATATATTAATATTTTTCAGATTTCATTGTCAAATGCCAAACATCCTCCTCCAACTTAAAAAAAAAATCTGCCTCAATGGGAAGTCATCCAGGTATGAGAGTACATTATTTAGCAGTATAAGACTGCAGTGTGCAAGGAGAATGAGGTCTGGGGTTGAGGATACATTTTAATAGACTCAATCATGAGCACCATAATAAGGCTTGCTGGCATGAACTGAATCAGTAAATATGTATACAAGACCAATTAGTGGTTGTCATGGAACAATGATCTGAACTCTGCCACTGTCTCCATGGGTATCTTTGCATCTTTGCTCTCAAGATTCCCCATTTACAAATGAGATGCTTTCAAAGGTTACTTCTGACCTCAATACTCTGTGATCTCTCTCAGTGAATTTCTTGATAAAAAGTATTGCCTAACACCAATGCTAAATGTTAGCTGGTACTGTAAGTGAAAATGAAAGTCTCTCAGTCGTATCAGACTCTGCGGCCCCATGGACTACACAGCCCATGGAATTCTCCAGGCCAGAATACTGGAGTGGGTAGCTATTTCCTTCTCCAGGGGATCTTCCCAACCCAGGGATGGAACCCAGGTCTCCCACATTGTAGGCAGATTCTTTACCAGCTGAGCCACCAGGGAAGCCCTGGAGTTACTGAAAGAGGAAACTAAACAAAAATCTCATTGGAAGAGTTTGTGAGGTCAGGTTATCCCAGCTTCAGTTCCTAGTGTGAACACAGCACCAGTGATAGGAATAAGACGTCTATGTGGGTTTTCCACTCTTGGAGGTAAATGTGTCCTTTGGACACTATGTGGTATGTATATTATTTTTAATATTCATTTGGGAGTCATGTGGAAATTCTCAGAAGGTGCCAAAATTTATTTGAAGAAATTATACCATCAGGCAGTTATGTAGGGTTTATGTCTTCTTCCTTTTTGTCACACAAGAAGGATTTACAGAACCAAATTAACTCAAAGTTTAGAATGTGTATAGACAAGAGCATTTTTCTCTCTTCTCTCTTTATGAACCACTCAGATTAATAGGCTTTTGAAATCTAAATCCAGATTAACTTAATACAGATCTTTATAGAATATGCATAAAGCCACCAGGTCATGAAATTCACATAGAAGAGAAAGTCAATGTAACCCACAAAACTGTACCTCTATTTAGATAATCATCTCAGATGTATATTTAGAGCAAAAGAAGACAACATAGCTAATAGGCTGACTTAACTAAACAAATAAAAACCTGTATATGCTTAAGTTACAGTGTAAATATCATATATAAAAGATGGTGTCATTAAAATATTACCTATAGCCATTCTGGTAAGAATCACTCACAAATCTATTAAAACAAAAAAGAATGCTTGATAGAATGTATTCCAAAATAAGGCTTTTGGACCATCAAGAAAATATGGTTTCATTGAAAACTGCTGGAAATAGGGCAGCATATGCATAAACCTCAATTTGCTGAAGCATTAACTATCTGAAATGCAGGACTTTCAGAAATACTTAACTGTGAATAAGACTTTCCAAGTAAAGAGACATTAAAAAAATCATAGATGTATCATTATTTATGTAGACACCTCCTCACCTATATGGAATGTGAAGTGCAGAGAAGGTTAAGGAAAGCTTCCACTCGCAAAGGAAAGAAGAATGAGGCAGACTAGCAGTGTAAAGGGCACCCCAACTCTATGCTGACATGTTGGGGAAAAAATTCCTACCCACAAAGGGAAAACAAAGCCCCAAAGGGAGATGAAGTTGGAAGAAGGGGCCAAAGAAAGAGGATGCCAGTGCTCAGTCCTGGTTGTTTTGCATCAGCACCCGTGGTGTGAGTACCCCTGTCCTCCTGCCATCTCTCCCCGCCCACTTGCTCAGGCCTGCCCCCTACAGACACCCTGCTCTGGAGAGAAAACCCTAGATCATGCTCACTACAGTAGCAAGACTAATCCCAGCTCCCTGGGCCTCTTGGGAATTGCTGGCAGTGAGGAGAGTGGTGGGGAGACAGAGGAAAGAGAGGGAAGTGGACAGTGTGACTGTTAATAGAGGTGACGCCAGTGCATTCAGCTAAAGGTGTCTGGTGCAACTGGGAGAAGCTGGGGCAAGAAGTTCTCCCTCTCTTCCCGCATCTTGCTGGGGCTGTGCCTGGTAACCACCACTCTTTCAAAAATGTCGTGTTGCAAACAGGTGCCAATGTTCTTGCTACACTAACGAGCTGAGTGACGCAGTGGACAAAGCAAGGATGCTGTCCTGGCTCAGTCTCTCTTTGACGACAATGATTTGCCACATCAACTTACCATGCCAGGCACGAAGCATCAGAGGATTCGCTATTAAAAGAAAGACATTTTCTTGCTCATTACAGCCTGCAATGTAAACCAACTAGAGATGTAAAGACTCCTGTTTTCACCATTAAAGTAGAAACTATTTCCAGCGGCTTTGGGAGAAAATGCAGTTATTTTCCTTCTTGTCACAGAGGTTCCTCACTCACCTAGAGATGAGAGTGCCCTATTAACATGGCCTCATCTTGCTTTGAATGATGCCCATGAGTGACCTTCCTGGACTTGGGGGTGGGGAGGCTGGGCTCTGAGCCCTCACCCCTTGGAATGTGGGATCACCAAGGCCAGGGGTCATTGGACATCACTGAGTCATTCCCACACCCATCCCCTAGCTGTGGGAAGAGGATCGTTTTCAGAGAGGAAAATGAGCTCTTCAGGCAGAGTCCACCCATTTTGCCAATGACCAGAACCCGCTCGGGCCAGACTGCCACAGGCTGTATCAGGGTTCTACCCCTGGAGAAGAAACCTTAGAGCATGGATCTGCCTAGCCACGGCTCTTCCCCCACTTGCCTGGCACCACAGAGACACGACACCTGTTGCTCCACCTACACTAATCAGAGCTCTTTGGCGTTGGTCACATCTCTCAGCCAGCTTGGCTGTTGAGTGAAATTGCCCCAGGTGGCAATTTTCCTCCCTGCGTTATTGATTCATTTGGCTTGGGTCTGGCCACCGGGCTGGTCACAGTCTCAGCCCCTGCTTGAGTCTCTCTCCCTGTCAGTTCCAAAGAAGGACCCAATGCCATCATGTCCTCATAAATTCAGGATCAGTGTTCAAAGATGACTCGCTGGCACCATCTAGCATCATGAGTAATCACATCACCACCCAAGACAGGTATCCAGAATAGATGGGTCAGGGGTCCTTCTCTCCTGCATCAATGCCTTCTTACCATGTTTTTCCTTCAGTATGTTTTCCATAGTTCAGTGAGAATTCACTGTTATGATATCAGCATAGCAGTGATGTATTCTGATTTATATATTTTTTTAAAGATTGCTCTTGTTGAAGAATGCAAAAAAAATTCAAAGAGAATAGAAGACAAAAGTTAGAGCTGCACAGAGGTTTGGGGAATATATGATAGTGTGAGAAAGGTACCTGGAGAGACAGGTCTATACACAAGACAAATTTTGTAGGTGTAATACATGATATTTGGTAATGAATTTAAAATAAGGGGTGAAGGGAAAGAAGGCTACAAAGATGCCTCCCAATATTCTGGTTTGAATAACCAATTTCCTCTCCCTTATCCCTCTACCATGGCAGCCACATAAACTATAATGGAAAAGAATATTTTAAGAGTGTATATATGTGTATAACTGAGCTACTTCCCTGTATAGCAGAGGGTGGCACAACACTGTAAATCAACTACAACAATAAGAAAAACTGGGATTTCCATCAAGCAACTAACCTGACCATTCTCCTCTACTCATCATGAGAACTAACAATTCAACTCCATCTTATTAACGCCAGCCAAGCATGACCCAACGCTCCCAAGGAATAGTCTTACATTTTCACCTTTTTGAGGTTCCAGTATAGATAGTGAAAAGGATACGTCATCATACTAGTCTTCCACAATGACAGATATCTTAATGCAAAATTTTCAAACCAACATTCAGGAATTTCCAATTTATAAAGTAATAGAATGTTATTCAGCCTTAAAAAGGGAGATCCTGCCATTTGTGACAACATGGATGACCCAGAAGGATGTTATGCTAAGTGAAATAAGCTAGATACAGAAGGAAAGATATGCATGATCTTATATGTGGAATCTAAAAAAGTCCAATACATAGAATCAGGGAGCAAAATGGTAGTTAGCAGCACAGGGAGGTGGGGGAAAGGTGGAGATGTTGGTCAAAGTGTCTAAATTTGTAGTTATGTAGGATGAATAAGTCTACAGCTCCAATGTATAATATAGCAACTACAGATAATACTGTAGTGAATGCTGGAAATTTGCTAAGACCGTAGATTCCAGGTGCTCTCACCATACACGTAAAGACTGGTAAGTATGAGGAGTTGGAAATGTTTATTAGCCTAATTGTAGTAATCATTTCACTATGCAAAAATCAAAACATTCCCTTAAATATAAACATTTTTACTCTTACAAAATGGATGTGTGAACCATGTTTTTAGATGTTTGTGATTTTTCTCTTTTGATTCAGATATTTCATGCTGTAGGCCATATCTTGAACATGCCAAGGAAAGTTCAGCATTGTGTGGTTATTCTAGAAACCACTTAGGGTAAAAAGTTCTCTTCCTGGAACTTTCATATAGCAAAGGATCGTGGTTATTTGACCATCTGCTTCACTAATGATGCAAGCGCCACAACCTCAGGCATCTGGGCATATTACTACACTTTTCCATGTCAAGGGAGGATTTGTCGAGACTGTCATTCTTTAAGACATGTAATAAAAAATGTCATGATCTGCTTCCTTCTTAAGCAAGAGACAAAGCCTAGGTTGCCATGACACCAAACAATTTAATAAAAAATAGAAAAATTCAATCAATCAGTCAGTCAGTCCTTTCATTTTCAGAAAAATAAAATAACTTACTGGGCATAGTGTAATTATTCTTTTAATGTCTTAAAGAGACAACCAGAATTCCTACAGCAATTTTTAGTGTGATATACAATAATTGAAGCAAACAATTGCCTTTCAAGTTGCTTATTTAATTGGATATTTCAAATAAAAATGTTAATGTTGCTGAAATGAGTTGATAAGTGTTCTCAAATCCCCATATCACTTAACACCTCTGGGCAATTTAAGTTGTCTTCATATTTCAAGCTCATAAGAGTAATGGAAATCAGGCCTGCAATAACAGAGATTAACTTGCAGCACATGAGAACACAGTTTCTCATCACTGATTAGCAAGGTATAACACACAAATGATGACTGTAGGGCATATATGTAAATTGTAACTCATATCATGTAGTTATGTTGCACTGAACCAGTCATACTCCCTTATCCTCACTTTTTTGGCAACAGTATTCATTTGTTAAATGAATTTTAAGGATTTTGAGTAAGTTTGTAGTTGACATGATGAATCTTTCTGTGGCCAGGACCAGGACCTGTTTGTCTATTTATGTTTCTCTATCTAAATCTGTCCAGAGATCTATTATTCTATCATTATAGAAAAAAAAACAATTTGAGGCAGATCATAAAGCTAAACATAATACAAGATACATATAAAGCTATGAGTAAAGTTAATATGCAAAATTTATGTAACAATCTGTGTACCATAATAAGTGACCCACAAACATGGCTCAGTCCCATACAATAGCAAAAGCAAAGTAGGTAATGTAGTGACAAGAATCACAGTGTTCACAAGATATTATGAAAGAAAATTTTCATGGGTGACAGTTTTTTCAGTATCAAATTCAGAGAGTAATGTATACTTTAGGTCTTTATAAAATTGGAGACTATAGAGAACAAGGTCCGTAAAAGCATTCAGGCAGTAAAGCACAATAAGTAACTAGTTTCATAGGACTCTTGATGATATACCTCAATGCAGATTGATAGTATTATGTTAAAGAGCGATTTCATTAAATAATTCTGCAAAAAAGACAAAATTTGTTGTTGTTTAGTTGCTAAGTCATGTCCAATTCTTTTGTGACCCCATGGACTGTAGGCTGTCAGGCTCCTCTGTCCATGGGATTTTCCAGGCAAGAATACTGGAGCGGGTTGCCATTTCCTATCTCCAGGGGATCTTCTGACCAGGGATTGAATCTGCATCTCCTGCATTGGCAGGCAGATTCTTTATCATTGAGCCACCTGGGAAACCCAAAAGAGACAAAATATGTGGTCTAAACATACTCTCTCTGATGATATAGATTGATTCCCGAAGTATAAATATGTAGAAGTGAATGTAATATATCCCCTTTAAGTTATTAGATGTACCCTTTTCCCCACCACATGACTCGGCTTTAGAGAAGATTAAAAAAAATTAAGTCTATACTTTCTGAAGACCAATTGGGGTAAATATTTTCCAGTTGGCCAATCAGAAACAAACTAACAAGTTTTAATAGTTGTCTAAATAGCTTTGAGACAGATGTCACATCATAAAATTACATGTAATACTCATTTCTGAATAGACGGCCATATATTGAATATCTCTCTCCCCCCAAAAAATTAGCAAATGAGTGAAAAAAGCCCCAAAGTTCTGTGACATGATGCAGCATATTTTTAGAAATTTATAACCTCTCCAATTCATTAATGTCAAATGTAAAATATATTTACAATTTTATGCAACTAATTTTATCACCACTATCTAATTTTAGAGCATTTTACTTACCCTAAAAAACAATTACTCCCCATATTTCCACCTCTGCAGGCACAAATTCTCTGTTTATAATTTGACTATTCTAGCCATTTCATATAAATTGAATCATAGTATATATGGAGTTTTGTGACCGGCTTCTTCCACACAGCATAATGTTTACAAGGCTTATCTGTGTTGTAGCATGCCTTGTTGTTGTTGTTCAGTCACTAAGTCATGTCCTACTCTTTGCAACCCCATGGACTGGCTCCTCTGACCTCCACAATCTCCCAGAGTTTGTTCAAACTCATGTCCATTGAGTGGGTGATGCTATCTAACCATCTCATCTTCTGCCATCCCCTTCTCCTTTTGCCTTCAATCTTTCCCAGCATCAGGGTCTTTTCCAATGAGTCAGCTCTTCGCATCAGGTGGCCAAAGTATTGGAGCTTCAGCTTCAGCATCAGTTCTTCCAATGAGTATTCAGGGTTGATTTCCTTTAGGATTGACTGGTTTGATCTCCTTGCTGTCCAAGGGACTCCTCAAGAGTCTTTTCCAGCACCACAATTTGAAAGCATCAATTCTTTGGCACTCAGCCTTCTTTATGGTCCAGCTCTCACATCTGTACATGACTACTGGAAAAACCATAGCTTTGACTATATGGACCTTTGTCAGCAAAGTGATGTCTCTGCTTTTTAATACACTGTCTAGGTTTGTCACAGTTTTCCTTCCAAGGAGCAAGTGTCTTTTAATTTCATGGCTGCAGTCACTGTCCACAATGATTTTGGAGCCCAAGAAAATAAAATCTGTTGCTGCTTCCACTTTTTCCCCTTCTATTTGCCACAGGACAGGATGCTATGATCTTAGTTTTTTGAATGTTGACTTTCAGGCCAGCCTTTTCACTTTCTTCTCTCATTCTCATCAAGAGGCACTTTAGTTCCTCTTCATTTTCTGCAATTAGAGTAGTTTAATCTGGGCTGGAGGAAGCACAAGCTGCAATCAAGATTGCCGGGAGAAATATCAATAACCTCAGATACGCAGATGACACCACCCTTATGGCAGAAAGTGAAGAGGGACTAAAAAGCCTCTTGATGAAAGTGAAAGAGGAGAGTGAAAAAGTTGGCTTAAAGCTCAACATTCAGAAAACTAAGATCATGGCATCTGGTCCCATCACTTCATGAGAAATAGATGGGGAAACAGGGGAAAGTGTCAGACTAAATTTTGGGGGGCCCCCAAATCACTGCAGATGGTGATTGCAGCCATGAAATTAAAAGACGCTTACTCCTTGGAAGGAAAGTTATGACCAACCTAGACAGCATATTAAAAAGCAGAGACATTACTTTGCCAACAAAGGTCCGTCTAGTCAAGGCTATGATTTTTCCAGTGGTCATGTATGGATGTGAGAGTTGGACGGTGAAGAAAGCTGAGCGCTGAAGAATTGATGCTTTTGAACTGTGGTGTTGGAGAAGACTCTTGAGAGTCCCTTGGACTGCAAGGAGATCCAACCAGTCCATCCTAAAGGAGATCAGTCCTGGGTGTTCATTGGAAACACTGAGGTTGAAGCTAGAACTCCAATACTTTGGCCACCTCATGCAAAGAGTTGACTCATTGGAAAAGACCCTGATGCTGGGAGGGCTTGGGGGCAGGAGGAGAAGGGGATGACAGAGGACGAGATGGCTGGATGGCATCACCAACTCAATGGACATGTGTTTGAGTAAACTCCGGGAGTTGGTGATGGACAGGGAGGCCTGGCGTGCTGTGATTCATGGGGTTGCAAAGAGTGGGACATGACTGAGCGACTGAACTGAACTGAACTGAACTGAATCTGCATATCTGAAGTTATTAATATTTCTTCCAGCAATCTTGACTCCAGCTTGTGATTCAACCAGCCTGGCATTTTGCATGATGTACTCTGCATAAAAGTTAAATAAACAGGGTGACAATATATAGCCTTGTCATACTCCTTTCCCAATTTGGAACCAGTCCATTGTTCCATGTCTGGTTCTAACTGTTGCTTCTTGACCTGCATACAGATTTCTCAAGGAGACAGGTAAGGTGGTCTGGTACTCTCATCTCTTTAAAAATTTTCCACAGTCTATTGTGATCTACACAGGCTGTAGTACACTCAGTGAAGCAGAAGTAGATGTTTTCCTGGAACTGCTTTACTTTTTCCATGATCCAATGTACGCTATCAACTTGATCTCTGGTTCCTCTGCTTTTTCTAAAGCCAGCTTGGGCTTCCCTGGTAGCTCAGCTGGTAAAGAATCCACCTGCAATGTGGGAGACCCTGGTTCGATTCCTGGGTTGGGAAGATCCCCTGGAGAGGGACATGGCAACCCACTCCAGTATTCTTGCCTGGAGAATCCCCATGGACAGAGGGGCCTGGTGGGCTACAGTCCATGGGGTTGCAAAGAGTTGGACACTACCGAACTACTAAGCACACAGCATAGCTTGTACATCGGGAAGTTCTTGGTTCATGTACTGCTGAAGCCTGGCTTGGAGAATTTTGAGCATTACTTAGCATGGGAAATGAAAGCAACTGACTGGTAGTTTGAACATTCTTTGACATTGCCCTTCTTTGGGATTGGAATGAAAACTGACCTTTTCCAGTCCTATGGCCACTGCTGAGTTTTCCAAATTTGCTGGCATACTGAGTGCAGCACTTTCACAGCATCATCTTTTAGGATTTGAAATAGCTCAGCTGGAATTCCATCACCTCCACTAGCTTTGTTCATAGTGATGCTTCCTAAGGCCCATTTGACTTCACACTCCAAGATGTCTGGCTCTAGGTGAGTGACCACACCATTGTGGTTATCTGGGTCATTAAGACCTTTTTTGTACAGTTCTTCTGTGTATTCTTGCCACCTCTTCTTAATCTCTTCTGCTTCTGTTAGGTCCTTGCTGTTTCTGTCCTTTATTGTGCCCATCCTTGCATGTACTGTTGAAGTCTAGCTTGGAGAATTGTGAGCATTACTTTGCCAGCATGTGAGATGAGTGCAATTGTGCGGTAGTTTAAACATTGTTTGGCTTTGCCAATGGGAGTAATCCTAGCAGTTAACTCGTCCTCTGCATTTATCCCATGCCACTTGCTGTTAATGTAACTAGCTGATTTTAAAAAGACTTTGATAAATATTTGCTGATACCTGGGGTGTCCCTTAGTGGGAGCATAGTTTTCCATCGCCTCTCCTTCTATTCATCTTCATTCATACTGCATTTATTGAATATATCTTTTTGTAAAGAGTCGGACACAACTCAGTGACTTCACTTTCACTTTCTTGGGGGATTCCTTGGTGGCTCAGATGGTAAAGAGTCTCCCTGCAATGTGGGAGACCTGGGTTCAATCTCCAGGTTAGGAAGATCCCCTGGAGAAGGAAATGGCAACCCACTCCAGTATCCTTGTCTGGAGAATCCCATGGATGGAGGAGCCTGGCAGGCTACAGTCCATGGGGTTGCACAGTCCATGGGGTCACAAAGAGTCAGACATGACTGAGCGACTTCACTTTCACTTTCTTTTTTTCTTTTTGTTTGTTTTATTTTTTTTTCCATTTATTTTTATTAGTTGGAGGCTAATTACTTTACAACATTGCAGTGGTTTTTGTCATACATTGAAATGAATTAGCCATGGATTTACATGTATTCCCCATCCCGGTCCCCCCTCCCACCTCCCTCTCCACCCGATCCCTCTGGGTCTTCCCAGTGCACCAGGCCCGAGCACTTGTCTCATGCACCCAACCTGGGCTGGTGATCTGTTTCACCCTAGATAATATACATGTTTCGATGCTGTTCTCTTGAAACATCCCACCCTCGCCTTCTCCCACAGAGTCCAAAAGTCTGTTCTATACATCTGAGTCTCTTTTTCTGTTTTGCATATAGGGTTATTGTTACCATCTTTCTAAATTCCATATATATGTATTAGTATACTGTAATGGTCTTTATCTTTCTGGCTTACTTCGCTCTTTATAATGGGCTCCAGTTTCATCCATCTCATTAGAACTGATTCAAATGAATTCTTTTTAATGGCTGAGTAATATTCCATGGTGTATATGTACCACAGCTTCCTCATCCATTCGTCTGCTGATGGGCATCTAGGTTGCTTCCATGTCCTGGCTATTATAAACAGTGCTGCGATGAACATTGGGGTGCACGTGTCTCTTTCAGATCTGGTTTCCTCAGTGTGTATGCCCAGAAGTGGGATTGCTGGGTCATACGGCAGTTCTATTTCCAGCTTTTTAAGAAATCTCCACACTGTTTTCCATAGTAGCTGTACTAATTTGCATTCCCACCAACAGTGTAAGAGGGTTCCCTTTTCTCCACACCCTCTCCAGCATTTATTGCTTGTAGACTTTTGGATAGCAGCCATCCTGACTGGCGTGTAATGGTACCTCATTGTGGTTTTGATTTGCATTTCTCTGATAATGAGTGATGTTGAGCATCTTTTCATGTGTTTTTTTTTTGCCATCTGTATGTCTTCCTTGGAGAAATGTCTGTTTAGTTCTTTGGCCCATTTTTTGATTGGGTCATTTATTTTTCTGGAGTTGAGCTGGAGGAGCTGCTTGTATATTTTTTAGATTAATCCTTTGTTTGTTGCTTCGTTTGCTATTATTTTCTCCCAATCTGAGGGCTGTCTTTTCACCTTGCTTATAGTTTCGTTTGTTGTGCAAAAGCTTTTAAGTTTCATTAGGTCCCATTTGTTTATTTTTGCTTTTGTTTCTAAAATTCTGGGATGTGGGTCATAGAGGATCCTGCTGTGATTTATGTCGGAGAGTGTTTTGCCTATGTTCTCCTCTAGGAGTTTTATAGTTTCTGGTCTTACACTTAGATCTTTAATCCATTTTGAGTTTATTTTTGTGTAAGGTGTTAGAAAGTGTTCTAGTTTCATTCTTTAACAGGTGGTTGACCAGTTTTTCCAGCACCACTTGTTAAAGAGGTTGTCTTTTTTCCATTGTATATCCTTGCCTCCTTTGTTGAAGATAAGGTGACCATAGGTTCATGGATTTATCTCTGGGCTTTCTATTCTGTTCCATTGATCTATATTTCTGTCTTTGTGCCAGTACCATACTGTCTTGATGACTGTGGCTTTGTAGTATAGTCTGAAGTCAGGCAGGTTGATTCCTCCAGTTCCATTCTTCTTTCTCAAGGTTACTTTGGCTATTCGAGGTTTTCATTTTCTTTTTTTGTAAAGCACTTGGCTAGGCATTGTGACAGGTCATAAGAAGAAGACACTGTTTCTGCCTTCAAGGACCTGAAAATTCATCAGAGGAGTAAAGACATGAATGAAAAGCTCCCTAGGGCAGAGTGGAGATGAGAATGTTGCAATAATGCTAAGAAAGCACATGGTGAGCTTTGAGAAGGGACAAAGAATAGGCTTAAAAGGCCTTGAAGGAAGTTAATGTATTCATGTGTGATTGAGAGGGGCATTTCAAATGTAAACAAAACCAGGGCAGAAACAAATTATAAGACATGTTTGGGGGAAAAAAGGAAAAAAATTAATAAGGCTAAAACTCAGTGTCTGACTGACAATATGACAGAGGTTCTGTTTTGAAACACTGCAGAGAGTCTTGAATATCATGTTTAAACAAGTTTTTGTGATTAACATGTAGCCAGTAAGGATTGCTGAGCAGAAAATGACAGAGTCAGAGGTATGATTTAGGAAAGCTAACATAAGAACAAGTAGAATGGCCAGAAAGTCTGGACGCAAGAAACACACACCACACACACATACACAAACACAGTGCCTGGCTAGTTCAGTAGCCTGGTGAAAGCCTACTGAACTGTGAACAAAGTGATTAGAAATGGGAAGAGAAAGTAGATGACCAAGTCAGGAGATGTTGGAAGATATAAAATTGCCAGTCTTTGGCAATGGGTGAGATGTGAGGAATATGAGAGGTGGAGGTGAAAAATATGACTGACATTTTCAGACTAGCTGACCGGGAATATTCAATGTCATTAATGTAAAAATGGAGCACAAAAAAAGAAGAAAAGGTGTTGACTGATGCTTTTTTTTTTAATTTTTAAGACAGAAGCATTACAGAGGATTATATCTCCAACTTTAAGGTACTTTCAAAACACCTTAGGATTTTGCTAAAATAAAGATTGATTCATTAGATGCGGAGTGCAGCCTGATATTCTACATGTCTAACAAGTGTATAACAAATGTCAGTGTCACTGCCCTACAGACTATAGTTTAAGGCAGCAAGGCTTCAGAGGAGCCAAGGAGAGTTTTGGTTGAAAAAGGCAGGCCTGTCGAGGAGCTGTGAAAAGAAATCAGCTTGACAACACCAGTAATAAAAAATATAAAAGGAAAAACAACATAATTTAGGTCAAATATAGTTTTTAAAAGTGAAGCACAGTTATTTTTAATGTGCTTTCAATTTTTCTTGCTACTTATGCATAGTACTCATAAACACCTATGTATACTCCCTACTCCCATTCACATACACATGCAAGTGCAAACACATGCAACCTAATTATTATATGGATTTTCCCAAACTGAAACAACTAAGTGTCCTGGTACAGACCAGTATCTATATTAACGAATAAGGTGGAGAACTGAGAAACTAATGCTCCTTCAAAAATATCATATTCAAGCATAATTGACTCCAAGATGCACTGTCTCCTAGAACTTTCACACCTAACTTCATGAAAACATTGATCATATGGGTAAATAACTTTATCCTTGTAATCCTCAGATATGAATATGAATTATCTCTACTTGGCATCTTTTCCCTAATCAGTAAGTCAACATTTCTGTCAGATACACCATTTAGTATGAGTGAAAGTGAAAGTGAAGTAGCTCAGTCGTGTCCAACTCTTTGCGACCCCATGGACTGTAGCCCACCAGGCTTCTCTGTCCATGGGATTTTCCAGGCAAGAGTACTGGAGTGGGCTGCCAATACAAATTAAATATTTTGCTCACTTTATATCTTCTCTAAAGAACTTGGATAGCCTGACTTGTATATGCAGAGACTCAGATGATTCCATTTAATGGACAGGGAAGGTGCATCGATACAACATGAACACTTGGCAGTGCACAACGTCTCAGAGAAATCATGGATGTTCTTTTAACCAAGAAGTTGGCTTCTCTGCTATCCAAAAGAAAGGGCATCAGAACAGCCAAAACACCTGCTGTGGAAATGCTTCCTTCACTGGTCTTTGAAATCTCTATTCTAGGCTGACTTTCATAAGAAGTATAAAATCTTCCATACTCGGTCACCTGGGAAGCTGTGATGTTAACTGTCAAGGACTTGCGTGACACAAAAGCTGAAACCAAAGGGCAAGAAGAGGCTCCATGGGGATAAGCAAACGTGGGCCCTGTGACCCCATCCCAGGCACATATTGTCACTGTGGGAGAGGAAATGTGGAGCATCACAGGGGGCATTTCCTCTGGCCCTTAGTTTTTAGGAGGCTCCCTGCAAATTCTCAGCAGAGGAAATGGCAGGAGGGATGAGCCTGTTTTCAAAGCCCTCCCCAACAACCTTCAGATTTGATGCATTTGGACTGCACTTAAAAATATCTAATAACTCGCCTGTGTTTTTAGGTGCGTTCCAAATGAGTCACCTTTCAAAGAATAATTGGAGGCAAGCTGAGAAAGTAGCAGGCACTCAATAAATGCTTCTATGAATGAGTGAAATGAATGAATGTGTGTGAGACAGTGAATGTAAAGCTTACAGTCTAAATCTGTAAATGATCAGAAAAGTACACTTCCTGAGGAAACAATTTCATCTCAATTTGAAAATACTAATTTTTGGCCTCAAGAGTGCAGATGATGTATTTTCTCATCCATTTCATATAGGTTTGTAAACTAGCTTTTCCAGACAAGTTTCATTTAGAAAAAAAAATAAATAACTCTGTCCTCTGCCTGAGCCCTGGATTCTGATTGATTTGGATGAGAAACCTGACCCTACTGGCTTTTGTCCCATGTTGCAGCTCTCTGAAGTTTTAGCTACATTAGACTGGCTTGTACCCATCTAAACTTATAAATCCCAGGTATATTTTGAGAGGGACCCAAAGTGCTAAAAAGAATGAGTTCTCTTCTGCTTCTATACCAACCCACTTCCCATTGTCAATAAGATTTTATACAAAGTCAATTGCTTTTGTTCACTGAGCAATGGCCATGCTCCTCCAATAAATTATTATGAGGGGAGAAATCAGTAAATTATGAGCTTTAATTTCCAGAGAAATAAATAAAATGTTCATGAGATGATTATGGAAACCTTCCTTAGAACCATTTCAAGTGATTTTGATAGATTATCTTAATATTAAAAACAAAATAGTACCTATAATTAATTTTCATTGCTAATTTTGGAAGAAAATTGGAACTGTTTGCTCAAATATGTCTTTGTGGAAAAATGGTTCATGTTAACTACCAAAGACACTGAATTGCAGCTAATTCGATAAGAAGCCATTATTAGGGAGTAAATAATGATTCTATTAAAAATTGATGAACATAGGGTAATCTAAATATATTACAGTGTTAACAATCTGCAATACAGAACTTTCAGAAACACTTACCATGAATAAGACTTCCCAAGTAAAGAGACGTTCAAAATATCATAGATCTTTCATTACTAATGTGGACACCTCCTCACCCATATGGAATGTGAAATGCAGAGGTTAAGGAAAGCTTCCACTCGCAAAGGAAAGAAGAATGAGGCAGACTAGCAGTGTAAAGGGCACCCCAACTCTATGCTGACATGCTGGGGGAAAAATTCCTACCCACAAAGGGAAAACAAAGCCCCAAAGGGAGATGAAGTTGGAAGAAGGGGCCAAAGAAAGAGGATGCCAGTGCTCAGTCCTGGTTGTTTTGCATCAGCACCTGTGGTGTGAGTACCCCTGTCCTCCTGCCATCTCTCCCCGCCCACTTGCTCAGGCCTGCCCCCTACAGACACCCTGCTCTTGAGAGAAAACCCTAGATCATGCTCACTACAGTAGCAAGACTAATCCCAGCTCCCTGGGCCTCCTGGGAATTGCTGGCAGTGAGGGGAGTGGTGGGGAGACAGAGGAAAGAGAGGGAAGTGGACAGTGTGACTGTTAATAGAGGTGACGCCAGTGCATTCAGCTAAAGGTGTCTGGTGCAACTGGGACAAGTTGGGGCAAGAAGTTCTCCCTCTCTTCCCGCATCTTGCTGGGGCTGTGCCTGGTAACCACCACTCTTTCAAAAATGTCGTGTTGCAAACAGGTGCCAATGTTCTTGCTACACTAACGAGCTAAGTGACGCAGTGGACAAAGCAAGGATGCTGTTCCTGGCTCAGTCTCTCTTTGACGACGATGATTTGCCACATCAACTTACCATGCCAGGCACGAAGCATCAGAGGATTCGCTATTAAAAGAAAGACATTTTCTTGCTCATTACGGCCTGCAATGTAAACCATCCAGAGATGTAAAGACTCCTGTTTTCACCATTAAAGTAGAAACTATTTCCAGCGGCTTTGGGAGAAAATGCAGATATTTTCCTTCTTGTCACAGAGGTTCCTCACTCACCTAGAGATGAGAGTGCCCTATTAACATGGCCTCATCTTGCTTTGAATGATGCCCATGAGTGACCTTCCTGGACTTGGGGGTGGGGAGGCTGGGCTCTGAGCCCTCACCCCTTGGAATGTGGGATCACTAAGGCCAGGGGTCATTGGACATCATTGAGTCATTCCCACACCCATCCCCTAGCCGTGGGAAGAGGATCGTTTTCAGAGAGGAAAATGAGCTCTTCAGGCAGAGTCCACCCATTTTGCCAATGACCAGAACCCGCTCCGGCCAGACTGCCACAGGCTGTATCGGCTCTACCCTGGAGAAGAAACCTTAGAGCGTGGATCTGCCTAGCCACGGCTCTTCCCCCACTTGCCTGGCACCACAGAGACACGACACCTGTTGCTCCACCTACACTAATCAGAGCTCTTTGGCGTTGGTCACATCTCTCAGCCAGCTTGGCTGTTGAGTGAAATTGCCCCAGGTGGCAATTTTCCTCCCTGCATTATTGATTCATTTGGCTTGGGTCTGGCCACCGGGCTGGTCACAGTCTCAGCCCCTGCTTGAGGCTCTCTCCCTGTCAGTTCCAAAGAAGGACCCAATGCCATCGTGTCCTCATAAATTCAGGATCAGTGTTCAAAGATGACTCGCTGGCACCATCTAGCATCATGAGTAATCACATCACCACCCAAGACAGGCATCCAGAATAGATGGGTCAGGGGTCCTCCTCTCTTACACACATAGCTTCTTACCATATTTTTAGTTTAGTGTGTTTTCCATAGTTCAGTGAAAACAGAACATTCTTAGACATAAATCACAGCAATATTTTTTAATCCATTTGCTAGATTAATGGAAATAGAAACAAAAATAAACAAGAGATCTAATTAAACTTAAGAACTTTTGCATAGCGATGGAAACCATAAACAAAATGAAGACAACCTGTAGAATGAGAGAAAATATTTGCACATGATGCTATTGATAAGAGATTAATTTCCAAAAAATACAAACAGTTCATATAGCTTGATATCAAAATAACCAAACAACCCAATCAAAAAATGAACAGGAGATTTAAATAAACATTTCTCCAAGATGGCCAGCAGGCACATTAAAAGATGCTCAATTATTAGAGAAATACAAATCCAAACTACAGGGAGATATCACCTCAGACCAGTTAGCAGAAACTGTCATGTTTAGCTAGCATGCTAACTGTCATGTCATGTTAGCAGAAACATGCTCAGTCATGTCCAACTCTTTGCCACTCCATGGACTACAGATGGCCAGGCTCCTCCATCCATGGAATTTTCCAGATAAGAATACCAGGGTCAGTTGCCATTTCCTCCTCCAGAAGATCTTCCCCACCCAGGGATGGAACCCACATTTCCTGTGTCTCCTGCATTGCAGGAGGATTCTTTGGCCACTTGGGAAGCCCAATGAAGAAAACTGCAACAGCGGCAAAAGGGCTGGAGAGCGCCCGTGTGTCTTGAACCACCCTGGAAAGGTAATTGAGTCACTTTGTAGTTGAAGGAGCCACTGATCTACAGCCAGCAGATATCAGTTAGAATGGCCATAATTAAACTATCTACAAATAATAAATGCTAGAGGGTGTGGAGAAAAAGGAACCTTCTTACAATGTCGGTGAGAATGTAAATTTGTGCAGCCACTATTGAGAACAACAGTAAGGAGAATCCTTAAAAACAACTAAAAATAGAGCTCCCATGTGATCAGCAATACCACTCATGGGCATATATCCAAAGAAAACCATAATTTGAAAAGATACATGCACCCAATGTTCACTGTAGCACTGTTTACAATAGCCAAGACATGGAAGCAACCTAAATGTCCATCAACAGATGAATGGATAAAGAAGATGTGGTATATATACACAATGGAATATTACTCATCATTAAAAAGAATGAAATAATGCCATTTGCAGCAACATGGATGGACTTAGAGATTGTCATACTGAGTGAAGTAAATCAGACAAAGACAAATATCACATGATATCATTTATATATATAAGTATGCTAAGTCACTTTAATCATGTCTGACACTTTGCGACCCCATGGACCATGACCCACCAGGCTCCTCTGTCCATGGGATTCTCCAGGCAAGAATACTGGAGTGGGTTGCCATGCCCTCCTCCAGGGGATCTTCCTGACCCAGGGATTGAAACTGCATCTCTTGTGTCTCCTGCATTGGCAGGTGGGTTCTTTACCACTAGTACCACCTAGAAAGCTCGATATTATTTATATGTATAATCTAAAAACACGATAAAAATAAACTGTTTACCAACCAGAAATAGACTCACAGACATAGAAAACGAATTTATGGTTACCAAAGGGGATGGGAGGAGATAAATTAGGAGTTTTGGATTAACATATACACTGTACTATAAATAAAATTAGTAAAGAAAAGGACATATATATAGTGCAAGGAGCTATACTCAATATATATAATATATTTTATATATCATATAATCTATAATGGAAAAGAATCTGTATAACTGAAACACTTTGATATACACTTGAAACTAATACAATGTTGTAAAATTTTTTTAATGTTTAATTTAAAAAATGATTAGATTTTATGAATCTAACAAATCATTCTCAAATGTATAAAGCAAAAAAATAGATATACCTGCAAAATGAGCAATCCTGACATAATACTAGTGAGATTTGTACATAACTTTTTCATTATTGACAGTTAATTCTTATAAAAAATTAAATATTAGTGACATAAAATGTAATTAACAACCTTAATCTAATGAACAAAAATTGAATTCTATACACAAAAACTAAAAATATCAATTATTTTCATAGATAAATGGAACACTTACATATATTAATTATATTAAGGGGTTGAGAAAGTTAAGTTTCAGAGAATTGGTATTTGATTAAAACACAAGTTAGATTTCAATGGCAAAATTTTTTTTAATTCCCTTACATTCGGAAATTTTAAAGCACATTTCTAAGTCACAGATTAAAGAATAATGGATGGAAGTTTTTAAATACATAGAACTAAATAATACTAAAATGCTTCATATAAAACCTATTAGATATAAATAGCTGGTATTTAGAAGGAAAGTTATTGTCTCACATGTTTTATTAGAAAATGATATCAATTATTATTTAATTTACTTAAATCATCTCAAAATTAGTATGCTATATATCTAGTTTAAGAAATTTAAATAAAGAACAAGATAAAAATGTAATAAAAGAAAGGAGACAATAATAATAAGAAAAAACTCAAAAAGCGAGGAGATTAAAAAGAGCATACAAAACCAAAGAGTGCTTCTTTGAAAGATTGATATTCATAAAATTGACTAACCTTTGGTAAAATTTATTCTAACAAAAGATAGAAGGCAAAAAATACAATTCTAGAAATCAAAGTGGCTCCTTAATATAGGTACAGATCAGATTAAAAGTAGAATAAGATAATACTTTGAAAAACTTTATGCCAAAGAAGACAACTAGACAAATTCTAATTACCTGTACATCACCAAAAATTTTTTTTAAATACAATTTTAGTAGTCCAACAACTATTTTAAAAATTGAAGCGGTATTAAGATCTTTCTCATAAAGAAAATAGCACAGAGAAAGTCTTTTGTTAGTGTTTTCTACCAAAATATGAAGAACCAGATTATTTCCATCTTAAATAATATATTCTAGAAAATAAAATAGATAATACTCCCTAACTCATTCTATGAAGTTATTATAATCTTGCTATCTGAACCAAAAGACAATATGAGAATGAAACTTTATATTCCATTCTCTCTCATGACCTAGATTATAGGAAAATCTTAAAATTAAAAAGAGTTAATTGAGTCAAATAATACATAAAGATACTAATATACAATGATCAAGTTGAATTTATCCGAAGCAGTCGAGTGGCTGGCCTAAATATAATAAATATTATTATGTTAACATATTAACCACCATGTGAGAAATTCATTTTAAACGTGCATCTAGATCCATGTGTAATTTGCCTCCCATTGACACTCATTCATTAATTATTCCAATATATTTAATGAATACAGACTCTATTACACATATGTATCACATGACATTGTGATAATATATTTATGCAGTGGCCTCATCAAAGAAACTGAGTCCTCCTTAAAGGCAGTCAGTATTCACCACTGTATCTATAGCACAATCACTGGAATAGAGTGTATATGTAACATATGTGCATATATATGTGTGATATATGCATGGGATAGCCTAAGAAACAGAGCAAAAGTTTACCTGGTGTAGAGTCAGGAAAGCATTGTTTGAGATGCATGTGTACTTGCTCAGTCACTCAGTTGTGTCTGACTCTTTGTGACCCTGTGGACTGTAGCCTGCCAGGCTCCTCTGTCCATGGGATTTTCCAGGCAAGAATACTGGAGTGGGTTGCCATTTCCTTCTCCAGGGGATCTTCCCCACCCAGGGATCAAACCCATGTCTCCTGCATTGGCAGGTGGATTCTTTACCACTGAACCACCTGAGAAGTCCCCTACTTGGCAGTGCCCAAACAGGAGCTTACCTTAAAAGATGCATGTAGCAATAGTCAAGCTATGGAAATAACCTAAATATCCATCGACAGATCAATGGATAAATAAAATGTTGTATTACCATCCAGTGAAACGTCATTCTGCTTTAAATAAATAAATAAGAAAGAAATCCTGCTATTTGCAACAACATAGATGGATCTGGAGGACATTATGCTTAGTGAAATAAGCCAGACACAGAAGGACAAATATTGTATTAGTTCACTTACGCTTATTAAACAATTCCCCATTTCCCCTCACTCCAATCCCTTGAAACCACAATTCTGTTCTCTGCTTCTCTAAATTCCACTGTTTTAGATACCCCATATAAGTGACAACATGCAGTATTTGTTCTGTATCTGCCTCACTTCATTTAGCATAATATCCTCAGCTCCATCCACAGTGTTGTAGATGGCATGATTTACTTCTTTTAAAAATGAATACTATTCCATTCTATGTATATACCATATTTTCTTTTTTGTTGAGATATAACAGACAAGTAATATTGTTTAAGTTCAGGGTATAGAGTGTACTCATTTATATATTTCAATATGATTACCACCACTAGCAGCATTAGCTAACACCTCTATCATGCCATATAACTATTCTTTCCATTTTCATCCCATATTTTCTATATTAATTCATCTGTCACTGGACTTTAGATTGTTTATATATCCTGGCTATCATGAATAACGCTGCAAAGAACATGTGAGTGCAGATATCTCTTCAAGGTCTTGATTTCAATTATTTTGGAGATACATATATATACACACACATACATACACTCAAAAGTATCTTAAGGCTGTATATTATCAACCTATTTATTTAACTTCTATGCAGAGTACGTCATGAGAAATGCTGGGCTGGATGACTCACAAGCTGGAATCAAGACTGCTGGGAGAAATACCAACAACCTCAGATATGCAGATGATACCACCCTAATGGCAGAAAGCGAAGAGGAACTAAAGAGCTTCTTGATGAAGATGAAAGAGGAGAGTGAAAAAGCTGGCTTAAAACTCAACATTCAAAAAACTAAGATCGTGGCATCTGGTCCCATCACTTCATGGCAAACAGATGGGGAAAAAGTGGAAACAGTGACAGATTTTATTTTCTTGGCTCCAAAATCACTGCAGATGGTGACTGCAGCCATAAAATTTTAAAATGCTTGTTTCTTGGAAGAAAAGCTATGACAAATCTAAACAGTGTATTAACAACTAGAGACATTACTTTGCCGACAAAGGTCCATATAGTCAAAGCTATGGTTTATTCACTAGTCATGTATGGATGTGAGAGTTGGACCATAAAGAAGGCTGAATGCTGAAGAATTGATGCTTTTGAACTGTGGTGTTGGAGAAGACTCTTGAGAGTCCCTTGGACTGCAAGGAAATCAAACCAGTCCATCCTAAAGGAGATCAGTCCTGGGTGTTCATTGGAAAGACTGATGCTGAAACTGAGGCTCCAATACTTTGGCCACCTGATGCAAAGAGCTGACTCATTGGAAAAGACCCTGATGCTGGGAAAGATTGAGGGCAGGAGGAGAAGAGGGCAACAGAGATGAGACGGCTGGATGGCGTCACTGACTCAATTGATGTGAGTTTGAGTGAACTCTGGGAGTTAGTGAAGCACAGGGAAGCCTGCTGCGCTCCAGTCCATGGGGTCAGAAGGAGTTGAACACGACTTACTGACTAAACAACAACAACTCAGACATGAGATTGCCATATGATATGCAGTTCTATTCTTTTCATTTTTTATTGATGTATAGTTGATACACAATATTACCTAAATTGCGGGTGTACAACATACTGATACACAATATTCAAGGGTTATATTCCACTATAGTTACTACAAAATACTGGCTACTTTCCCAGTGTCATACAATATATTCTTGTAGCTTATTTATTTGTACATAATAGTTTGTACCTCTTAATCCCTTACTACTATCTTGCCCTCCCTTCTTCCCTTCCCTACTGGTAACCACTGGTTTGTTCTCTATATCTGTGGGTGTTTTTGTTGTTGAAGTCAATAGTTTATTGTTTTTAGATTCCACATATAACAAATATCATACAGTATTTTCTTTGTCTCTTTGACTTATTTCACTAAACTTCATGCCCTACAATTCCATACATGTTTCTGCAAATTGCCAAATTATCATTCTTTTTATAGCTGAGTAGTATTCCATTGTGTGTGTGTGTTTGTGTGTGTGTGTGTGTGTGTGTGTGTGTATGCCACATCTTCTTTATCCATTCATCTGCTGATGGACACTTAGGTTGTTTTCATATCTTGGCAATTGTAAATAATGTTGCTATGGACCTTGAGGTGCATGTACTTTTCAAATTAGTGTTTTTGTTGTGGTTTTTTTTTTTCTGATATATACCCAGGAGTAAAATTATTGGGTCATAAGGTAGCTCTGTTTTTAGTTTTCAGAGAAATTTCCACACTGTTTTCCACAGTGGGTGCACCAAATTACATTTCTCCTAACAGTGTCTGAGTGCTCCATTCTCTCCACAATCCCCTCAACATTTATGCTATTTTGGATGATAGTTATCCTGATAGGTATAAGGTGATACTCATTGTGGCTTTACTCTCCATTTCTCTGATGATTAACGATTATTGTTGAGCATCTTGTCATGTGTAGTTGTCCTATTTGGATTCTTTGAGGACATTCCACAGTTTTCCAGAATGGCTGTACCAAATTACATTCCCACGAACAATGTGTAAGGTTTCCTTTTCTTTATATTGTCATCAACACTTGTTCATAGTGATGCTTCCTAAGGCCCACTTGACTTGGCACTTCAGGATGTCTGGCTATAGATGAGTGATCACACCATCGTGGTTATCTGAGTCATGAATATCTATTTTCTATAGTTCCTCTGTGTATTCTTGCCACGTCTTCTTAATACCTTCTGCTTCTGTTAGGTCCATACCATTTCTGTCCTTTATTGTGCTCATCTGTGCATGAAATGTTCCCTTGGTATCTTTAACTTTCTTAAAGAGACCTCTAGTCTTTCCCATTCTATTGTTTTCCTCTATTTCTTTGCATTGATCGCTGAGGAAGGCTTTCTTATCTCTCCTTGCTATTCTTTGGAACTCTGCATTCAAATGGGTATATCTTTCCTTTTCTCCTTTGCTTTTTGCTTCTCTTCTTTTCTCAGCTATTTGTAAGGCCTTGTCAGACAACCATTTTGCCTTTTTTCATTTCTTTTCTTGGGGGGATGGTCTTGATCACTGCCTCCTGTACAATGTCACAAACTTCCATCCATAGTTCTTCAGGCACTCTATCAGATCTAATCCCTTGAATCTCTTTGCCACTTCCACTGTATGATCTTTTCCCTACCTTTTTCAATTTAAGTCTGAATTTGGCAATAAGGAGTTCATGATCTGAGCCGCAGTCAGCTCCTGGTCTTGTTTTTGGTGACTGTATAGAGTTTCTCCATCTTTGACTGCAAATAATATCACTACAAAACTAGTGGAAGTGACGGAATTCCAGTTGGCCATTTCAAATCCTAAAAGATGATGCTGTGAAAGTGCTGCACTCAATATGCCAGCAAATCTGGAAAACTCAGCAGTGGCCACAGGACTGGAAAAGGTCAGTTTTCATTCCAGTCCCAAAGAAAGGCAATGCCAAAGAATGTTCAAACTACCACACAATTGCACTCATCTCACACACTAGCAAAGTAATGCTCAAAATTCTCTAAGCCAGGCTTCAACAGTATGTGAACCATGAACTTCCAGATGTTCAAGCTGGATTTAGAAAAGACAGAGGAATGAGAGATCAAATCGCCAACATCCTCTGGATCATCAAAAAAGCAAAAGAATTCCAGAAAAACATCTATTTTTGCTTTATTGACTATGCCAAAGCCTTTGACTGTGTGGATCACAACAAACTATGGAAAATTCTTAAAGAGATGGAAATATCAGACCACCTTACCTGCCTCCTGAGAAATCTGTATGCAGGTCAAGAACAACAGTTAGAACTGGACATGGAAAAACAGACTGGTTCAAAACTGGGAAAGGAGTACATAAGGCTGTATATTGTCACTCTGTTTATTTAACTTATATGCAGAGTACATCATGCAAAATGCCGGGCTGGATGACGCACAAGCCGGAATCAATAGTGCTGGGAGAAATATCAATAATCTCACATATGCAGATGACAGCACCCTTCTGGCAGAAAGCGAAGAGGAACTAAAGACCATCTTGATGAAAGTGAAAGAAGAGAGTGAAAAAATTGGCTTAAAACTCAACATTCAGAAAACAAAGATCATGGCATCTGGTCCCATCACTTCATGGCAAATAGACAGGGAAACAGTGGAAACAGTGACAGACTTTATTTTGGGGGGCTCCAAAATCACTGCAGATGGTGACACAGCCATGAAATTAAAAGACGCTTGCTCCTTGGAAGAAAAGTTATGACCAACCTAGACAGCATATTAAAAGCAGAGACATTACTTTGCCAACAAAGGTCCATCTAGTCAAAGCTATGGTTTTTTCCAGTAGTCACATATGGATGTGAGAGTTGGACTATAAAGAAAGCTGAGAGCCTGAAGAATTGATGCTTTTGAACTGTGGTGTTGGAGAAGACTCTTGAGAGTCCCTTGGATTGCAAGGAGATCAAACCAGTCCATCCTAAAGGAAATCAGTCCTGAATATTCATTGGAAGGACTGATGCTGAAGCTGAAACTCCAATGCTTTGGCCACCTGATGCAAAGAACCAACTCATTTGAAAAGACCCTGATGCTGGGAAAGATTGAAGGTGGGAGGAGAAGGGGATGACAGAGGATGAGATGGTTGGATGGCATCACCAACTCAATGGACATGAGTTTGAGTAAGCTCTGGGAGTTGGTGATGGACAGGGAAGCCTGGCATACTGCAGTCCATGGGGTCACAAAAAGTCAGACACGACTGAGCAACTGAACTGAACTGAACAAAACTTGTTATCTTGTTGTTGGCATTTCTTTTTATAATAGCCATTCTAAAAAGTGGGAGCTGATATCACATTGTGGTTTTCTTTTTATTTCCCTAATAATGAGTGATGCTGAGCACCTTTTCATATAGCTCTTGGCTATTTGTACATCTTCTTGTGAGACATGTTTACTCAAGAAAATCATGCTGGTAAAACTGAATGTCTACATGCAAAGAATAAAAATGAATCTGTATCTTATACCATATACAAATATCAGCTCAAAAGGGTTTAAAGACTTCAGCATAATACCTGAAACTGTAAAACTCCAAGAAGAAAACACAGAGGGAAGTCTTCTGGACTTCAATCTTGGCAACAATTTCTTGGATATGACACAAAAAGTACAGGCAACAAAAACACATATAGACACGTGGGACCACATCAAACTCACAACCTTCTGTAGAGTAAAGGAAACAATCAATAAAATGACAAGGCAAACAACAGAATGGGAAAAAATATTGGCAAATTCGGTGTCTGTTAAACAGTTATAATATTTGAAGAACTCCTACAACTCAATAGCAAAATAATAATAGTAATAATCGCATTTGAAAATGGACAAATAACTTAAATAGACACTTCTGTTTTGTTAATTTTTAGCTTTATTATTCTCTCATCAGCAAATATCATCTGTATTTTTCTACTATTTTGACTTTATTTTCTTCTTTGAAGTTCAGTTGTTGCAGATTTATCTAACTAACTGATAAGAACCTCTTGATATATTCTCTGTTTAAAAGCTGTATAGTTCAATGTTTATTTTTCTGTAATTTCAAAATTTGAGGTTATATATATCCGATGTATTCTTTTCTTGAATTTGTATTGGAGTATATAGTTGATTTTCAATGTAATGTTAGTTTCAGGAATAAAACAAAGTGAATCAGTTAAATATACATATATCTACTCTTTTTTAGATTCTTTTCCCTTATAGATTATTACAGAGTATTGAGTAGAGTTCTCTGTGGGCCTCTTTTTAAAAAATTAATTTATTTATCTTAATTGGAGGCTAATTACTTTACAATATTGTAGTGGCTTTCACCATACATCGACACAAATCAGCCATGGGTGTACATGTGTTCCCCAGCCTGAACCCCCCTCCCACCTCCCTCCCCATCCCATCCCTCTGGGTCATCCCAGTGCACCAACCCTGAGCACTTGTCTCATGCATCAAACCTGGACTGGCGATCTATTTCACATATGGTAATATACATGTTTCAATGCTATTCTCTCAAATCATCCCACCCTCACCTTCTCCCACAGAGTCCAAAAGTCTGTTCTTTATCTCTGTGTCTCTTTTGCTGTCTTGCATATAGGGTCATCATTACCATCTTTCTAAATTCCATATATATGCATTAATATATGTATTGGTGTTTTTCTTTCTGAATTACTTCACTCTGTATAATAGGCTCTGGTTTCATCAACCTCATTAGAACTGATTCAAATGCATTCTTCTTAATAGCTGAGTAATATTCCATTGGGCATATGTACTACAGCTTTCTTATTCAATCATCTGCCAATGGGCATCTAGGTTGCTTCCATGTCCTGGCTATTGTAAACAGTGCTGTGATGAACATTGGGTACACGTGTCTCTTTCAGATCTGGTTTCCTCAGTGTGTATGCCCAGGAGTGGGATTGCTGGGTCATATGGCAGTTCTATTTCCAGTTTTTTAAGAAATCTCCACACTGTTCTCCATAGTGGCTGTACTAATTTGCATTCCCACCAACAGTGTAAGAGGGTTCCCTTTTCTCCACACCCTCTCCAGCATTTATTGCTTGTAGACTTTTGGATAGCAGCCATCCTGACTGGCGTATAATGGTACCTCATTGTGGTTTTGATTTGCATTTCTCTGATAATGAGTGATGTTGATCATCTTTTCATGTGTTTTTGTGCCATCTGTATGTCTTCCTTGGAGAAATGTCTGTTGAGTTCTTTGGCCCATTTTTTGATTGGGTCATTTATTTCTCTGGAGTTGAGCTGGAGGAGTTGCTTGTATATTTTTGAGATTAATCCTTTGTCTGTTGCTTCGTTTGCTATTATTTTCTCCCAATCTGAGGGCTGTCTTTTCACCTTGCTTATAGTTGTCCTTTGTTGTGCAAAAGCTTTTAAGTTTCATTAGGTCCCATTTGTTTATTTTTGCTTTTGTTTCTAAAATTCTGGGATGCGGGTCATAGAGGATCCTGCTGTGATTTATGTCGGAGAGTGTTTTGCCTATGTTCTCCTCTAGGAGTTTTATAGTTTCTGGTCTTACATTTAGATCTTTAATCCATTTTGAGTTTATTTTTGTGTATGGTGTTAGAAAGTGTTCTAGTTTCATTCTTTTACAGGTGGTTGAACAGTTTTCCCAGCACCACTTGTTAAAGAGGTTATCTTTTTTCCATTGTATATCCTTGCCTCCTTTGTCGAAGATAAGGTGACCATAGGTTCGTGGATAGCTAAATATCTTTAATAGTAAGATTGTCTCATGTCTACTTGTTGATATGCCACTTTTTGCTTTTGTTTCTTTGTGTTAAGCTTTTTTAGAAAATTTCCTCTGTGTTTTGTCCTTCCCTATATTAATCTACTTTTCTTTGTTTTATTTCAATTATGCCTTCTAAAGTTTATTGTTTTTAGTGCCAAATGCTACTTTAATAACTATGGCTTTATGCAATAAACTTAAATCATGATTTCTTTAATTATAAACTGTAGAAAATACATTAGTGGCTACACACTATGGCAGATAAGAAAATAACTACTTAATACTTCTTCTGACTCTAAATCCACCTCTATCTCTTAATTACAATTTTTTATGTTCATATTTTTAGTTCATATGGTTATCTTCATATATACAAGTAATAAACTAAGAATAATTTTATTTCATCAACTTTTAAAGCAATCACTATGAAAGGTAAAGGAGTAATTACATTTAAATATTCTTCCAACTGCTCTCCCAATTTACACCTGCTGATTTGGATCAGAAAGAACATTGTTTCTATATCATTAAATGTTATTGTGGCAGAAAGTGGATATAGTTCATTTCCTTTTTCTAGGAACTCACAAAAGCTACATTTCCCAGCCTCCCTTGTAGTTAGGTTGGACCATGTGATGAATTATACCACCAAGAATGTGAACAGAAATGATTTATACAGCTTCCAAATTTGGCCTCTAGAATATCCTGTGAGAATCTTGTTTCTTGCTCTAGCTCTTACTCTCTCTCTCTCTCTCTCTCTCCAATACATTTACCTGAAAGCGAATGATTTCCAGGCAGCAGAACTACACATTGAAAATGGCCTTGAATTCCTGAGTCACTGTGTGGAAGAGAAGAGTCGCTTAAGAGAGACACTTAACAGACAGTGATGGGAACAAGAAATAACCCTTTACTGAGTTCAAGCTCTGATATTTTGATAGTGCTTATTAGAGCAGTTATCAATCCTTTTCCTAAGTAATGCAATTGATTCTATATCCTTGTATGTAAATAGATATCTTCCATTGTATTTTTAAAATATATTCCATGTTCATCACAAATACCTTCATAAAATTTTCTTCACATTTAACTTCATTAGTTGAATTTTTCATAAAGAACAATTGATGGGGATTTTATCACCTACTCTGGTAGGATGAATGATGACTCCTCCACACAGGTTGTCTATGCCCTAATTCTGGAATGCTGAGAATATGTTATGTCAAGTTGCAAGAGATACTTCACTGGTGGAATTAAGATTACTAGTAAGTTGACCTTAAGATAGAGTATGAAACTGGAGCCTATTATACAGAGTGAAGTAAGTCAGAAAGAAAAACACCAATACAGTATATTAACGCATATATATGGAATTTAGAAAGATGGTAATGATAACCCTATATGCGAGACAGCAAAAGAGACACAGATGTATAGAACAGTCTTTTGGACTCTGTGGGAGAAGGCGAGGGTGGGATGATTTGAGAGAATAGCATTGAAACATGTATATTATCATATGTGAAACAGATCACCAGTCCAGGTTGGATGCATGAGACAGGGTGCTCGGGGCTGGTGCACTGGGATGACCCAGAGGGATGGGATGGGGAGGGAGGTGGGAGGGGGGTTCAGGATGGGGAACACATGTACACCCATGGCTGATTCACATCAATGTATGGCAAAAACCACTACAATATTGTAAAGTAATTAGCTTCCAATTAAAAAATTAAAAAAGAGTATCCTAAGTTAGCCAGCTGGGCCCAATGTAATCACAGGAGCCCCTTGAGACTCTAAGCAGAGAAATCACCAAACTAAGCTGCACATAGCATTCTGAAATACAGAAAGTATGAGGTAATAAATTTATATTGTTTTAAGCTTTGGATTTTGTGGTAATTTGTTACACATGCAATAGAAAATTATTACACCTTCATTCTTGCATGTTTAAAATAATGTCTGTGTATAAATTCTTTTTCTCATTTCTTTCTACTCAAGATATCTTAGGCATTTCTTCTCTGTTTTTTGGAATTGATTATTATTGTCTAGATATCTGATGCCAGCCTGATTCTTTTGTCCTTGTAGTTGATTTCATTGGGAATGGAGAGTGGCCTGGGTATGTACCCACAGCATTTTTCCTTGACATTTGAGGTGCAGTAAACTTAGCACATTGTGCTTTGGTAGTGATATTGCTGTCAATCAGCCACTAAGTCGTGTCTGACTCCTTGCAGCCCCATGGACTGCAGCATGCCAGGTTCCCTGTCCTTCACTGTCTCCCAGAGTTTGCTCAATTCATGTTCCATTGAGTCAGTGATGCTATCTAACCATCTCATCCTCTGCTGCCCCCTTCTCCTTTTGCCTTCAATCTTTCCCAGCATCAGGGTCTTTTCCAATGAGTCAGCTCTTTGCATCAGGTGGCCAAAGTATTAGAGCTTCAGCTTCAGCATCAGTTCTTCCAATGAATATTCAGAATTTATTTCCTTTAGGATTGACTGGTTTGATCTCCTTGCTGCCCAAGGGACTTTCAAGAGTCTTCTCCAGCACCACAATTTGAAAGCATCAATTCTTGGCATTCAGCCTTCTTTATGATCCAACTCTCACATCTGTACATGACTACTGGTAAAACCATAGCTTTGACTATATGGAATTTGTCAGCAACAATGATGTCTCTGCTTTTTAATATGCTGTTATGGATTGTAGTGATATATAACACAAAAGCTGAAATCAGGGAGTGCTAAGAGGCTCCATATAGATAGCAAGAATGGACAGTATGAAACCCATCCCAGGCATACATTGCAAATTTGTGAGAGGAAATGCAAATCCACCCTGGCCCTTTGTTTTCAGGATGTTTCCTGAAAATTCTCAGAAAAGACACGCTGTGCAGTCTGATTATGCAAGTTAGTTAGGGTCTTATAGTATTACTATAATACTTTTTTTAAATTTTTCTGTTCCCTTTTTTTGTAAATGTCAATTATGTATCTATTGTATCTTTATTTTCCCCTATATTTATGCTTTTCTGTTCAGATATTCTCAGCTCCCTTTTCTTATCCATTTCAACTTGATCTATTTCAAGCCACTGGAGTGGATGTATATACAATGACTCTGATTGTATGTTCACGGATGCCTAGCTTCTCATTTCTAGTATTCCTTGAGTTTTTTATTCCTCTAATTTTTAAAGTTATTTCATATTACATATCTTTCTGGAGCTCTATTGGTTCATTTGTCATTTCCCATTGTCTGATTATTATCTTTTCTTTAAATTTGTGAAGCTCATCTTTGAGGTCCTATTTGAAATTCCACATTGTCTTTATATTATTTGAGACAGAAGTCTTTGTTCAATATTTTCTTCTGGCTCGGGGCATATTTCTTGTTATGTATGCTTCAACTGCCTCATTTGCTGTATTTTGCCTCATTACCATTACAGTATCTTAGCGCAGATGTCCTGTTGATTCATTTTTGTCACTCATCTTTTAATAGGGAGCAGTCTTTGCTTGAGAATATACTGTGAAGAGAGGTGTTGAGAGGTGTTGAACAGTCAGTTTCAATCACCAGAAGCCTAATTTTTTTCTAAGAAAAGTTTCTCCCAAACATTCTCCCCTGGGGATATGTATGTGTTCTGAGGAAGCAGTAAATCTCCATATGTCACAGACTCCACATATGATAATTCTATATTTACTTCTCTTCCATTGGCCAACATGAAAATTCACAGAGTAGATTGCAAACAAATCGACACATGTACACCACATTCATGTTCTGAACTATGGTCCTTTCAATGTCCATATCTCTGTTAGTTCTGAGCATTGTTTTTCCAGGGTTTCAGAGAAAAATATAATCATTGCTTTCCTAGTTGCCCTGTCCTTTTTCTAGCTTAGATTGCAGAATCCTTGTCTCTATTTACCTTCATCATGAATGCCAGCCCACGTGTTTTTTATTTCCCCAAATTTTAATTTACATTTGTTCAGTCTTCCAACAGTTTTCACTTCTACAACTTCACTCCCCATTCATCATTGCAACTGCAGGTTTATTTTCACTTTCATTGTTATTCTGATATTTTTATGGTACTTGGAAGATATGGTGAAGTGAGATCAAGCATATAATTGTCCATCTTGAATTAAAAGACTGTCCAATGGATTTAATATTTTCTTTAAAACTTTGGCTAGCCTGACTTGTATATGCAGAGAATCAGCTGATTCCATTTAATGGGCAGGGAAGGTGCATCGATATAACATGAACACTTGGCAGTGCACAACGTCTCAGAGAAATCATGGATGTTCTTTTAACCAAGAAGTTGGCTTCTCTGCTATCCAAAAGAAAGGGCATCAGAACAGCCAAAACACCTGCTGTGAAAACGCTTCCTTTGCTGGTCTTTGAAATCTCTATTCTAGGCTGACTTTCATAAGAAGTATAAAATCTTCCATACTCGGTCACCTGGGAAGCTGTGATGTTAACTGCCAAGGACTTGCGTGACACAAAAGCTGAAACCAAAGGGCAAGAAGAGGCTCCATGGGGATAAGCAAACATGGGCACTGTGACCCCATCCCAGGCACATATTGTCACTGTGGGAGAGGAAATGTGGAGCATCACAGGGGGCATTTCCTCTGGCCCTTAGTTTTTAGGAGGCTCCCTGCAAATTCTCAGCAGAGGAAATGGCAGGAGGGATGAGCCTGTTTTCAAAGCCCTCCCCAACAACCTTCAGATTTGATGCATTTGGACTGCACTTAGAAATATCTAATAACTCGCCTGTGTTTTTAGGTGCGTTCCAAATGAGTCACCTTTCAAATAATTGGAGGCAAGCGGAGAAAATAGCAGGCACTCAATAAATGCTTCTATGAATAAGTGAAATGAATGAATATGTGCGAGACAGTGAATGTAAAGCTTACAATCTAAAAAGTCTAAATCTGTAAATGATCAGAAAAGTACACTTCCTGAGGAAACAGTTTCATCTCATTTTGAAAATACTAATTTCTGGCCTCAAGAGTTCATTCAGTGTATTGTCCAAGCAGATCAACTGGTGATCATAAAAATAGTTTTTCTAGACAAAACTCATCATCAGAATACTTGAAAATTGATAACTTGTCCATACCTCTCCCTGAGCCCTTGAATCTATTTGGTTCAAATATGAAGCCCAGGCCCTTTTGACTTTTGTCCAGTGTTGCATCCATCTGATGAAGTTTCAGCTGCATTAGACTTAGCATCTGTCTATCAAAAGGTGTAAACCCCAGGTGGACTTTAGGGGGACCCAAAATAGAAAGCTAGAATACATAATGGTTCCTCATCTTTCACCAAGATGCCTGGTAAAAGCCAAGATTTACACTTTCCTTCAAAAGGCAAATCTATGGCTTCGGTAAATGGTAGAGTTTGATTATTTTGTTGGAAGTTACTAAAAACTTTATAAAGGAAATTAAAACAACAACGACAAGTGTCAGGACCTTAAGTATACTTCTTGGCTAGAAGATTCTTAAGGGCTATTGTGGAAATTTAAGGATGTCATTAACATGAAAATGTTTTATCTAAGCCTCTATTAAGGGAGCTTTCATGATTTCCTGTATGACACAGTGCCCTTCCCACTACGTTATGGAATGGATGTTTCATCGCTTTGATATTGGAGTAATTTTATAAGTATAAAAATGTGCTATAAACTGAACAAGGTTATGCAAATATTAGTTGTCCTTGCTGCTAGTGATCTGAGATGTGCTAATACGTCAATAGTGGGATTAAAGTCATCTAGGGCTTCCCTGGAGGATCAGGGGCAAAGAATCCCCTGCCAATGCAGGAGACACGGGTTCAATCCCTGATCCAGGAAGATCCCACATGCTGCAGAGCAACTAATATTGAACCTGTGCTCTATAGCTGGAGAGCCACAACTACTGAGCCCACGTGCCTTAACTGCTGAAGCCTGGGCACCCTAGAGCCCGTAATCTGCAACAAGAGAAACCATTGCACTGAGAAGCCCATGAAACACAACTAGACAGTAGCCCCCCTACTCATTGTAGCTGGAGAAAAGCCCTCACAGTAACGAAGACCCAACACAGCCAAAAATAAATAAATCATTTAAAAGTCAAATACACTGCAATTTCTTTTTAAAAAATAAAGTCATCTAGAGGAGAATTGGAGTCCCTTTGCCCCAACTCCTCTCACAAATTAGCATTAACATAAAATCTTTGAGGGAAATATTGTGTGAATTATATATCTCTTTAAATTTTCAGCTTGTTTGTGTTCTTCCAAAATTCACCTACTAAAGTCCTAGTCCCTAATGTAATGGTTTGTAGCGGTGGAGCCTTTCAGAGGTAATTGAATGGTAATGTGTGGAGCTCTTATAAGATACATGAGAGAGAAAATTATCTCTCTCCAGCATATGATAATTCAACAAAAAGGCATCTCTATGCAAATCAGAATGAGACTCCTCATCGTGAACCAGCTCAGATGGCAACTTGACCTTAGATTTCCCAACATCCAGAATTGTGAGAGATATAAATATCTGTTGTTTAAACCACGCAATCTATGGTGCTTTTATGGTAACTCAAATTAAGACATAGCTAAAAAAAAAATGGGGGGAAGCTTTAGCTTAAATGTTTCCTTTTTTTACAACTGAAGTGATGAAAATTCGATGATAAAATGATGGACAGAGTGACCAAGTTCCTTGACCCATCTCTATTTGCACATAAGAAATGAGAATATTGACCCCTCGTTTCTTTCAAGTAATCCTGTCAAGAAGGACGGTATAAGAAAGGTCTCCAAGCTTCCAGGAAATGAGAGATTAAACCAATTTAAGACATTTACCATGTAACACAATTTGTCCCCGTTCTCATTTCCTAGTAAGCATGAAAGATAAGTAATTGGTGAGAACATTTGCACAGATGTTTAAACATGCTGCAGTAGATCTTGCTCTAGTGTAGCACGGGCCAAAGTATATGGCAGAAAATATTGAAATGAAAAGTTTTACACATCAAAACTTTTGTCAGTGTCAAACGAGGGGCCAGCAGCAATTGACACACAATCCTTAACAAAGTAAAACTTGGCACAGTCCCTTAAAGTTCATTATTAGAATAAAGAATCATGTTACCTAATGTTTCACATGCAGGAAAAAATCTTAAAATGTATTCACCCAGTCTATATGCAAATAGAAACAATGATAGCTATCTCATTAAAAACCTCTAATACTCCTTTATTAAAAGCTCAACATTCCACTCCATGATTAAAAAACCAAACAAACTAGGAATAGAAGGGAACTTTTTCAGACTGATAAAGAAAAAGAAAAATAAATAATAAAGATAAAGAAAATAAAGGTAAAGAAAAATCCACAGATAACATCATACTTAATGGGGGGGGGAAGTGGGGGCTTTCCCTCTAAATCAGGAACAAGAAAAGTTCCACTCTTGCCACACCTGTTCAACATTGTAATGGAGGTTCTGGACAGGGCAATTTACCAATTGAAAGAAATAAAAGACATACACAGACTGGAAAGGAATGAGTAAAATTATCTCTATTCTCAGATTGCATAATCTTAAATACAGAAAATCCTAAGGAATCTGTTGAGAAAATGATTGGAACAAATAAACAAGTTCAGTAAGATTTCAAGAAACAAGATCAATATACAAAAATCACTTGCAATAAACAATCTGAAAATGGAAACAAGAAAACACTTCCATTAACAATAAGCATCAAAAAGAATAAGATACTTAACTATAAAATATTCTTAAAATAAAGAAAATCTAAATTAGTTGAAAAACACCCAATATTCATGGATTAGAAGATATGAAATTGCTAAGATGACAATACTCCCAAAACTTATCTACAGAATCAGTACAGCTCCTATCAGAGGAGTAAGCTGGGAAGCTTACTTCTTTGTAGAAATGTACAAGTTGACTCTAAAATTCATATGGAATTTCAAGGGACCTGGAATAGCCAAAGCAACTCTAAAAAAAGAATAAAGTAGTGGGACTCACACTTCCTTATTTCAAGACTTACTACAAAACCATGGTAATCAAGATGATGTGTTTACAACACAAAGACAGACATTACAGATAAATGGAATAGAAGTCAAAAAATAAATTCATGTATCTATGTTCAACAGATTTTTTTAACTTTTTATTTTGTATTGGGATATAGCCAATTAACAAGCAATGTTGTGACAGTTTCAGGTGAGCAGCAAAGGGACTCAGTCATACATGTACATGTATCCATTCCCCCCAAACTCCCCTCCCATCCAGGCTGCCACATAACACTGAGCAGAGTTCCATGTGCTATACAGTAGGTCCTTGTTGGTTATCCATTTTAAATATAGCAGTGTGTACATGTCCATCCCAAACTCCCTAACTGTCCCTTTCCCCCATCCTTCCCTCCAGAAACCCATAAGCTTGCTCTCAGAGTCTGGGTGTCTGTTTCTCACAGACTTTTATAAGCTCACTTCTATCATTTTCAAGTTCATTTGTATCATTTCTTTTTAGATTCCACATATAAGGGATGTCATACAATATTTCTCCTTCTCTGTCTGACTTACTTCACTCAGTATGACACTCTCTAGGTCCATCCATGTTGCTGCAAATGACATTATTTCATTCTTTTTAATGGCTGAGTAATATTCCATTGTATATATGTACCATATCTTCTTTATCCATTCTTCTGTCAATGGACATTTAGTTTGCTTCCATGTCTTGGCTATTGTAAACAGTGCTGCAATGAACATTGGGGTGCATGTATCTTTTTCAGATTATGTTTTCTCCAGATATATGCCCAGGAGTGGGATTGCAGGGTCATATGGTAGCTCTATTTTTAGTTTTTTAAGGAACCTCCATACTGTTCTCCATAGTGACTGTACCAATTTACATTCCCACCAACAATGTAGGAGGGTTCCCTTCTCTCCACACCCTCTCCAGCATTTATTGTTTGTGGATTTTTTGATGATAGCCTTTCTGGCTGGTATGATGTGATATCTCATTGTAGATTGGATTTGCACTTCTAATAATTAGTGATGCATGTTCAACTGATTTTTAAGAAAGATGTCAAGATGACTGAAGGGAAAGAATGGTGCTTTCAACAAATGGTTCTGGAACAGCTGTATTCAAAGGAATGTAGTTGAACCCTCACCTCACACTATATACAAAAAGTAATTCAAAATGGATCAAGTGTAAGCTGTCTATGGTCTGAATATGTTCCTCCAAAATTAACATGTTGAAATCCCAAGTCCCAAATATTATGGCATTATAAAATGGGAATTTAGGAGGTACTTGGGTCATGAAGGCAGAGTCCTCGTGAATGGGATTATCACCCTTAGAAAAAAAAGTCTCCAGGAAGATCCTTACATCCTTCCACATTGTGAGTGCACAGCAAGAAGGTGCAGGCTATGAGCTAAAGAGAGGACTTTCATGCAATCATACTGGTACCTTGATCTTAGAGGTTCCAGCCTCTAGAGCTATGAGAAATAAATGTTTATAAGCAAGCCACTCTGTGCTTTTTTGTTACAGAAGCCTGAGTAGGCTAAAACAGAGTTAAAATTATATAGTCTTAGAAGAAAACGTATGGTACATCTTCATGATCTTGGGTTTGGTAAAAGAGTCTGTTATATAATACCAAAAGCGTAAGCAACAATAAAAAATAGGTAAATTGAACTTCATTGAAATTACAACTTTTTGTTTCAGAGCAAAGACTACCAAGAAGTGCAAATACAACCCACAGAATTTGAGAAAATATTTTCAAATTGTATATCTGTTAAAGGGCTTATATCTAGAATATATAAAGAACTATAACAGAAGCAGAAGATATTAAGAAGAGGTGGCAAGAATACACAGAAGAACTGTACAAAAAGATCTTCATGACCCAGATAATCACGATGGTGTGATCACTCACACTCACCTAGAGCCAGACATCCTGGAATGAATGTGAAGTCAAGTGGGCCTTAGGAAGCATCACTACGAACAAAGTTAGTGGAGGTGATGGAATTCCAGTTGAGCTATTTAAAATCCTAAAAGATGATGCTGTGAAAGTGCTGCACTCAATATGCCAACAAATCTGGAAAACTCAGCAGTGGCCACAAGACTGGAAAAGGTCAGTTTTCATTCCAATTCCAAAGAAAGGCAATGCCAAAGAATGCCGAAACTACCACACAATTGAATTTGTCTCACATGCTAGTAAAGTAATGCTCAAAATTCTCCAAGCCAGGCTTCAGCAATACGTGAACCATGAACTTCCAGATGTTCAAGTTGGTTTTAGAAAAGGCAGAGGAACCAGAGATCAAATTGCCAACATCCGCTGGATCATCAAAAAAGCAAGAGAGTTCCAGAAAAACATCTACTTCTGCTTCATTGACTATGCCAAAACCTTTGACTGTGTGGATCACAATAAACTGTGGAAAATTCTTAAAGAAATGGAAATACCAGACCACCTGACCTGCCTCTTGAGAAATCTGTATGCAGGTCAAGAAGCAATAGTTAGAACTGGACATGGAACAACAGACTGGTTCCAAATAGGAAAAGGAGTATGTCAAGGCCTACTTATTATTATTTTTTAATCTTGGTTGCTTATATGAAGTCTAGTAATGGGCATTTAAAAAATCCTTATCAGTGAAGAGATGAGAACTTAACTATTTTAAAAAGAAAAAAATACACACACTGAGATTTTTTGGAGATTTTTGAGTTACCAGAGCTTCTCCTAGATGGTTTAAAGATGAGGTCTCTCTTCCACCACCAAATTCAGGAGAGAATCACAAAAGTCACACAAATGTTACTGATCATTTTCAAAACACCCACGTTCTTTCTCTCCTTCTTCCTTTATCTGCTGCAGAACTCACCAGGAAATGCAAATGCTTTTGTCAGTTTGGTTCATCACGGTTCTCAGTTTCTGCGAGCTATAAACACAAGTGCCGTAGATAACTCCCTGCTGGCCTTGGGGTCCTCAGCAAAATCACAGAAGGAGATTGGAAGGACTGGGAAAGCCCATTTTATAGACTAAGAAACTGAGGCTCAGAGACCACTGAGTGATTTTCGAGGCTACTCTCCTAATTCCCAGCAGAACCAAGCAAGCACCCGCAGCTTGGAATATCTTTCTTCCACCCACGGGGAGGTTTTCAGGGGTCACTTACCTTCCCGTGCTCCTTCCTCACGTGGGAAATGTAAACATCTCTCTGTGTGAACAACCGGTCACACTCCCAACAAGTCCACCCGGGACTGGCCACTTTCTTGGGTTCCAGTGACTTTTTCACGGGCGATGGGGATTTCTTTTCCAACTTCTCTTTCCCGTTCAGGGATCGGGTGTCCTCTTTGTTTTGGTTAGCGGAATTTTGGGTCGTAGGCTTAATGCTCAAAGGCAAGTTTATACCCAAGTTGGGAGGCCCTTCGATACTTTTCAACGTTCCATGCATAGACGATGTGGTCCATCATGAGCTGCTTCTGTGCATATAAGAGAGAACAGTCTGGACACTTGAAGACGGACACCTTCTGGTTTTCGATGTGTTGGTCAAAGTGGCGATAAAGCAGGGTTTGCAGGGTAAATACGGTGTCGCACATGGAACACTTATATATTATTTTTGGTTCTCCTATCTTGATGCCAGGATGCTGCGTGTAGGCATGGGAGTGTGTACTTGGGGCAGACTTAAACGCCATTGGGCAGATAGGACACTTGTAGAAGACTTCACAGTGAGAACCTTGAATGTGAGACTTCAGTGCAGGCCACGTCAGAGTACACAACATTGCAATGCACACATCGGAAACCCACTCTGCGCGTGTAGTGCAGGCAGTTCTTGGTGACGTGGGTCTGGAAGTGCACGGACCTGCAGATGGCGCCGCACTCGGGGCAGGTGTAGGGAGACTTGTGCTGATGGATCCGCTGGTGGGAGGCGTAACTGCACTGGTTGGGGAGCAGCATCTGGCAGACAGTGCAAGTCTTCTAGCTCCAGGTCTGCTGAACACACGCGTAGAAAGGAGAGCCAGGGCCCTGAGGTCACGCCCTTTAACCTCCTGAGTCCAGGCGAACTGGGGTCAGTGTAGGAGTCTGCTGTACGACGCAGCGGCCCCCGATCTTTTTGGCACGAGGGACCAGTTTCGTGGAAGACAGTGTTTCACGGGCCAGAGGGATGGTTTCAGGATAATTTCAGTATATCATGTTTATGGTGCACTTTCTTTCTATTGTTCTTACATCAGCCCCACCTCAGATCACCGGGCATGAGATCGCAGAGGCTGGGGAGCCCTGTGACATGGTGATTCTTAGACCCTGCTGCAGACCTAGGGAGGCCGCCCTGCACAGGTATGCAGAGTACATCATGAGAAACGCTGGGCTGGAGGAAGCACAAGCTGGAATCAAGATTGCCAGGAGAAATATCAATAACCTCAGATATGCAGATGACACTACCCTTATGGCAGAAAGTGAAGAAGAACTAAAGAGCCTCTTGATGAAAGTAAAAGAGGAGAGTGAAAAAGTTGGCTTAAAGCTCAACATTCAGAAAACCAAGATCATGGCATCCAGTCCTATCGTTTCATGGCAAATAATTGGGGAAACAGTGGAAACAGTGGCTGACTTTATTTTTCTGGGCTCCAAAATCCCTGCAGATGGTGATTGCAGCCATGAAATAAAAACACGCTTATTTCTTGGAAGGAAAGTTATGACCAACCTAGACAGCATATTAAAAAGCAGAGACGTTACTTTGTCAACAAAGGTCCATCTAGTCAATGGCTATAGTTTTTCCAGTGGTCATGTATGGATGTGAGAGTTGGACTATAAAGAAAGCTGAGCACAGAAGAATTGATGCTTTTGAACTGTGGTGTTGGAGAAGACTCTTGAGAGTCCCTTGGACTGCAAGGAGATCCAACCAGTCCATCCTAAAGGAGATCAGTCCTGGGTGTTCATTGGAAGGACTGATGTTGAAGCTGAAACTCCAATACTTTGGCCACCTGATGAGAAGAGCTAACTCATTGGAAAAGACCCTGATGCTGGGAAAGATTGAGGGCAGGAGGAGAAGGGGACGACAGAAGATGAGATGGTTGGATGGCATCAGCGACTCAATGGGCATGGGTATGGGTGGACCCCGGGAGTTGATGATGGACAGGGAGGCCTGGCATGCTGCGGTTCATGTGGTCGCAAAGAGTCAGACACGACTGAGCGACTGAACTGAAATGTTATAAAATTGAATATGGTGGTAGTTGTAGATATCCATGAATATACTAAAAACATTGAATTGTACCTTTTAAATGAGTGAATTGTATGGTAGCGAGTTATAGCTCAATAAAGCTGTTTCAAAAACAAAAACAAAAAAGAAAACTCAGTCGTGTAACTTTGGGTTAAAGGATAAAATTCTACAGAAACTCTCCAAGAATAAGCCTTTCCTTGGAGTAAGTTAGTAGCAGTTAAAGAGAGGCAGAAGGAACAAATTAATATTTTTTCATTCACTTCAAAAATATATACAGGGGGATGTGTACCATATAGAAAAGTAGTAGAAGTCAAAATTCTACTTTCAAGGAGCTTGTATTATTTTGTTGTTGTTTAGCAGAAACTATGGGCTTCCCTGGTAGCTCAGCTGGTAGAGAATCTGCCTGCAATGCAGGAGACCCTGGTTGGATTCCTGGGTCGGGAAGATCCCCCGGAGAAGGGATAGGCTACCCACTCCAGTATTCTTGGGCTTCCCTGGGGGCTCAGATGGTAAAGAATCTGCCTGCAATGCAGGAGACTGGGTTTCAATCCTGGGTTGGGAAGATCTCCTGAAGGAGGAAATGGCAACCCACTCCAGTATTCTTGCCTGGGAAATCCCATGGACAGAGAAGCCTGGAGGACTACAGTCCATGGGGTCACAAAGAGAGACGACTGAAGCGACTTAGCACACAACAGCCCAAAGTGCCATTCATTGTCCTAAGAACAAGTATTAAATCCTTTGTGTGCTGTGCTGTGCTTAGTCACACAGTCACGTCTGACTGTAGCCCACCACTAACTCCTTTCGGTTCAGTTCAGTTCAGTCGCTCAGTCGTGTCCGACTCTTTGCACCTTTAGTCCTCACAAAACACTATGAATTAGTATTATTCCCATTTTACATATGAAGATACAACTGAAACCTTGGTTCAAGCCTCATCTGGATTATTGCAGCAACTTTCCAACAAGTCTTGCTGTCTCCAGACTTGCCTCCACTCATTTTACCTTCCACGATGTTGTCAAGGTGATCTTTATAAAACCAAAATCAACCATATATCTATTAAACTCTTCAATGACTTTCCACTCAAAACACAGTCTAAGTCTTTAGTGTGGTGGACAACACTGTTTATGCCTTCTGCCTAACTCTGCAACCTGATTGCTTCCCTCATTTTCTCTTTACAAGTCAGCTCCCATTATTGTGAGCTGCTTTTGGTTTCCCAAACTAGGTAGGACTTTTCACATCTCTGGGCCTTAGTACATTGCCTCTCTCTGATTTTCCCTTCTACTTTCCTACACGTTTCCAAACTAGCATCCACATATCTTAAAGATTTAACTTCAAGCTTTCCTCCTCAGTTAAACTTTCCTGACAGTATATCACTCCCGGTGGAATTGACCAGACTCTTTTCTTTGTCCCGATACAGCTGCCATTCCTATCAAAGCACCTGCAACGCTTTTTTTTGCATGCACTCTTTTAGACATCTAAGTCTCCTTACTAAATGACAAGATTATTACAGTTAGGGACCTAGACATATTTATTTATGTTCATTGAGCTTCTGATATATTGTCTGAAACCATAGCATATAATCAATATATGTATATTTAACAAGTGAATACATCAGTCAATCAATCAATCAATAAATGAAGTAATTTAAATTTATATGAATAAATCAATTGGGTTTCCCAAGTGGTGCTAGTTGTATAGGGCCTGCCTGCCAATGCAGGAGACATAAGAGACACAGGTTCGATCCCTGGGTCAAGAAGATCCCCTGGAGGAGGGCATGACAATCCACTCCAGTATTCTTGCCTGGAGAATCCTATGGACAGAGGAGCCTGGTGGGCTACAGTCCATGGGGTCACAAAAAGCTGGACATGACTGAAGTGACTTAGCAGGAGCAGCAGAATAAATTGATTAAAGAATCAATCAATAGATAAAGAAATGTAAATTTTCTGGGAACTAGACTTCTGCATAGAGTTTGTTGTCTCTCTACAAACTATGCTTTCAATAGTTTTTCATCATCATGTTCCTCCTCAGAAGCCTAAAATGCTTCTGATCTGAATATATCAAATGACTCCATGATAAATAATGTCCATAATACTAATCATCTTTTGTTGAGTGTTTCTTATATTCTAGCAGCTTCTCTGGTAGCTCAGCTGGTAAAGAATCCACCTGCAATGCAGGAGACCCTGGTTCAATTCCTGGGTCAGGAAGATCTGCTGGAGAAGGGATAGGCTACCCACTCCAGTATTCTGGACTGGAGAATTCCCTGGACTGTACAGTCCATGAGGTCGCAAAGAGACGGACATGACTGAATGACTTTCACTTGACTATGCTCTAGGCACATTGCATATGTAGGTCACAAATTATTTTATCTCCTTAAGGCTATTTCTTAATCTACAAAATTAAAGTATGATTATGTTTCAATGGTCTTTTTTTAAGTGTAAATGAAATAATCTATATACCAGTGGATATATATTTCCCCCAAAAATAAATCAGAGAAGGCACAGTGTATTCTACCTGAAATTGAGACCTGATATTGAAATCTATAGGCTTGCTCTGACTCTTTTTAAACCCTTAAAATAATTCCATGATTTGCATATTTCTTTATCTTTTGAGTGTGTTTCATACTCAGTATGTAATTTGGTCCTTTATACTACCCATATGCAGTACTTAGAGTGGGGATTATGGTTTACCAGTTCAAAAACATGAAGAGGTTAATAGACAAACTACAATAATAAGGCAAGTTTGTGACATAGCCAAACCTAAAACCTAGATCTCCCAAGAGGGCATTTGCATTTTTATATTGGGGTCATTTATGATAAAGTCCCATATTCTGAAGTTGATGCCATTTACATGAGCACATTTGGTACAACTATCTAGGGTGAAACTTGTAAAAAGTTTTTGAAATTAAATCCCACTGCTTGGCTTCTGTTCATACGGAACATTTTTTTTTTCTTTTGTTTTTAATAAACTTCAAAGTTTCTCCACTCTCATCTTGAGAAATTCTCCATTCCCCCATTGTTTACAATTAGTATGTCATTATAGGGCTGGAAGTTTCAGGTGAAGTTAACTGCCACGTCTGCCAACTTCTTAACAATGCCCAGTGTGGCATCTTTGGGGGTTTGGAAGAAATAAGTTTTAATTGTTCAACTTTGAGCAATGCATTGAGGCTAATTATGCCTCCTGAGCCTGGACGGATCTCTCAGACACAAAGTTGTTAGAAGTGTTCTATAAGTTTCTTTATGAACCATTCGCAGGTTAAAACCCTAGACCCTTAGTAGCCATAGTCCTTTTCTTTATGTATTTCAAATGGAAAATATTTTAATTTGGAGAGAAAGAATGATTTTTACAGTATTTAGTTTGAGCCACCTCTGGAAGGAGGCATTTATTGATTCATTCTTTATTTCAACAAATATTTATGGGTACCTGCTATACCCTAGGCACTACCATAGCTGGGATAAAGCATTTGGTAATCTTACTGCACATTGCATTAATCAGGGTTCTCGTCCTTGATTCTAAACTTACCACTTCTATTGTTCCTAATGCATTGTCATAGGCAAGATGGGACATTTGTCTCAAGCTATACTTTTTTTTTTTAATCTGGTATTTACAGATATTGTCAAAGTTAAATAAGGCAGTGTCATGAGTTCCCTTTAGTTATCATTCATTAACATGTTTTTCTTATATTTTTTCTTTTACTGATCCTTAGTTTTCAAAGGCAAGTTCTTATCTTTGTATCTGACAGCAGGGGCCAAATACAGAGATCCACTTGGGTACCGTACAATTGCAAGAAATAAATATTTACCATAAAAAGTGAAAATAAAAGAAAAGGATATGTTCCATTTGTCTAGGATCAACCTCAAAGCATCACAGGTGTAAAGAACATTTTTCCATTTGAAGATGAGCACATCGTTTTTCAGTGTTGAGACAAATTCCTTATAAATCTGTTTAAAGACTATTATGAGAAGGCACCCGGGCTTCCCTGGTGGCCCAGAATGTGAAGGTATCCACCTGCAATTCGGGAGACCTGGGTTTGATCCCTGGGTTGGGAAGATCCCCTGGAGGAGGGCATGGCAACCCACTCCAGTATTCTTGCCTGGAGAATCCCCATGGACAGAGGAGCCTGGTGGGTTACAGTCCATGGGGTCACAAAGAGTCGGACACAACTAAGCGACTAAGCACATGAAAAGCTGGCTGATCAGTCCTCTCCAGAACCTCATCTCCCTTTTTTCCTGCTAATACACGGCTCAGGTCTATCTCATAGCATAGGGAAAAGGGAGAAGGCAAAGTTGTTACTTGCTAAATGAAGATTGTAGTTTTGTGCATAACTCCTGACAAGCATCCAAAGACTGTGACGAGGAATTGCCTGGGTTACAGTTAGCCTTTTGGAATTCACCACACACTTTTTCTTTTGCTCATCCTCTGATAAAGGATCTTTCAAGAGTGCCTCATGCATGAGGCAAGTGCTCGGGGCTGGTGCACTGGGAAGACCCAGAGGGATAGGGTGGAGAGGGAGGTGGGAGGGGGGATCAGGATGGGGAACACATGTAAATCCATGGCTGATTCATGTCAATGTATGGGAAAAACCACTACAATATTGTAAAGTAATTAGCCTCCAACTAATAAAAATGAATGGAAAAAAAAAAGAGTGCATCAGAAGCAGAGTTATCGAAGAGGTCTTCTACTAGTCACAACCTTTCCAAAATAGAGAAACATATTCCCATCAGCTTAGTCCCCCAACCCCTGCCTCTTTCCCTTCACCCGCAGTAACTCCTGCTGTTCAGTCTTCTAAGGCCTTCATTTCACTATTAGGATACATCCCTGCACTAAACTACAGAATCCACAAATGTCCCCCCCTTTTTTTTACCTTAAACCAGATCTTTCCTGCCACCCTTTTACTGATACTAAGACTTAACATAACTTCCTTAGTTATCTTTCATACACAGGAAAGATATTTATGACCCACTATCAAAAAAGGATGCTTTGAATAGAAACAGTTTCTCTTTAACCAAGAAGGTCATAATTGGAACGGGCCTTGGAAATGGTCTGTATGGTAAAAATAATAATAATAAGTTGCAGAAAGTCAAAGTGACTAGCCCAATGTCAGACAGCTTGTAAGGTGTCCACTCTGTCATTAGGCCCTCCCTTTTAAACAGTTTGAGATATGACACATTAGGGATGCATTCAGTGGTCATGAGGCTGACTGAAGTTAAGTATTTTCATAAGAGCTGATTGTTTATCTTCAATATTGTGCTGTGCTAAGTCCCCCCCACCCCCAATTTTTTTTGACCCTTTGGACTGTAGCCCACCAGATTCCTCTGTCCCTGGGATTCTCCAGGCAAGAATATTGGAGTTGCCATTTCCTACTCCAAGGGAATCTCTCCGACTCAGGAATTGAACCCATGTCTCTCAACATCTCCTGCACTGGCAGGCAGGTTCTTTACCTCTAGCAGTGCCATGGCTCAGACAGTAAAGAATCCTAAATATTACTGTTTACTAATTGACAGAGAAACAAGTTTCAGCTAAAGATCAATGCCTTAATAAAGTGGTAAAAATATGGCATTCTGAGTTACCCAAGGACCTGGATAAAATCTTGTTCCGTACCAGATTTGAGACCTTTGTCCTCAAAGAAAGCATCAAGTAAAATACCATATAGATAATTTCTTAAAAGTCAGTGATCTGGAAGTAATAAACCCTGAGTTTTCTCTCCATCTCTGTCTTTAATTAATTGTGTGACCTTTACTCAATTCACTTCATTGCTTTAGGGCACAATTTTCTCCTTTATAAAAGAACCAATTTATGCGAATGCATTTGGAAAAGCAGAAAGAGTTAATAATGGTAATATTTATTGAAACTTTCCATGTGACAGGCACTATTCTAAGCATTTTCCATGTAGTTACTTACTTCTTATGAAAAGGAAAATTAGGCTCAGATAATTTGAATTACTTGAACAAAGTCACATAGTTAGTAAGCCTCTGAGTACACAGTCATAACCACTACCTCAGACGGCTTCCCACTACCCTATTACCTACTGCTACTACCATAAAAAGTGTTACAGAAGTGAAAAAGCAATATTTTGTCCTCAGGTTACCTATGATATAGCTGAAGAATCCAATAACATAGACAAACATATGACAAAAGAGCCAAAAAACTAGGCTGAGTGTTGAAAAATGGATTAGGTAGTATCTTGCTCTTGAAGTTGGTAGACCATCAGGATTATTGGTGCAGAAAGAATAGGGGTGAGCCTCATAGAGCAATGAAGAAAGTATCCTGACTCAACTGGAGAGAAATTGTTGAGAAGTCGTGGGAGACAGAGGTGGTTGTGAGAATCAATAATAAATATCACTGTGTAGTTTGTGTGACACTTATCACAGGTGCATATTTATATTCTTGATTGCTCAGTTAATATCCGTTTTCCCTCCATGAAAGTGGGATCTCTGTCTAGACTTTTTTTTTTGCTCCAGGAAATGGCAACCCACTCCAGTACTCTTGCCTGGAAAATCCCATGGACAGAGGAGCCTGGTAGGCTACAGTCCACGGGGTCGCAAAGAGTCGGACATGACTGAGCAACTTCACTCACTCACTCACTCATCCTCAATGCAAAGTCCATTGCCTGACACATGGTGGGTAATCATTATTTGTAGAATAAATACAGTACTGTGTAAATGCCTGAACAAATGAATGTTAAATGATAGATGGGGAACTATCATAGTTGACCTTGCATGTCACCTGAAGGAATACAGACTTGATACAGTTGAAAAAAAAGCTCCCATGAAAGCTGTTGGAGCAGGCTGGGGTGGTGGAAGTGGGAATGGAAAGGCAAACCTAAGGGCTATTTCAACGTGGGAATCAATAGCACACGCACTTGCCGTGGTGCACTGTCTATCCCAGCCTTGCCCCAATAGACATTTCTCTACCAGCTGCAGGCTCTGTCGTGGCACCAATTTAATACAGAAAGAATGTGAAGAGACTACTGACCAAAATAAAAAAGAATTATTTCGTAGTTCTCTGCAAAGCCCAACAGTGGTATACAAAATTCTCATGGTCTCAAAAGTCTCCTTTCTCTTTCTCTATTTGCTTTCCCTACACAAAATATCACTTTTTTCTTTTCCGAACAGCTCTGGTTTGGCAAAATTTAATTGCCTGTTTGGGATGAGGTCCCTGAAGCTCTCACAAGTTAATTATTTCTTTCTAGACCAGAAACTTTGAACTGTACTCGTGAGATAAATGGTCTGGTAGCACTTTGCAACTTCAAGTTATTTAAGCTACTGAGCAGCTCATCAACTTTCTCCTTGCATTTGGCATTGAATCTGGAAGAGAACCGAACCCCAGACATCATGAGTAGGCTGAGAAAGTAGGATATATAGATTTAATTCAGAGCAAAGTATGTTCCCAGAGATAGAACCTCTGGTGACGGCTTCCAGGTAAACATATAGCGATGGATTCTGAACCTAGATCAAGAGAAGGGGAAGAATGATACAATTTCTAAAAACCAAACTGCTCATTGTAAGGCAGGTTCTGTTCGTTATGTTTTCTGGACAAGTGAGGGGTAACCAAATGGCTTTGGGCTTCAACTCCAGTTTAATGCTTTTGAAACGCTTTAGTGGGTAGAGTAACTGTCATTAGATCTTTTTGCTGACTGAAGAATGCTCAAGACGTTGGAGTCTTCAGACGGTATATTTTCACATTCTGACACTGAAAATAGGTAGTAGGGAAGAGTGGGAAGCTGGGTGAGGTGTTCCCAGGACACTTCCTTCAAATCACTCAGTTTACTTTAAAGCCCTGGACACAGCATGGTTTATTATCATTTCCGTCTTTTTTAAGTGACAATTTGGTTTAATTGTGTTCCAGTTCATCAAGATGAGGTAATAAATAGATAAATATTGCCAAGAGGCAAAAGGTGTTAATCTAGAAGTTCTAAAATTGAAACAACCTAAGGGTTTTGATGCAAAGTATTTGAAAGACCTCAATCCTCCTTATGTTATAACTTTTCTAGGAAAGATAGAACAACGATGTATGTGAGTCAAAGGTCAGTGAAAGAAATGTTTGTATAAGAAATTAAATAATATAATACCATCAACACGGGCTGTACATCAAAGATTTGGCAATTGTAACTTGACCTAATTTTTTTAAAAATCTTTTTTTCTTCAGGTTTCCAGGCAGTTGGGAGTTTGAGAAGCTGGAAAGGCTTTTGAAATCTCATCAGGAGAGTTTTCAGGGAGATTGTCAGTGTTCCAAACCTGACAACTGTTAGAAAATTGATATTTTTGGCAGTCTCATTCTGCTCCATCTACTAGTACTTGAGGAGAACCTCCAATGGTGAGTTAATATCAGAAAAAAAAGACTGCAATTTCTTTCATTCCCCCTCCTACTTTTTTTTTTTTGAATCTCTAATCATTTATCAGACGTGGGCAACCTCCAGGAAGGCAAACGGCAGCTATTAGTTGAAAGAAAAATTAGGCTATATAAATAATTGCAGGCAACAAGACTAAGATGGGAAACATTCTTCTTTAATGATAATTTTAGGATAAGACAATCAGCACTGTCTTTGGAGAGCAGGGCCCACACTAAGTGAAAAATATTTCCCTTGATTTAGATGCTGAGAAGCCTTTGAGTGTGAAATGGAAGTTGTCATCAATTCTAGTTCCATGGGTCCAAACACAGTACTAATGAAGGCAAGTTCATAGGTTCGATCCCAGTTTCTGTCAGTAAGCTTAACACCATTAAAAACAGATCTTCCCACATCCACATAGACTGAGCACCAAGTTTTAGTCAAATGGCTCATCAGCTTTTTCAGTTAGGTTCAGGAAAGACTAAGGGATAGACTCCATAAAAAGTGAAAAGAAAGTGAGTCGCTCAGTCGTGTCTGACTCTTTGCAACCCCATGGACTGTAGCCTGCCAGGCTCCTCTGTCCATGGGATTTTCCAGGCAAGAATACTGGAGTGGGTTGCCATTTCCTTCTCCAGGAAGTATGAGTGTACTAACTTAAAATATAGGCTTCAGGGCATTGTTTCATATAGTCATGTGACTCTAATCTTTCTGCATTTTCCCTCTGTGGAAATGACTATTTCAATTTTAGCTTGGGAAGGAAGAAGCAATCCAAGGGAAACCTCTTTCTCAGAGTACCATGATAAATGAAGACAAAATCAGCATTCAATTTCTCAAGCTATGAGCACACTCCTGTGAAGGCAACTTACTATTCTCCCTAACCCTTACATGGGTTTACCACTTCACAAGTGGCATGCACTTTCACTTCCATGAATGTACCATTCTTGTGTACTTAGCCTATCTGGGAGGCTGAACAAGTATAGAACTAGACACAGGGATAGGTTACTTGGACTCCAGGACAGAGAAGTGGGAGATTTATAGAATCTTCTTTGCTAAAGGCTTCTATAGACAAGTGAGTCTCCCATTTCAAAGATGGTTAGAGAAATTCCATCCCTTAGTAAACCCTTTCTGTAGCCCACATGCTTCTCCAACAGTGGAGGAGAATGCAGTAGATTCTTCCTATTCTGAGGAGTGTTAAGTTTTGTTTTGTTTTCATCTTAATTGAGGGAAATCAGAGAATCCTAGCAAGTTAGAGCTAGAAGGACTCTTAAAGATCACTTAGTTTAACTAGATTGCAAATAAAAATCTCAGCCAGTGAAGGGAAGAAACTTATCCAGAGAAATAGCCAGTGAGTAGCAGAAACTTCAAGGAATGGATGAAGAGAAGGGAAAGTTGCTGTCATGAAGGCATGTATACATTAGGGGGTGCTTGGCATATAAACAGCATTGTCTAGGGAAGAGGCAGGTGGAAAGAGGGCCTGTCTTTTAGTGTGGAACAGCTAAAGAGTTGCATTCACACATTCATTAAGCAGATAACTCTTTTTTTTTCCATTTATTTTTATTAGTTGGAGGCTAATTACTTTACAACATTGCAGTGGTTTTTGTCATACATTGAAATGAATTAGCCATGGATTTACATGTATTCCCCATCCCGATCCCCCCTCCCACCTCCCTCTCCACCCGATCCCTCTGGGTCTTCCCAGTGCACCAGGCCCGAGCACTTGTCTCATGCATCCAACCTGGGCTGGTGATCTGTTTCACCCTAGATAATATACATGTTTCAATGCTGTTCTCTTGAAACATCCCACCCTCGCCTTCTCCCAGAGTCCACAAGTCTGTTCTATACATCTGAGTCTCTTTTTCTGTTTTGCATATAGGGTTATCGTTACCATCTTTCTAAATTCCATATATATGTGTTAGTATACTGTAATGGTCTTTATCTTTCTGGCTTACTTCACTCTGTATAATGGGCTCCAGTTTCATCCATCTCGTTAGAAATGGTTCAAATGAATTCTTTTTAATGGCTGAGTAATATTCCATGGTGTATATGTACCACAGCTTCCTTATCCATTCATCTGCTGATGGGCATCTAGGTTGCTTCCATGTCCTGGCTATTATAAACAGTGCTGCGATGAACATTGGGGTGCACGTGTCTCTTTCAGATCTGGTTTCCTCAGTGTGTATGCCCATAAGTGGGATTGCTGGGTCATATGGCAGTTCTATTTCCAGCTTTTTAAGAAATCTCCACAGTTTTCCATAGTGGCTGTACTAATTTGCATTCCCACCAACAGTGTAAGAGGGTTCCCTTTTCTCCACACCCTCTCCAGCATTTATAAGCAGATAATTCTTAAGAACCTTCCATGTATCAGGCACTATTCTAGGTTTGGGGCATGCAGCAGCAACTTCATTGAGTGTATATTCTAGTTGAGAGAGATAATTAAAAACATAATTAATAGATAAATATATAATGTGCTAGAAGTAATAATTCTAAAGAGAATGATCATGTAGAAAAGGGGGACATAAAATGCCAGGGGTGAGATGTAAAGCTTTTACACAGGGTGGCCAAAGAAAAACTGACCAAAAAGATGCATTGTGAGTAAAGACTTGAGAGGAGTGGGAAGGTAAGCCATACAAGGACCTTGGTTTCAGATATATGGAGTAACAAGATCAAAGAGATCAAAGGCTCTGAGAAAGGGATGAGCCATGGTATTTAAGGAACAACAAGGAGGCCAGTGTGACTAGAGCAAAGTAAGCAAGGAAAAGAGTAATAGGCACTGGGGTCCTAGAGGTAACGGGAAAGCAAACCATGTAGCACCTGATAGCTTGTAGTAAGGAGATTGGTGCTAAATTGGGTTGAAATAAAAAGCTATAGAAATTTTTTAATGGAAGAGTAAGCTGATCCAACTTACAATTTAGCTGAATCATTTGAAGTGAATGGGGGTAAAGCCAGAAAGAGGGAAACCAGTGAGGAAGTTGTTGGCAAAATTCAGGTGAGTGATGACAATGACTTGGAATAAAGAATGGCAGTGCAAGTGACAAGAGGAATAGTTTGATTCTGAATAATATGTGTGACCTCCCAGGACTTTATATATTCATCTATTCATTCCATATCTATCAGTACTTATGATGCTCCAGGCACTGTCTTAGGTACCAAGGACAAGCCAGTTTAAAAAAAAAAAAAGACAAGGTTCAGTCCTCAATCAATTTACATTCACATGGCAGACAAGTAATTAAGTACTAAACAATCAAATCATTAATGCAGTTTCAAATATTGGAATGTGCTATAAGAAAAATTAAGCAGCATGAGGGGAAAGAGAGTGATAAAGGTGAGAAGAAAGTGCTTTTTCAGGTAGGCTGGTCACTTCTTACCACTCAAACTTTTAGGAACATCATATTAGATTGTGACATTCTTAACTGGGGTCCTGCAATCACAACATGGAAAACACCAGAGGAGCTGGAAATGCAATTCCAACCATGGACATTAGCAGAGAGTTTTCACAGACCTCAAGGGTTCCACGATAAACCATATTTACAGGATATCACTTCAGACCAGAGAAATACTTGGCAGGACTCTATGACAAGCACCGTAGTAGATACTAGCAAAATGGAAGAATGGAGATATGAACAACTTAGGAGTGAGAGACACAAGAATAGGCAATATTTTAGCTAAGACTGTCAGAAGGTACTGTCTTGGTGGAGGTAAGTAACGCAAGCTGACAGATGTTCAACCATTTTTATGAATCAGATTTGTCTTGGAAAGTGAACAAGTGAGAGAAGCAGAAAGATGCCCTCCTTTTCCTCTCTTCTTACTTGGAAAAAAATGAAACAAAATGCATCTGGCAAAAGTGGGTTGGAGAACTTTTCATATAACCATTTCAAAAGGATGGGAATTGGCTGTTTTCCAGGGGAGGGAGTAGATTTTTAGCTTTGCCTCTGTTCCCATTATAGATATCTCATTTGTATTCTTATATCTCTTGAAGACGACAAAGAGAATGATCCTGTACACCCTAATTATTTCCAAATTTCTTATACCATCCTTCCATGTTTATTCTCATTCTTTCAGGTAAAACTAGACAACTGCATTGGCACCCATTCAATGAATAGTGGAAAGTGGAATGGAAGGCCATGGATAATGCTACAGCAGTATTCAAGTTTCTCCTTATTGGAATATCTAACTATCCTGAGTGGAGAGTCACATTTTTCACATTGGTGCTGATCACTTACCTCAGCACATTATTGGGGAATGGACTTATCATCTTTCTTATTTACATTGACCCTCACCTCCACACTCCAATGTATTTCTTCCTTAGTAACCTGTCTTTCTTAGACCTTTGCTATGGAACAGTCTCCATGCCCCAGGCTTTGGTGCATTGCTTCTCTGCTCATCCTTACCTTTCTTACCCACGATGTTTGACGCAAATAAGTGTCTCCTTGGCCTTGGGTACAGCAGAGTGCCTCCTACTGGCTGTCATGGCCTATGATCGTGTGGTTGCTGTTGGCAATCCCCTGCGCTATTCCGTGGTCATGAATGGCTCAGCTTGTGTCTGGCTGGCTGCTACCACATGGGGGGCATCTCTTGTGCTCACTGCCATGCTCATCTTTTCCCTGAGGCTTCACTTCTGTGGGGCGAATGTCATCAACCATTTCGTCTGTGAGATTCTCTCCCTTCTTAAGCTGGCCTGTTCTGATACCAGCCTCAATGAGCTTCTGATCCTCATCACAGGCATTTTTACCCTTCTCCTACCCTTTGGGTTTGTTCTCCTCTCCTATGTCCGAATTGCCACTGCTGTCCTAAGGATTCGCTCAGCCCAGGGTAGGCTCAAGGCCTTTTCTACCTGTGCTTCTCATTTGACTGTGGTGGTAATCTTCTATGGGGCAGCCATTTCCATGTATATGAAACCACAGTCCAAGTCATCCTCAGATCAAGACAAATTTATCTCAGTGTTTTATGGGGCTCTGACACCCATGCTGAACCCCCTAATATATAGCCTGAGGAATAAGGATGTTAAAGGGGCAATGAGGAAAGTTATGGCAAAAAAGACATAAGTCTTCTTTGCTTCTAAACTTCTAAAATACCATTCAGCTACATCTTCAATGATGGTAAACCACTACAATATTGTAAAGTAATTAGCCTCCAACTAATAAAAAATAATTGGGAAAAAAACTGTTTAAAAGTTCCAAATTTACCTTTGGTTGTTGTTGTTCAGTCATTAATACAGCACGCCAGGCTTCCCTGTCCTTCACCATCTCCGAGAATTTGCTCAAAAATGTCCATTGAATCAGTGATGCTATCCAACCATCTCATCCTCTGTTGTCCCCTTCTCTGGTAGCTCAGACGGTAAAGAATCCACTTGCAATGCAGGAGACCCAGGTTTGATCTCTGGATCAGGAAGATCCCCTGGAGAAGAAATGGCAACCCACTCCAGTATTCTTGCCTGGAGAATTCCATGGACACAGGAGCCTGGCGGGCTACAGTCCATGGGGTCACAGAGAATTGAATACGACCGAGGGATTAACACCTTTACCCTTGGTACAGTAGGTGACAGTCATGTGAGAATCCTCAGGATGTGCTCACCACAAAATCTTATTCCTACTGAAACTTCAATTTCAGTTACAGACAATACTTTTTGGGGGGCTTCCCTCATAGCTCAGTTGGTAAAGAATCCGCGTGCAATGCAGGAGACCAGTTCGATTCCTGGGTTGGGAAGATCCACTGGAGAAGGCGAAAGGCTACCCACTCCAGTATTCTGGCCTGGAGAATTCCATGGACTGTATAGTCTATGGGGTTGCAAAGAGTCAGACACAACTGAACGACTTTCACTTTTCACTTTCACAATATTTTTACTCTTTCTTTACATAAAACACATTAGTAGCCACCCTTTAAGTTACTCAACTTCAGGTAAACAAATTTCTCAGAATCATTTCCTCACTGACAGAAGAGACCTAAGCTGTAAGACAACTTCCTATGACTGTTAGCAGGAGGTGGGGCATAAGTGAAATTGAAAATAGGACGAAGAATGGTGTAATAAAAGGCCAGAAGACAAATGTCAGAAATTTTACAACTTTACTGAAGGCAAGGCCTGTTGTAAAAGCACGATTCTCTCTCCACCTAACCTCAGAATCATGAGAAATTTGTATCATAGCCATTTCCTACATTAATGTAGTGTATCATTTTTTTCTTTTTCTGAACTTCTTTCAAATATATTATCTCATTTTGTATTCCTACACTTGATCTTAGCCAAAAGGCCGAGAAGTGATCATTCTGTATTTGTAATATTGCTGTAAAGCTGGTAACAAAAGTTACCATAATCCATCCCTCATGTTAACAACGAGACAAACAGAAGCCCAGAGAAGGATTAACAATTGTCTAAAGCCTCACACAAAACAGAAAATTGGACGAAAGATTTACTGAGCATGGCCTTGCCCATCAGAGCAAGACCCAGATTCCCCCACAGCCAGTCCCTCCCATCAGGAAGCTTCCACAAGCCTCTTATCCTTATCCATCAGAGGGCAGACAGAATGAAAACCACAATTACAGAAAACTAACCAAACTGATCACTTGGATCACAGCCTTGTCTAACTCAATGAAACTATGAGCCATGCCATGTAGGGCCACCCAAGATGGACAGGTCATGGTGGAGAGTTCTGACAAAACGTGTTCCACTGGAGAAGGGAATGGCAAACCACTTCAGTATTCTTGCCTTGAGAATCCCATGAACAGTATGAAAAGGCAAAAAGATATGACACTGAAAGATGAACTCCCCAGGTCAGTAGGTGCCCAATATGCTACTGGAGAAGAGTGGAGAAATAGCTCCAGAAAGAATGAAGAGGCTGAGCCAAAGTGAAAACAATGCCCAGTTGTGGATGTGACTGGTGATGGAAGTAAAGTCTGATGCTGTAAAGAACAATATTGCATAGGAACCTGGAATGTAAGGTCCATGAATCAAGGTAGATTGGAAGCAGTCAAAAAGGAGATGGCAAGAGTGAACATCGACAATTTAGGAATCAGTGAACTAAATTTCAAGGGAACATTTCATGCAAAGATGGGCACAATAAAGGACAGAAATGGTATGGACCTAACAGAAGCAAAAATATTAAGAAGAGGTGGCAAGAATATGTAGAACTATACAAAAAAGATCTTAATGACCCAGATAACCATGATAGTGTGATCACTCACCTAGAGCCAGACATCCTGGAGTGTGAAGTCAAGTGGGCCTTAGGAAGCATCACTACAAACAAAGCTAGTGGAGGTGATGGAATTCCAGCTGAGCTATTTCAAATCCTAAAAGATGATGCTGCAAAGGTGCTGCATTTTATATGCCAGCAAATTTGGAAAATTCAGCAGTGGCCACAGGACTGGAAAAGGTCAGTTTTTATTCCAATCCCAAAGAAAGACAATGCCAAATAATGTTCAAACTACTGCACAATTGCACTCATTTCACATGCTAGCAAAGTAATACTCAAAATTCTTCAAGCTAGGCTTCAACAGTACATGAACCAAGAACTTCCAGATATTCAAGCTGGATTTAGAAAAGGCAGAGGAACCAGAGATCAAATTGCCAACATCTGTTGGATCATAGAAAAAGCAAGAGAATTCCAGGAAAAAAAAACTACTTCTGCTTCATTGACTACAATAAAGCTTTTGACTGTATGGATTACAACAAACTGTGGAAAGTTCTTAAAGAGATGGGAATATCAGACCACCTTACTTGCCTCCTGAGAAACCTGTATGCAGGTCAAGAAGCAACAGTTAGAACCAGACATGGAAACAAGGACTGGTTCCAAATTGGGAAAGGAGTATGTCAAGGCTGTATATTGTCACCTTGCTTATTTAACTTTAACTTATATGCAGAGTACATCATGAGAAATGCCAGACTGGATGAAGCACAAGCTGGAATCAAGATTGCTTGGAGAAATATCAATAACCTCAGATATGCAGATGACACCACCCTTATGGCAGAAAGTGAAGAAGAACTAAAGAGCCTCTTGATGAAAGTGAAAGAGAAGACTGAAAAAGCTGGCTTAAAACTCAACATTCAAAAAACTAAGATCATGGCATCCAGTCCCATCACTTCATGGCAAACAGATGGGGAAACAATGGAAACAGTGACAGACTTTATTTTCTTGGGCTCCAAAATCACTGCAGATCATGCGTGACTACAGTCATGAAATTAAAAGACACTTGCTCCTCAGAAGAAAAGACCAACCTAACCAGCACATTAAAATGCAGAGACTTCACTTTGCCAACAAGGTCTGTCTAGTCAAAGTTATGGTTTTTTCCAGTAGTCATATATGGATGTGAGATTTTGACCATAAAGTTTAGTGCTGATAAATTGACACTTTTGAACTGTGGTGTTGGAGAAGACTCTTGAGAGTCCCTTGGACAGCAAGGAGATAAAACCAGTCAATCCTAAAGAAAGTCAGTCCTGAATATTCATTGAAAGGACTGATGCTGAAGCTGAAGCTCCAATACTTTGGCCACCTGATGCGAAGAACTGACTCCTTGGAAAAGACCCTGATGCTGGGAAAGATTGAAGGCAGGAGGAGAAGAGGACGACAGAGGATGAGATGGTTGGATGGCATTATGGACTCAATGGGCATAAGTTTGAGCAAGCTGCAGGATTTGGTGATGGAAAAGGAAGCCTGGTGTGCTATAGTCCATGGGGGTGCAAAGAGTTGGACATAACTGGGTGACTGAACTGAACTGAAAGTCATACATAATTGGTAACAGAATAAAAATTAGAATTCAGATCATCTATATGCCACCTCTGAACTTTTCAATATTGTCCAGAAAAGTATCTGGAATTTTAAAATTATAAATGCACCCAACATTTATCGAGCACCTAACCATGTACTAGGTACTGAGCTATGTCCATTATCACATATAATTCTCACTACATTTCAGGGAAGTATCGCTATTATCAATCCATAGTAGAGATAAGGAAATTGAGACTCTTAGAGGTTCAGTGATTTGCCCATGGCCATAGAGCCAGTATTTAAACCCAGATATGACTGATTTCAGATCCCATTCACTGTATCCAAATTTCAGAGGCCTTAGAGATTATTTAATGCAGTGATTTTTAACCAGTTTTATTTTGATATAATTTATGCACAATGAAATTTATGTGATTACAGTGTACAATTTAAATTTTGACAGGTACCCCCAGAACCACCACCACTGTCAAGATACTAACAGTTTTATCACATCCAAAATTTCCTCATGGCCTTTTGTAGTCCACCCTTTCCTCCACCCCCAACCCCTGACAACCACTCATCTGATTTTTTTCACTATATGTTAGCTTTGATTTTCTAGAATTGACTATAAGTGGAGTCATACAGTATATCCTTCTGTGCATGACTTCTCTTATTTAGCATGCTTTTGAGATTCATCCATGTTCTTGCAGGCATCAGTAGTTTGTTCCTTTTTCTTGCTGAATAATATTCCATCATACAGTTTACTGTGTTTTTAAAACTCCATTCTCTGTAACTGTACATAATATAGTGGTTTTTAAACTTTAGTTTATGCAGTTCTATGGGTTTGGCTGTGGTGCCTGGAACCTGTCAATGGAGGTGAAATTTTCTGTGAAAAATTTCATTTGAAAATGGAGTTCTGACAATAAAACATTTGACAAACAATGATCTATTACAGAGCTCTTGCTTTAGGTAAAGAATCAATGGCTCAGTGAACAGAATGTAAATTTCCCAAGACCATGAAACTTTTTGGTTTTTTATTTTTTATTTTTATTTTTTTCCATTTATTTTTATTAGTTGGAGGCTAATTACTTTACAATATTGTAGTGGTTTTTGTCATACATTGACATGAATCAGCCATGGATTTACATGTATTTCCCCATCCCGATCCCCTTCCCACCTCCCTCTCCATCCGATTCCTCTGGGTCTTCCCAGTCTATTATGCATTTTTAAAAGATTGTAGTATTCTCAGTCACCAAAACCATGTTTTAATATCAAGAAATAAAAAATAAATGCAATTATCCTCAAATTAAAAATAAAAACATTTTAAAAATAAATAAAAACTAATTTTGATAAAAAGCCAAGTGATTTAAATCTTGGATTTATTCATTCAACCAATGTTAGCTTTTTACTTTTAACCAGGCACTAGGTACTAGGTGCTAGGGAAAGTTTCATACATTTTGCAAAATATTCTTTACTATTAAAATAAATATTTCAAATTAACATTGTGAAATAAAGTTAAATTGATGAAGTCAATAAAATTTTACACAAAAAAATAATAAAGCCTTTAGGGAGAGAGAAAATCAGAAATTAGGAGAAATATTAAGAGTGCTCTTTTTAGTCACCTTGCTTTCAGGGGGAGAATCTACTCTCTATTTTAGCTCTCTATTTGCAGCTTAAAATGAGAATCGTATTTTTGTTAATAATGCCTCTCCTACAAAACTGTAACTCTGTCACTAGATGCTTTGTCTCTTTATTGACCTGTTGGTAGAGACACAGCTTATAGACAGAGTGACATAGTGGAGTCTGGAGATGAGGCTGCAGAATTGATTCTGCAACTAACTAGTTGTGTGACCTTAATTATATCACTCTTTGGCCCTCAAATTTGCTCATCAATACAATAGGAAGGTTGTGTTTGTTATCCAAGGATCTCTCTAGTTCTAACATTCTGCATCTAGGTGTTATTTTATATAGATTTTTTTTCTTTTCTTAAAAATAGAATAATATCATCAATTTACTCTGAAACTTGCTTTTTCCACTTGACGATATATCATGAACATTCTTCCAGATCAATATATATGGATCTATCTACCTGACTTTAAATGTTAACTTTGAAACAAGTAGGCACGCATAGCAGCTAGTTAACATAGCTACGGCCCTTCCAACACCAATGTTCTGTTTCTAGGCATCTAAATCCCAAAGGCAATCTAATTCAACATTGATACTAATTCATTTTAACTATAAAAAATGAATTCTATGAGGGTGCTGTGGAACGAAATAAATTCTAGGTTGTTGAAAACCCCTAAGGTTGACTATCACTTCACCACTTGATCACTCACAGGTACTGTGAAAAGCATTCCACTGCACACCCCATTCTAGATAGCTGGGTAGTGAAGCTTACCTTACTTCATCCTGGAAAGCAAAGATTGGTTTGAAACTAAGATAGCTCTGCTAAAAATTGAGAAGAAAGTTTGCAAACTGAAAAAAGTTTCAAAATGATATTTTCCAATAGAGATTTAAGAAAAAGATACCATGCCCCATTCGTAGCATTTGGGAAAGGCAGTGAGCTATCACTATTTAGAGCACAGGCCCTGGAGCCAAACTTTTTGGATTCAGACCTTCATTCTACCAATCTTCTTTCAAATTACTCTCTGTGCTCCGATCTCTCCATGTGAAGTGTACCTGTAACACTACTTACAGTGTTCAGAGCTTGATGATGTAGACAGAACCACTCTAGTTATATCAGGCAGGAAGGGATTTAATAAAGAGAATTAGAGGCCTATGAAGCCTTTGGAAGTGCTGTGAGAGGGAAGGTAAAAGAATGTTGCCAACAACTTTAGACAGTTGCAGGAATTGCAAGAATCTTGGGAAGTTTTAAGGAAACTGTTACCAATGATGTCACTGAAGTAGATGCTTCAAGGAACAATGCTCAAAAGCCACTGAAATCTCTGTTTACAAAAGTCTACATACTTTTACAATACAGGTGACAGCTAAAAAGGATGGGAATGGTGTTGAATGTGACTTCATAGCTCGGTTATAAGAACTGTATGACTCAATTCATGTAAAGCACTTAGAAAAGCGCCTGGCCTATAGTTAGAGAACAGCAAGTGTTAGCTGTCATCGTGAAATCTAGATCACATGAACCAAAGACACTGGGAATTGAAATGCCTATATGCTTCTTAAATAGTGCTTTTCAAGGCTGTTCCCTCATCCAGGCATTCAAGCATCTGTACATATACCACTCATTTAACATACATTTATTAACTACCTACTATACAAGTACTATGGTATTGCCAGAGATGCAGTGGTCAAAAAAACAAAAAAACATATTTGATCCTTTCACTCAAAGAATTCACTGTCTAGGTGGGAAGAAAAACATATATGCAGGCAGCATTATTATGTGAATTTATATCTTCCTAGTTCTTAAGATTATAAACACTTTATACACTTTATGGTTTATCTTATTCTTGAACATATATTACCTCATATCATCTTCCAAATAAGTTAATGAGATAAGCAAGCAGATATTATTATTACTATTATGAAACTGACATTAGCAGATGATAAAGAGCTGTAAAAAGGCTGTGATATTATCAAGGTCAGCAGTTAGTGATATAACTGGGATTAGAATACAATTCTCCTAGAATTATTGTGGTGGTAATTACTGATTGTATACAAATATCAAATCATTATGTTGTAAACCTGAAACTAATATAATGTTATGTGCCAATTATACCTGAATAAAAAATTAATTTAATTAAAAAATACAATTCTTCTGATGCCAGATGCTGTTTTTGAGGGGAGACTGATGGGTTCAGGAGTCTTTGAAAAAGAAAAGTAAGAAGAAGGTAAAGCTGTTGCTGAATTGGGAAAGGAAAAAACATTAGGTTTTCAGATTGTCTAGCTAGAAAAATCTGACCCTGACTCTTATTGGCTATACAACCTTGGGCAACTTCCTGTCTCAATTTCCTCATCTATAACAGGATGACAATCATAGGACTGAATGTATAAGGCTGTTAGAAGAATTAGATCAGTTGATTTTATATAAAATGCTGAGAACTGTGGCTGGGACATAGTAAGTTCTCAATAAGCTTTACCTATTGTTGTTATTATACAGTTATTATTACTAACACTGAAGTCTCAATTGACTCAAAAGTAGTTGGTGTTCATCTCACTGTGTTCCTTCTCTCTTTTTTCCCTGCTAGCAATATGCATACCAACTGTTTCTGATTAAGTGTAAGCAGCAGGTCAAGCACTTTTGCAGTACAGAATCATGATGGAGTGAGAAAAGCACATGATTAGGTGTCAGAGAGTCTGGATTCTAGTCTGGGTTCTGCTGCTAATGAGCTATGAAACTCTGGATGAATCACTTAACTTCTCTGGACTGCATCTGTCCAACAGGAGAAAATGTATTCTTTAATCTGTCTCAGAAGGGTTGAAAGATCAAATGAAATCATAGATGTTAGACACTAAAAAGCTAAAAGTACTCTACAAATACTACATGATGGTATTTTCATTATCCTCAGACTTAACCTCTACATCTTCTCCACCCTTACCCTTAACCACCACTCACTCACCGAATCTTATTGATTCTTGCTCTGAAATATTTTTGAAACCCATCTCTTCTCTGTCCTCAGTGCACCTGCCCTTGTTCACAGCTTTCCTCAACCCTTACCAGGACTGTAATCAGCTCCTATTTTTCTCTAATCCAGTCTCTCTCTAAACTAGCCATCCAATCAACTTCTCCAGAATGACTATCTAAAGGGAAAAATCTCATCATATTAAACCTTCCTCTACAATCCCACTCCAAGATTAGAAACTTGCAGTGGGTCCCTATTGCCCATAGGATGCACACTTGTGTACTCAACCAACTCAGTTGTGTCCGACTCTTTGTGACCCCGTGGACTGTAGCCCACCAGGCTCCTCTATCCATGGGATTTTCCAGGCAAGAATACTGGAGTGGGTTGCCATTTCCTTTTCCAGGGGATCTTCCTGACCCAGGGATCGAACCTGGGTCTCTTGCATCTCCTGCATTGGCAGGCAGATTCTTTACTGCTGAGCCACCGGTGAAATCCTACCTATAGGATATACAACATTACTTGAGACACTTGCAGACACTTTATCCTTATTCTCTACCTTAACTCCGCAAACTCCAGGCCCCAGGAAAGCAATACTTTTTTCTGACCTCTTTATGTACATATGCCACTGTGTACATATGTACACACACTCTGCCTGCAGTGACCTTCTTGTCTTCTATGCCTGACAAAACCTCAGTCATCCTTCAAGTTCAGATCAAATATCATGTCCTCAGTGAAGCCTTCCCTAGAGCATACTCCATTGTGTTTAAACCTGGACAGGTGATTTAATTCCATTTTCTTTTGCTTTATAACATTCAGTTCAATCCTAAATTCAACATCTTTCATATTATTTTATAATCAGTTGTTTTGGAGTATTTATCCCAAATTAGATCATAAGTTTATTGAGAACAAGAAGGTTTTCATCTGTTTCCCTAGCATAGTTACTGGCACAGAGTACATATATAATAAGAATTTGTTAAATCAATATGTGGCCAACTAATACTTTTCAAACTATCTGGGGTAAAATACAACTATTTTTAAAGTTCCAAGCTGTTACAGACTGATATTTTACAAGATACAAGAAAAATATTATGGAAATGTCAAATCACTTTAAAAGTTACTGTTTACTCTCAATTCTGTTTTTATCTCGTTGAAAACATTTTGAGAACTACTCCCTGGTGGCTCAGTGATAAAGAATCTGTCTGTAATTAGCCTCCAATTAAAATAAATAAATTTTTTAAAAAAAGAATTTGCCTGCAATGCAGAGACCTGCGTTCGATTCCTGGGTCAGGAAGATCCCCTGGAGAAGGGAATGGCAACCCACTCCATTATTCTTGCCTGGAGAATTCTATAGACAGAGGAGCCTGGAGGGCTACAGTCCATGGGATCACAAACAGTCAGACACGACTAAGCTACTTATACTTTAACTTTCACTTTTCCAGCTAGACTATTTACTAAGATGCCTCATTCTTAGCCCCTAAAATCTTGAACTCTGAGCTGGAAATTTTAAGAAGGATAGATGTAAAATAATAAACAATCACATCATATATTCAAGCTACAACTGGGCAAGAAATCAATAAAATAATACTATCATAATTAGCTATATGCACAGATGAAGTAGATCAATGGACAGTGAACGAGAAGGTGCAGGATTATATTTAGACAGTGACAGCTTATGAAGAGTATGCGTGCTCAGTCATGTACGACTCTTGGAGACTCCATGGACTGTAGCCCACTGGGCTCCTCTATCCATGGGGATTTTCCAGGCAAGAATACTGGAGTGGGTTGCCATTTCCTACTCCAGGGATCTTCCCAACCCAGGGATGGAACCCACACCTCTTGTGTCTCCTGCACTGGCAGACAGATTCTTTACCACTGTGCCACCTGGGTATGGCACCTCAAAATTAATCCAGCAAAGTTTTAGGAAAAAGTGGGATTTCCAGAAACCATTCAAGTCAAAGAGGCTGGGATGGGCTGGGGAAACTCAGGGTAAAGTGAAGAGGAAGAGGAGACCTCCGGTAAACACTGTTAACATAATTGTATTTACCTGAATGCTTAACTGAAGCTTTCATGGCATCATAATAGATTGATGCCATTCCTCTTTTCCTGTTCATTCATTACCTTCTTGAGTCACTGCATTGGAAACCCTCCCAAGAAGCATAGGACTCTGAGTAATCACCCTAGAGTTGGTTCTATTATCTGGTAACTTAAGAGTAGAAGTCGAGTTGATAGTGTTAGTCAAAAGTTTTACATACTGTCACTAATAAAACATTGGTATTAATAGACAAAATCTGCTTGTATTTTAATGACTTAGAAATAACATCCCAGAAGAATATACAGCTTTAGTTCAGTAACAGGATTTAATTGCCTATTTTAGGGACCTAATCCCTGAAGTCTCTTAGCGAAATCACTTCTTTGGAACCAGAGTGAATAAACGCAGAAAGTAACAACAGATAATGTTTAAGATTGTTCTCTTCTTCTCTTGTTCATCTTTTGGACCACTTGAAGTCCTGGTTTCCAAAATGCTGAATAGAATCAAAATAAAACCCATTGTAAGAGCGGGTGAAGAACATAACACCCAGCAAGGAAGAAAGAAGCCATAGTTGTTTTTTTTGAACAAATCAACATATATGTATGGAATGGTCAGTCTTGACATGGATCTCCTAGGATGCGCCTGTAACTCACTCCCCTTGAAAGATCCCAATACATCAGTAAGTTAATGATCCTACAAAACATAAGGGGTATATATCAACACAACTCTTAGAGACCTTGCTGTTTTTATTTGGGGGGCTTTTTTCGCTATTCAGGTGAGTAAAATCAATTTGATTCCCCCAATCTTCATTTATTCATTAACTTCCTACCATGTGTCAGGAATTGAGACAAGTACTGGAGTTATAGAAATAAATAAAATGCAAATTCTTCTTTCAGAAGTCTCATAGTATAATCTGACCATATTGCCTTATTTATGTCTTCATTCATTTAATTATTTTCCCTCTTCCAGAAAAGAAAGATGACAAATGTGGTCATATTGTCATGGGTGCTACTTCCCAAATGAAGATTCACTTTAAAATAATAATAGCTAATATATATATTATATATATACCAGATATATAAATATATATATGTAGTACAAAAGCCCTATGAGGTAGTTATTATAATTTTCCCAACCTTATAATTGAAGAAACTAAAATAAATGAGTTAAACAAATTACCAATGTCACATAGTGAATCAGTGATGGATCCAGGATTCAAACATTTTTTCAGAACCATGCTCTTAACCAACAGTCTACACTGCCTGATACGAATAACAGAAATTCCTGTCTGTACGCACGATCTATTCCAGTATATTTTGAGGACCTGGGAGCTTTCTGAAGAGCACAGAGAACAGGGAAGATACTCCAAGCATCTATTAATTTTAGTATCAAAAATGAAATGAGTCCTCCTGGGAAGCATGCTTTTACATGGTAAGTGGGACCAGGAAAGCCCTCTTTGGGAAATCTGTGTGAAGAAAAGTGTACCCAACATATTTCTGAAATATCAAAAGCCTGTGACTAAATGCGAAAATCTCTACATATGTCTAGTTAATTTAGAAAGAGTCTAGCCCACTCAGTGCTAAAACACTGAATTATTATACACACACACACACACACACACACACACATATGCTTAGTCTAGTGAGATTCTCTAAAATCATATAAACACAAAAGTGTCTTCTTTGTTTTCCAGCTATCTACACTAGCATTTGTTTTGAGATTTTTAGGGCTATATGATGGCAGATATTGCCAGTCAAAATAAGGCTTTATGATTTAAAATTCTGCCATTCTAGATGAAACTTTAGTACTCCTTGAAAAAATTTGTGCCCCAAAAATCCCATTCTTGTAATGCTAATAAGAAACTATGCTTCTGAGTATTTTATTCTTTTTGTTGCAATGGTGAATGGTATTGTTTCCTTAATTTCTCTTTCTGTAAAGATCTAAATGTAGGACCAGAAACTATAAATCTCCTAGAGGAGAACATAGGCAAAACACTCTCCGACATGAATCACAGCAGGATCCTCTATGACCCACCTCCCAGAATATTGGAAATAAAAACAAAAATAAACAAACGGGACCTAATTAAACATAAAAGCTTTTGCACAACAAAGGAAACTATAAGCAAGGTGAAAAGACAGCCCTCAGGTTGGGAGAAAATGATAGCAAATGAAGCAATAGACAAAGGATTAATCTCAAAAATATACAAGCAGCTCCTGTAGCTCAATTCCAGAAAAATAAATGATTCAATCAAAAAGTGGGCCAAAGAACTAAACAGACATTTCTCCAAAGAAGACATATAGATGGCTAACAAACACATGAAAAGATGCTCAACATCACTCATTGTCAGAGAAATGCAAATCAAAACCACAATGAAGTACCATTATACGCCAGTCAGAATGGCTGCTATCCAAAAGTCTACAAGCAACTAATGCTGGAGAGGGTGTGGAGAAAAGGGAACCCTCTTACACTGTTGGTGGGAATGCAAACTAGTACAGCCGCTATGGAGAACAGTGTGGAGATTCCTTAAAAAACTGGAATTAGAACTGCCATATGACCCAGCAATACCATTCCTGGGCATACACATCGAGGAAACCAGATCTGAAAGAGACACGTGCACCCCAATGTTCATCGCAGCACTGTTTATCATAGGCAGGACATGGAAGCAACCTAGATGCCCATCAGCAGACGAATGGATGAGGAAGCTGTGGTACATATACACCATGGAATATTACTCAGCCATTAAAAAGAATTCATTTGAATCAGTTCTAATGAGATGGATGAAACTGGAGCCCATTATACAGAGTGAAGTAAGCCAGAAAGATAAAGACCATTACAGTATACTAACACATATATATGGAATTTAGAAAGATGGTAATGATAACCCTATATGCAAAACAGAAAAAGAGACTCAGATATATAGAACAGACTTGTGGACTCTGGGAGAAGGTGAGGGTGGGATGTTTCAAGAGAACAGCATCGAAACATGTATATTATCTGTGGTGAAACAGATCACTAGCCCAGGTTGGATGCATGAGACAAGCGCTCAGGCCTGGTGCACTGGGAAGACCCAGAGGGATCGGGTGGAGAGGGAGGTGGGAGGGGGGATCGGGATGAGGAACACATGTAAATCCATGGCTGATTCATGTCAATGTATGACAAAACCCACTACAATATTGTAAAGTAATTAGCCTCCAACTAATAAAAATAAATAAAAAAAAAAAAAAGAAAGAAACTATGCTTGTGGTGTCGCCATTGAATAAAGATCAGATCACCCGACTTTTGCTTCAGTCACAACCCCATAACTACTCCAAGAAGGCTTTTTCACTTCTGATTTTAATTCTGGGAGTATACAGAATAAAAAGGAGCCTTTAAATTCTCATTCAATTCAGTTCAGTCACTCTCCCATGTCCGACTCTTTGTGACCCCATGGACTGCAGCACACCAGGCTTCCCTGTCCACCACCATCTCCAGGAGCTTGCTCAAACTGGTGCCCATTGAGTCAGTGATGCCATCCAACCATCTCACCCTCTGTCATCCCCTTCTAGTTAAAAGGCCTCCTTGTAGGATCACTCATAAGTAAAGACAACTGTAATTTGAAGTTTGGCAGCAGCTCAGTATTTTTTCAGTTTGTTGGCCCTTGGTTCTGATTTCTTTTCAGAAGGCTTTATCCTGTATTAGGTTTGATTGAGGATCTTGTTATAAATTCTTACTCTACTTCCTGAATTACTTGTCCATAAACATCATGTGCTTTCTGAGATTTGGAGTCTGTCCAGAGTAGAGAATCCAAAGAGATCACCTACATCATGAGCCTGGATAGTTCTCCCTGCTGTCTAGTGCCCAAGACAAACCTTCCCATCCACAGCCTGTTCTCACCAAGGCCTGATAACTGCCTCATGAGAGTGAAACTACACCATAGATGCCCCAAATCCTGATTTGTGACTAGAGCTTCGTGAGAAGGGGTCTTTCCAGGTGGTGCTGTTGGTAAAGTATCCACCTGCCAGAGCAGGAAACAAGAGGTGTGGGTTTGATCCCGGGGCTGGGATGATCCCCTGGAGTATGAAATGGCAACCCACTCCAGTATTCCTGCCTGGAGAATCCTAATGGACAGAGGAGCCTGGTAGGCTACAGTCCATGGGGTCGCAAAAAGTCAGACACGACTGAGCATGCACGTAATTCATGAGAATTTTTACAGACAATCCAGAGAAAGAGCTTGACCTTAATAATGAACTAGTCTGTGATAGCATGCATATCTGATATAATCATACCAAACAAAAAAAAATAAAATTTGGAATGAATGGAAAAGGGTGAAAACAATTTTTTTTCCAGATTCTAGAATAAATCCATTTGCTCTCTTCACTATCACACCTTCCCTCCATGCAAAGGGCTTTCACGGTGACTCAGCAGTAAAGAATCTGCCAACAATGCAAGAGACGTGGGTTAGATCCCTGAGTCGGGAAGATCCCTTGGAGAAGGAAATGGCTACCCACTCTAGTATTCTTGCCTGGAAAACCCCATGGAAAGAGGAGCCTGGCAGGCTACAGTCCATCAGGTCGCAAAGAGCCAGACACTGCTGATGTGACTGATCATGCATTCCATGCAAAGAGCAAATTGTAGAGCTAAAAAAAGTATAATTTCTGAGCTATTAATAAAACTGAATACTATGAGGGACTTCCCAGTGGTCTAGTGGTTAAGACTCTGTGTTTCCCTTGCAGGGGGCATGCTTTTGATCCCTGGCTGGGGAACTAACATCCCACATGTTGCAGACCAAAAGTTGTGGCCAAAAGTTAAAAAAAAAGAAAGACTGAATACTATGATATATTAACTGTTTATCATCATAGCTTTTTACCATCGAATCAAACATTAATTTTCTTCAGCCAGTTCAAAGTAGTTTCAATCAAATCAATTTCATGACATTTGGTAAGACAGAAGACCAAATAACTGGCTTTGGTTCATTCAACAAACATACATTGAACCCATATTTTGTGGGTTCACACAAGGCATTGTGTAAGATAGTGAAAATAAAGCAGTACATAGAACAGTCAGGGGCTTGTTCCTCCTAGTGCTATAGTAAGAGCAAAAATTAAATAATCACACAACTATATAAATACAAACTATGATAAGAGCCGTACAGGAAAAGTTCTGAGTACTGTGAACAATTTTAACAAAGAGATCTGATTTAAATTACTGGGGTTTGGGATGGCTTTTCGAATGAATTTTCTTTTGGACTGAGATATTAATAGTAAGAGGGCTTCTCAGGTGGTGCTAGTGGTAAAGAACCTGCCTGCCAATGCAGGAGACATAAGAGACATGGGTTCGATCCCTGGGTCGGGAAGATCCCCTGGAGGAGGGCATGGCAACCCACTCCAGTATTCTTGCCTGGAGAATCCCATGGACAGAGGAGCCTGGCGGGCTACAGTCCATAGAGTTGCAAAGAGTCAGACACAACTGAAGTGATTTAGCATGCACACACACATTAATAGCAAGAATGACTAGGAATACACCAAAGAAAGAAGGTAAGAAGAATATTTCTAGCAGAAAGAACACAATATGCAAAAGTCCTAAGGTGGGAACAAGCTTAGATTCTTCATAAAGATAATATGACTGAAAGAAAGTCAGCATGAGAAGAGACAGCACAAGGTAAGATTATGGTCATGGTAAGTAGGTTAGATTACATTCCAGTTGTAATTAAAAGCCCTTCAAGTGGCTTTCTAGCATGGGAAGGTCATAATTATGTATGTTTGTAAAAAGTCTCTGGCTGCTATGTAGAGACTATACCATAGGGAGGTAAGAATGGAAGAAGGGAGATGCATTAAGCAGCTCATGTATCATTAGGCAGTCCAGATGCGAGATGATGATGTAGCTGTGGATATGGAGATTTGTAGGCAGATTTGAAGCATATTTAGGAGGATGAACCAATAGTACTTAGTGATTGATTTGATGTGCAGGTTAAGGAAGAAATGAGAGTGAACTGGGCATATATTTTATACCATGAATATGAACCAGCTGATGACAAATCTGTGGCTAATATTCAGAGCAGGAAAGAATAGTTAGTAATTCTGTGATTCAAGGATCTGATTATGCTTAAGTAGTGAATTAGCACATTCTCTTTAAGGGGGGGTGTTCAAAGTAGGTTCAGGTGGAGTCCAACCTCCCTCATTTTATATAGGAAGGAATTAAAACTTACAATGGATTGTGCTACTTTGTAAATTAATCTTGTGCTGTTTATGACTGCTTTATTTTCCAAAATAGAACATAAACTTACAAACAGCATCACTTATTTGGTAGATATTCTCCTTCTCCTAATAGCACCTAATATGCTACTGAGGGGGCTTCCCTGGTGGCTCGGTGGTAAAGAATCTGCCTGCAATGCAGGAGACACAAGAGATGCAGGTTCAATCCCTGGGTCGGGAAGATCCCCTGGAGGAGGGCATGGCAACCCACTCCAGTATTCTTGCCTGGAGAATCCCATGGATAGAGAAGCCTGGTGGGCTACAGTCCATAGGGTCACAAAGAGTTGGACATGACTGAAGTGACTGAGCATGCACGCATGCATGCTACTGAGGATACAGCAAATAATCAATGTCTCCCAAATTAAAATGATTTCAATTTCTTCTACCTCAGCAAGTAGAACAAAATGGATATTTCAGTTTCTGATAATGCCAGCGAGGTGACAGAGTTCATCCTGGTGTGATTGTTGAATCATCCAAAAGACCAGATTGCCTTTTTCTGCACCATGGTAGCAGTCTACCCGATCACATTGGTGGGTAACAGTCTTATCATTGTCTTGATTAGAAGTAGATAAGACAGCTTCACACCCCTATGTATTTTTTCTTAAGCAGCTTGTCCTTCCTTGATATCTGCTACTCTAGCAATTCAGTGCCTTTTATATTGTCAAGTGCTTTAAGAAACTACCCCACCATTTCCTATACTAGCTGTTATGTTCACATGGTCATTTCTCTTTTTCTGGGGATGACAGAGTGCCTCCTCTTTGCTGTCATGGCTTATGATAGATTTATTGCAATCTCAAATCCCCTGCATTACCCTATCATTATGAATAACCAGGTCTGCATCCAGTTGGCTGTGGTGACCTGAGCTAGTGCTTTCCTTTTAGCAGTAATACCAATCACTGCAATTCTGGCCAATTTTTGTGGACACAATCTCATCAAACATTTTACCTGTGAGACACGGGCCCTTTTGAAGCTCATCTGTGCAGAAACTCCAGTTAGACTTATTCTGGGTCTGGTCATTGGTATATTCATACTGCCCCTGCCCTTCACCTTCATCCTCATTTCCTATACTTGCATTGTGGTTGCCGTGCTGAAGATCCATTCTGCAGAGGCCAGCCTCAAAGCTTTCTCCACCTGTGGATCCCATTCACCTGTGTTCAACATATTTTATGGGACAGCCATCTACGTGTACCTGAAGCCTCAGTCAAGGCAGTACCAGGACCAGGATAAAGTCATCTCTGCAATGTATGGTGTTGTAACCCCTATGCTGAACTCTCTCATTTATATTTTGAAGAACAAGGATAAGAAGGATGCCCTAAGAAAAATAATTAAGAGGCAAGAATCCTAAACAGGGCATGAATAGCCCACAGAGGCTCATCTAACCAACAGCTTGACATTGACTTATAAAATTAACGAGGCCTAAATACTAAACAATGTTTTAGTAAGGTAATTAGTTTCAAATGTGTTTTTTTCTATTTCCAACAGGCATGTGATAAAGAACTTACTCCCACTGAGAAAAACATGTTAAACATTTACAATGCTATCCATTTAAGTAGTAAATTATACAGGACAATCTTGTGGGAGCATTTATAAAATAAAATAATAATTAGCACATTTGAATCCTGAGTAGCTTGATTTTGTTTTACTAAATGAGAAACTGTTCAATGTTCTAGATTCTCTTATAGATGATAAAGAGCAAAACTATAAAATGGACAATTCTTATCTCAATACATTTTGAAAGAGGTATATTATGACCCAGGCTTAGGAATGATGAGTGTGAGTGGGTAGAGAGAGGAAATATACTCAATTTTTATATAAGACTTCCACATGGAAAGTCCTCTGCTGAAGCAAAGAGCGCTACAAGACTATACACATACTGAGGGCCACAACTGATGACTCTGTGAAACCTACAATTGCCTGTCTTGATCCATAGATAGGGCCGCATTCTCTCTGCAAATATACCTTACTTCTGGATAATTTCACGCCACTTCCAACGTTGTTGATCTCACATAGAGCACATTGAGAAATACATGAGGAACTCCTTAAAAAATGAACTGTATCTTTTGATTATAAAAAGTATAATGCTCATTTTTTAAAAAATACATTGAGGGGAGTAGGGAAGAAATAAAATATCTCCTATAATTCCAACACTCAATGAGGCTGGCATAGGTGTTAGAATCCAAAAGACATGTATTCAAGCCTGCCACTCACAGTTTTGTGGAATTAGTTTAGTTACTTTCCATCTCTAAGCTTCAATTTTCTCATCTATAAAATGGGGATAATAAGAGTGCCTACCTCACAAACTTGTTTTGAGAATTAAATAAGATAATGCATGTCAAGCTTCTACCACAATATCTAGCACATGGTGGACACAGAATACACATTAGTCAAAAATGGGGAGGGGGAATCTGTCAGTTCATTAACACAAAGCCATTTTCGAGTGTTTGCTTGCTTATGTCTATATAAATAATGACTATATTGTTTTTAAAATAATTCACAAAAATAGGATAGATTGAAAAGAATATGTTCCCACTGTGTACTTAATTTGAATTATCTTATTAGAAATATGTTTCTCATGTTCATTGGTCATTTGTATTTCAATAATCAGGATCTTTAACTGTTGGTTCAAAATAACAATGAAAAAGTCCAGTTTGGGGAACAAAATGCTTCACTCAGTAACATAGGACTAATAAAAAAAAAACCAAACTCGTTTCAACATTGATTGACTCCACCATTGTTTCCAGATACATCCTGACAAGCAGATTCCCAGTTTGAGCCATTTTATTTCACTCTGGTAAGCACCCCTGCAATTAATGCGGAGGAGGAGAAGGGGACGACAGAGGATGAGATGGTTGGATGGCATCACTGACTCAATGGACATGAGTTTGAGTAGACTCTGGGAGTTGGTGATGGACAGGGAGGTCTGGCGTGCTGCAGTCCATGGGATTGCAAAGAGTCGGACACGACTGAGCGACTGAACTGAACTGAATTCCAATAGAAAACTCTTTAGAAAGAGAACCTATGGTGTTATGCAAATTTTGTTGTAACATTACCATTTTAACCTTGAACAAATTCTTCTGTAAGTTTTATTTCTGGTGTTTCTAAAACTTCTCATTTAACCTAAAGCACCCCTGAAACTAAAGGGGAAAGTACTAATAACTAACGAGATACAGTGAGCATATAAATTCACACACTAGAGGGAGGGAACAAATGTGATTCTCCAAAAGGAAAGAAAAGTGGAATAAAACTGCAAAACTGCGAACCTAATACTTACTGGAGTTTGATCATTTCATTAGGGACTAAGAAGAGGTAGAATAGAATAAGCAGTGAGATGTGCCTTTTGCTGACAGAAAGGAATTTATTGGGGAGAGGCAGGGACTTTTTTTGCAACAAAAGAAAATTAGTTAAAGTAATGTCTCCCCTTTTGATTACCTCAGGAAGAAGTTAGACAGGGTTTTCTCTAGAGAGAGAAATATGTTACATCTAGAGAGAGAAATATGTTACATCTGAAAGTAGAGAACAGGCTGCAGGAAGACTTCTGACATGAAGTCAACACTGGATGAATGGAAAGTGTAAGAGATTATATGAACCACTAATCAGCTACAGATATGTGCATAAGGTGTTTTATGTTAAATGTTTATTGTGAGAGTTGTTTTCTTAAAAATTTCCTTGTATTGCTAAGTAAACAAGTTAGAATTATAATACAGGCAATAATTTGGAACTACCTATGCCTTGGGAAACTTGTTTAAATTTCTTATCTCTGCCAAACAGCACTTATGACTTGCAGCTGATAATGGGCAACTCTGCCTCCCTGAACACCATCTCTTCATAAGGTGTGCCAAAATCACAAGGTGACATCTTAAAAGGTTGAACTGACCCTTAAAAATCAGCATCACTGAGAAAAGAGGTTTGTGCTGTGTACTGGCATAAGCAGAGTGAAGAAAATGCACTTGAGAGCCATAATATCAACTTTTCCTGGAAGTGTTTGAAAGAATTATCCCTACTATAGTTTGGCCTTAGGCCAAAGAACAGGGAGGGAACACAGCCCCACCCATCAACAAAAAAATTGGATTAAAGATTTACTGAGCATGGCCCCACCCATCAGAACAAGACCCAGATTCCCCCACAGCCAGTCCCTCCCATCAGGAAGCTTCCACAAGCCTCTTATCCTTATCCATCAGAGGGCAGACAGAATGAAAACCACAGTCACAGAAAACTAACCAAACTGATCACATGGATCACAGCGTCTTGTCTAACTCAGTGAAACTATGAGCCATGCCGTGTAGGGCCACCCAAGATGGATGGGTCATGGTGGAGAGTTCTGACAAAACGTGGTCCACTGGAGAAGGGAATGGCAAACCACTTCAGTATTCTTGCCTTGAGAACCCCATGAACAGTATGAAAAGCAAAAAGATAGGACACTGAAAGATGAACTCCCCAGGTCAGTAGGTGCCCAATATGCTACTGGAGAAGAGTAGAGAAATAACTCCAGAAAGAATGACAAGATGAAGCCACAGCAAAAACAACACCCAGGTCTGGATGTGACTGGTGATGGAAGTAAGTCCAATGCTGTAAAGAACAACATTGCATAAGAACCTGGAATGTTAGGTCCATGAATCAAGATAAGTTCAAAGTGGTCAAACAGGAGATGGCAAGAGTGAACATCAACATTTTAGGAATCAGTGAACTAAAATGGACTGGAATGGGCAAATTTAATTCAGATGACCATTATATCTACTACTGTGGGCAAGAATCCCTTAGAAGAAATGGAGTAGCCATCATAGTCAACAAAAGAGTCCAAAATGCAGTGGAGTGGAGTGAAGTCACTCAGTCGTGTCCAACTCTTTGCAACCCCATGGACTGTAGCCTACCAGGCTCCTCTGTCCATGGGATTTTTCCAGGCAAGGGTACTGGAGTGGGTTGCCATTTCCTTCTCCAGAGGATCTTCCTGACCCAGGGATCAAACCCAGGTCTCCCACATTGCAGGCAGATGCTTTACCATCTGAGCCAGCAGGGAATTGGGTGCAATCTCAAAAATGACAGAATGATCTCTGTTCATTTCATTCAATATCACAGTAATCCAAGTCTATGCCCAACCACTAATGCTGAAAAAGCTGAAGTTGAATGGTTCTATGATGACCTACAAGACCTTCTAGAACTAACACCAAAAAAAGATGTCCTTTTCATCATAGGGGACTGGAATGCAAAAGTAGGAAGTCAAGAGATACCTGGAGTAACAGGCAAATTTGGCCTTGGAGTACAAAATGAAGCAGGGCAAAGGCTAACAGAGTTTTGCCAAGAGAATGCATTGGTCATAGCAAACACCCTCTTCCAACAACACAAAACACAACTTTGCAAGTTGGACATCACCAGATGGTCAATACCAAAATTAAATTGATTATATTCTTTGTAACCAAAGATGGAGAAGCTCTATACAGACAGCAAAAACAAGACTGGGAGCTGACTGGCTCAGATCATGAACTATTTATTGTAAAATTCAGACTTAAATTGAAGAAAGTAGGGAAAACCACTAGACCATTCAGGTATAACCTAAATCAAATCCCTTATGATTATACAGTGGAAGTGACAAATAGATTCAAGGGATTAGATCTGATAGACAGAGTTCCTGAAGAACTATGGATGGAGGTTCATGACATTGTACAGGAGGCAGTGATCAAAACTATCCCCAAGAAAAAGAAATGCAAAAAGGCAAAATGGTTGTCTGAGGAGGTCTTACAAATAACTGAGAAAAGAAGAGAAGTTAAAGACAAAGGAGAAAAGAAAAGGTATACCCATCTGAATGCAAAGTTCCAAAGACTAGCAAGCAGAGATAAGAAAGAAAAGAAAGTGAAGTTGCTCAGCCCTGTTTGACTCTTTGAGACCCCATGGACTGTAGCCTACCAGCTCCTCTGTCCATGGGATTTTCCAGACAAGAATACTGGAGTGGATTGCCATTTCCTTCTCCAGGAGATCTTCCCAGCCCAGGGATTGAACCCAGGTCTCTTGCATTGTGGGCAGACGCTTTACCATCTGAGCACCAGGGGAGCCCTTATTAATTGATCTTTAGCGATCAATGCAAAGAAATGAGGCAAACAATAAAATGGGAAAGACTAGAGATCTCTTAAAGAAAATTAGAGATACCAAGGGAACATTTCATGCAAAGTTGGGCACAATAAAGGACAGAAATGGTATGGACCTAACAGAAGCAGAATATATTAAGAAGAATTGAAAGAATACACAGAAGAACTATACAAAAAAGATCTTAATAACTCAGACAACCACGATGGTCTGATAACTCACCTAGAGCCAGACATCTTGGAGTGCAAAGTCAAATGGGGCTTAGGAGACATCACTATGAACAAAGCCAGTGGAGGTGACGGAATTCCAGTTGAGCTATTTCAAATCCTGAAAGATGATGCTGTGAAAGTGCTGCACTCAATATGCCAGCAAATTTGGAAAACTCAGCAGTGGCCACAGGACCAGAAAAGGTCAGTTTTCATTCCAATCCCAAAGAAAGGCAATGCCAAAGAATGCTCAAACTACCGCACAATTGCATTCATCTCACACACTGTCAAAATAGTGCTCAAAATTCTCCAAGCCAGGCTTCAACAGTATGTGAGCTGAGAACTTCCAGATGTTCAAGCTGGTTTTTGAAAAGGTAGAGGAACCAGAGATCAAATTACCAACATCCTAGAATCACAGAAAAAGCAAGAGAATTTCAGAAAAAATATCTACTTCTGCTTTATTGACTACATTAAAAAAGTTTTCCTGTGTGGATTGCAAGGAACTATGGAAAATTCTTAGATAGATGGGAATACCAGACCACCTTACCTGTTTCCTGAGAAACCTGTATGCAGGTCAAGAAGCAACAGTTAGAACCAGACATGAAACAATGGACTGGTTCCAAATTAAGAAAGGAGTACATGCTGGGTTGAATGAAGCACAAGCTGAAGTTAAGATAACCAGGAGAAATATCAATAACTTCAGATAGGCAGATGACACCACCCTTATGGCAGAAAGCGAAGAGGAACTAAAGAGCCTCTTGATGAAAGTGAAAGAGAATGAAAAAGCTGGCTTAAAATTCAACATTCAAAAAATTAAGATCATGGCATCCAGTCCCATCACTTCATGGCAAATAGATGGGGAAACAGTGGAAGCAGACAGACTTTATTTTCTTGGGCTCCAAAATCACTGCAAATGGAGACTGCAGTCTTGGAATTAAAAGACATTTGCTCTTTGGGAGAAAAGCTATGACCATCCTAGACAGCATATTAAAAAGCAGAGACATTGTTTTGCCAACAAAGGTCTGTCTAATCTAAGTTATGGTTTTCCCAGTAGTCATGTATGGATGTGAGAGTTGGACTATAAAGAAAGCTGAGCACAGAAGAATTGATGCTTTTGAACTGTGGTGTTGAAGAAGACTCTTGAGAGTCCCTTGGACTGTAAGGAGATCCAACCAGTCCATCCTAAAGGAGATCAGTCCTGAATATTCTTTGGAAGGACTGATGCTGAAGCTGAAGCTCCAGTACTTTGGTTACCTGATCGAACAACTGACTCTTTAGAAAAGACCCTGATACTGGGAAAGATTGAAGACAGGAGGAGAAGGGGACAACAGAGGATGAAATGGTTGGATGGCATCACTGACTTGTTGGACATGAGTTTGAGCAAGCTCTAGGAGTTGGTGATGGATAGGAAAACCTGGCTTGCTGCAGTCCGTGGGTTTGCACAGAGACACGACTGACTGAACTGAACTGAACTGAAGAATATATCATTGGGTTTTGAGTGAGTTTGTCAACAACACCAGTACTAAGTAAGAAGAAAATAAAATTAATTACTGCATAATAATCCTTGGTTTTCTACAATTCAGGAAAGCAGAACTGTGAAATCTACCATCTTCATCATGTGGAAAGGCAATACAGAAAAGTGTTCATTTATTCCTGCAATAGTTTTGTCGACTATGTTCAAATAATAGAATATGATATAAACGAAAGCACACAATATGTACCATTTTTAGCATAATGTTTTCTTTTTTGAGGCAAGGAATATGACTCTATTCTGAAAGCCAGTTGACTGGGAAGATGGCAGACTTATGTCTCAAAGTAACCATCTTTTTGGGGTCTGGATGCCAGGTTCTTTTATAGAACCAAAGAGAGAAGCAGTGAGGAACTGAATAAAGGCAGAATAAAGAGAGAGAGGCAGTGGGCAGGGAAAGTAAAAAGATCTTCAGTCTTGCAAAACATCTCCAGAAGGGCCAGCCTTTAGAAGGGGTGGGTTAATATCTTCTTTTTTGTAGCAATTGACAGGTGGGCAGGGTCAGATTATCTCTCTATGAGCTGAACAAAGGCACTTTAGTTTAACAGTCAGGCAGAGGGGCAGGGTTCCTCTGAGGCAGGCCATTATGTATGATTATAATAACAACAGCAAGTCAAATAAACAGTTCCAACATGGAGTCAGAATTGGTTCTTCTCTGCAACAACTCCCCACTGTTGAAGTCCATTCCACAATCCTGTGGGAGAAAGGGGGTGATGACTATTCTTTTCATCAGATGGATCCTTCTGGGAGTGTCTGCCATCAGTGCCAATGTTTTGAATGTTGAGATTTGTCTTGTTTTTGTTCCTCTTTTGGAAACTGTCTACTTTACACCTGCAAACTTAGAAATACTGAACTTCAAACCCAGGAGGCAGCATCTCAAGTTAAGGAATTTAGCACTTTTCTATGTATGGGAAGATGCAAGAGTCAGGGCTCATTAAAATTATTTCCTTGATATGTACCTTAGCTATCTGGGGACCTATAATCTTGTATTCTCAGAATTTCCCTGGGGCTCACCATAGGGAGTGGCTGCAGTGTGATGGCTACTAGACGGCAGGTATTCTCCTTCCTTGGGGCTCACCAGCTCACATTGGAAGGCTGCAATTTCTGATTCCATTTTTCAAGTTTTCCCCTCTTGGTCAGGAATTTGACCAATATTTGGGAGACATTTCATGATCAACTTTTGTCCCATGGCACTGGGAGGCTCATCCCAGTTCAGGTAAAAATTCTTGATATGCCTGTCCAGGTGTTAAATTTTGGACCAGGCCCCAGCAACAATTAAAAATTCTCTGGATTCTGTTTAACTATAATCCAAGAGACATTTTCTCTTCCCATACCTAGAATCACACTATTACAATTATTTTATGTTATAAATGTTATTTTTTCAAAGTGTTTAGCCATACAGGTATGATTACACTTTGGTTACTGCAAGAGACAGTAATCTTATAAATTAGACAGGATATAAGTAATGCAGCTAGTAACATTCACAATGACAAAATGCAGCAGGGAGAAACAAACACAATTTGAAAACAAAGAACAAATTTAAACAATGATTAGTATAATTAGTTGTGATCTAGCTGTAATAATTGAGAGATCAAAGAAGCTGTGACTGATTTAATGTTCTATCTTCGGTTTCATTGTACAAGCCATGCACACTTATGCATGGCTTAATCTTTGAGGCAAGCATATGTTACTGACAGAATCAACAAAGTAGAGAGAAAAAAAGATAAATGTTTTAATTCTGGTTACAAAAGGTATAATTTACCAAGTTACTATAAGTCATAACAAGATTTTTCTTACACCTACAAAAGACGTATTCAAACCAGTAATCTTGGCTCAGATAATAAAAAATCTATTTGCAGTGCAGGAGACCTGGGTTCAATCCCTGGGTTGGGAAAATCCCCTGGAGAAGGAAATGGCTACCCACTCCAGTATTCTTGCCTGGAGAATTCCATTGATCAAGAAGCCTGGCAGTCAAGAGTCCATGGGATCTTAGAGTTGGACATGACTGAGTGACAAACACTTTCACACTTTCATAAAATTTATAACCATATTTACCAGTTTAGTCAGTCCCGTGTAACTAATCCTTTTTGTTAAGAGCTTTATGAAGCCATCAGGTTTTCCATTAGAATTCTTCAGTTTCTTACTCAGTTCAGCATTACAGTCTGAAAGTCAGGAACTTGTATTTGCCCAAACATCCTTTTTATAAATCTTCTTGAAGAGGAGACATTTTTGAAAAGACATCAGAGTGAAACCATAACTGTCTATAATGACAAAAAACTTAAGAAGGCCAGTTTAGATCTGATTGCAATGCAATTGATAAGGCAACCCAGTTACTGCTGTGACATACAACACTTTCAGATAATAACTAGAATTATGACTAATAATACTGTACAAGGACTTATTAGATTTTTAGGGACTCAATATAATCTTTAGAATATCTGTATCATTTACCATATAACTTAAAATTTAGTACTCATTTGACATCACCTCCCATGTAGTTTAACATACCAAGTGATCTTAATTAGTTTAATTTTTCCATTGGGCTGTTTCAGGGGCCTTTTGAAGCATCCCAAAGTTAGCTAGAGGTAATTTTGTATGAGAAGTATTGTCAAAAGAACCTTCAAGGAACAATTAAAACACAACAGGATCGTAGATCACTGTGAAATAATAGCTATTATTTAGCCAAAGAGACAATAAAAAATTTCAAAGACAAGTACAGAAAGGATCACTTAAAAGGTAAAGAAACTTAAAATCCACTGTCAAAGGCAGTTTAACATGGTCAGAAAACTTGTCTTTTTTTAAGAGAGAAAAGCCAAATTTACATTTTCCACCAGCTTACTTTGAAGTTTTATTTACTCAGCTAAACTTGTTTTATGCTTAGTCAATCCTGACTGATCATGTACAAACCCTTTTTGGGTTTCATCTTTTCATCAAGGGTTTCAACCTTTCATCAATTAACTTATTTTAGCACAGTTTTAACTTGCAAGTTGTAGAATATCTGGAGAGATCTAGCATTGTGTTTTCAAGGTTCATCTGTGTTGAATAATGTTTTATGGATGAATAATATTCCATTGTATGGATATACCAGATTTTCTTTTATTCATCTATTCATCAGGTGCTTGTTCCTGTATTTTCAGAAATAATAATCTTCAGGATTATACATGTGTAGCAAAACTAGAAAAATAGGGGAATCCATGCCACAGAAATATATAGTTTCCAATTTCTCCACATCCTAACTAATGCTTGTTAGTGTACAATTAGATTTTTATAGCCATCTTTGTAGGCTAAGTTGGTATCTAACTGTGATTTTGATTTGCATTTACTTAATAACTGGTGATGTGTATCTTTTCACATGCTTCTTTTGCGAATCTTCCAATTTTGTTAGTTTTCAAGATTGACTTGGCTACTCTGGGTCCCATGCAATTCCACATGTATTTTAGGGCTGATTGGGCAATTTCTACAAAATACCAGCTGAGATTTGGATAGAGATTGGGTTGAACCTATAGATTTATGTGGAGAGTACTGTTTTCTTCCTATTTTCCAATATTAAGTCTACCTAGTCATGAAAATAGGAAGTTTTCCCATTTAGTTACATTTTCTTTACTTTCCTGCAACAGTTTTTTTTTTTTGTAATTTTCACTCAACAAGTCTTGCAACTCTTTTGTTAAATTTATTCCTAAGTGTTTTATTCTAAGTTTTTAATTGGAATGATTTTCTTAATTTAATTTTTGATTGCTCATTGCTAGTGTATAGAAATACCATTGATGCAGTATATTGTTTGTATCTTGCAACCTTGTTGAAAGAGGTTATTAGTTCTAATCATTTTTTTCTCTGTGCTCCTTAGGATTTCCTATGCATTAGATTATGACATTTGTGGATAGAGATAGCTGTACTTCTTTTCCAATATGGATGATTTTGGATTTCTTGGTTGTTATTTTTGTTTGCCTAATTGCCCTGGCAAAATATTGCAATACAATGTGAAATTGCTGTTGTTGTTCAGTCACTAAGTCGGGTCCAACTCTTTGCAACCCCATGGACTGCAGCACACCAGACTCCTCTGTCCTCCACTGTCTCCCAGAGTTTGCTCAAACTCATGTCCATTGAGTCGGTGATGCTGTCTCATCACTTCATCTTTTGCTGTCCCCTTCTCCTTTTGCCTCAGCCTTCTTTATTGTTCAACTCTCATATTTCACAATGTGGAATAGAAGTGGTAAAAGTAGAAATCCTGGTCTTCTTCCAGGATCTTAGGGGGAAAGCTTGCAGTCTTTCACCACTAAGTAGAATACCAGTTGTGTAGCTTTCATTTATGGCCTTCATCAGGTTGAGTAACATTCCTTCTGTTCCTAGCTGCCTAATGCTTTTTTATTATGAAAGGGTATTAGATTTTCTAAAATTATTTAACTATCTGTTTAGATGATGATGTTGTAATTTTTTCCTTTAATGAATTTAACACAATGTATTACATTGATATGTTAAGTTAACCTTGCATTTCCCACTAGCTACCTACTTTATGTAGACTCAGAGAGGACTGGCTACACAGCTAATAACTGGTAGAACTAGAAATCTAACCACACTTTGCATAAAAGTCTCTGTTTTTGTTAGAAGTTTGGGAATTTCTTTTTTGCTTTATTTTTTATTGGAGGATAATTGCTTCAAAATGTGTTGGTTTCTACCATAAAATGACACGGATCAGTCGTAAGTATACGACTCCCTCTTGAGCTTCCCTCCCGACACCACCTCCGGCCTTAGCCCACCCATCTAGAGATCACCACAGAGCATGAGCTGAGTTCCCTGTGTCATACAGTGGCTTCCCACTAGCTATCTGTTTTACACATGGTAGTGTATATATGTCAACGTTGTTCTCTCAACTTATCTTCATGTTCTTTACTATATCTGTTTGTCTTTGATGAATTTAATATAGGGATTGGAACTGAAAGACAGAGTGCCTCAAGAACTATGGACAGAGGTTCACAACATTGTACAAGAGTCAGTGATCAACCACCCCCAAGAAAAAGTAATGCAAAAAGGCAAAATGGTTCTCTGAGAAGGCCTTACAATAGCTGAGAAAAGAAGAGAAGTGAAAGGCAAAGGAAGAGGCCCAGGGGGTGACCCCCACGCGGCGGGCCCTGGTGGTACCGGGAGGCAGCGGAGGGGAAGGTGGGGAGGGGAGGCGCGCCTGCCGGCCAGGGGTGGAACAAGTGGTGCTGGGAAAACTGGTCAACCACTTGTAAAAGAATGAAACTAGAACACTTTCTAACACCATACACAAAAATAAACTCAAAACGGATTAAAGATCTAAATGTAAGACCAGAAACTATAAAACTCCTAGAGGAGAACATAGGCAAAATACTCTCCGACATAAATCACAGCAAGATCCTCTATGACCCACCTCCCAGAATATTGGAAATAAAAGCAAAAATACACAAATGGGACCTAATTAAACTTAAAAGCTTTTGCACAATGAAGGAAACTATAGGCAAGGTGAAAAGACAGCCTACAGAATGGGAGAAAATAATAGCAAACAAAGCGACCAACAAAGAATTAATCTCAAAAATATACAAGTAACTCCTGCAGCTCAATTCCAGAAAAATAATTGACCCAATCAAAAAATGGGCCAAAGAACTAAACAGACATTTCTCCAAAGAAGACATACAGATGGCTAACAAACACATGAAAAGATGCTCAACATCACTCATTATCAGAGAAATGCAAATCAAAACCTCAATGAAGTACCATTAAACGCCAGTCAGAATGGCTGCTATCCAAAAGTCTACAAGCAACTAATGCTGGAGAGGGTGTGGAGAAAAAGGAACCCTCTTACACTGTTGGTGGGAATGCAAACTAGTACAGCCACTATGTGGAGATTCCTTAAAAAACTGGAAATAGAACTGCCATATGACCCAGCAATCCCACTTCTGAGCATACACATCAAGGAAACCAGATCTGAAAGAGACACGTGTACCCCAATGTTCATCGCAGCACTGTTTATAATAGCCAGGACATGGAAGCAACCTAGATACCCATCAGCAGATGAATGGATAAGAAAGCTGTGGTACATATACACCATGGAATATTACTCAGCCATTAAAAGGAATACATTTGAATCAGTTCTAATGAGATGGATGAAACTGGAGCCCATTATACAGAGTGAAGTAAGCCAGAAAGATAAACACCAATACAGTATACTAACACATATATATGGAATTTAGAAAGATGGTAACAATAACCCTATATGCAAGACAGAAAAAGAGACACAGATGTATAGAACAGACTTTTGGACTCTATGGGAGAAGGCGAGGGTGGGATGATCTGAGAGAACAGCATCGAAACATGTATATTATCAAGTGTGAAACAGATCGCCAGTCCAGGTTGGATGCATGAGACAAGTGCTCAGGGCTGGTGCACTGGGATGACCCTGAGGGATGGGATAGGAGAGGGAGGTGGGAGGGGGGTTCAGGATGGGGAACACATGTAAATCCATGGCTGATTCATGTCAATGTATGGCAAAAACCACTACAATATTGTAATTAGCCTCCAACTAATAAAAATAATTGGAAAAAAAAAGAAAGGCAAAGGAGCAAAGGAAAGATATACCCTTCTGAATGCAGAGTTCTAGAAAGAAAACCTTCCTCAGTGATCAATGCAAAGAAGAAGAGGAAAACAATAGAATGGGAAACACTAGAGATCTCTTCAAGAAAATTAGAGATACCAAGGAAACATTTTATGCAAAGATGGGCACAGTAAAAGACAGAAGTGGTACATCTGAACCTAACAGAAGCAGAAGATATTAAGAAGAGGTGGCAAGAATACACAGAAGAACTGTACAAAAAAGTCTTAATGACCCAGATAACCATGATGGTGTGATCACTCACCTAGAGCCAGACATCCTGGAGTGTGAAATCAAGTGGGCCTTAGGAAGCATTACTACCAACAAAGCTAGTGGAGGTGATAGAATTCCAGCTGAGCTATTTCAAATCCTAAAAGATGATGCTGTTAAAGTGCTACACTCAATATGCCAGCAAATTTGGAAAATTCAGCAGTGGCCACAGGACTGGAAAAGGTCAGTTTTCATTCCAATTCCAAAGAAGGGCAATGCCAAAGAATGTTCAAACTACCACACAATTGCACTCATTTCACATGCTAGCAAGGTAATACTCAAAATCCTTCAAGCTAGGCTTCAACAGTATGTGAACCAAGAACTTTCAGATGTCAAGCTGGATTTAGAAAAGGCAGAGGAACCAGAGATCAAATTGCCAACATCCATTGGATCATAGAGAAAGCAAGGGAATTCCAGAAAAACATCTACTTCTGCTTCATTGACTATGCTAAAGTCTTTGACTGTGTGGATCACAACAAACTGTGGAAAATTCTGAAAGAGATGGGAATACCAGACCACCTTACCTGCCTCCTGTGAAACCTGTATGCAGATCAAGAAGCAACAGTTAGAACCGAACATGGAACAATGGACTGGTTCAAAATTGGGAAAGAAGTATGTCAAGGCTGTATATTGTCACCCTACTTGTTTAACTTATACACAGAGTACATCATGTGAAATACTGGGCTGAATGAATCACAAGCCGGAATCAAGATTGCCGGGAGAAATAGCAATAACATTAGATATGCCAATTACACCAGCCTAATGGCAGAAAGAAAAGAAGAAATAAAGAGCCTCTTGATGAAGGTGAAAGAGGAGAGTGGAAAAGCTGGCTTAAAACTCAGCAGAAAAAGAAGATCTTTAGAAAAGGAAGATCATGGCATCTGGTCCCATCACTTCATGGCAAATAGATGGGGAAAAAATGGAAACAGTAGCAGATTTTATTTTCTTGGGCTCCAAGATCACTGTGGATGGTGACTGCAGTCATGAAATTAAAAGACGCTTGCTCTTTGGAAGAAAAGCTATGACAAACCTAGACAGTGTATTAAAAACAGAGACATCAACTTTGCCAACAAAGGTCCGTATAGTCAAAGCTAAGGTTTTTCCAGTAGTCATGTACGGATGTGAGAGTTGAACCATAAAGAAGGCTGAGCACCAAAGAATTGATGCTTTCAAACTGTGGTGCTGGAGAAAACTCTTGAGAGTCCCTTGGACTGCAAGGAGATCAAACCAGTCAATCCTAAAGAAAATCAACCCTGAATATTCATTGGAAGGACTGATGCTGAAACTGAAACTCCAATACTTTGGCCACCTGATGTGAAGAGTCAACTCATTGGAAAAGACCCTGATGCTGGAAAGATTGAAGGCAGGAGGAGAAAGGGGTGATAGAGGATGAGATGGTTGGATGGCATCATTGACTCAATGGACATGAATTTGAGCAAACTCTGGGAGATAGTGAAGGACAGGGAAGTTTGGCATGCTGCAGTCCATGGGGTGGCAAAAAGTCAGACACAACTCAATGACAGAATAACAAAAACATCACATATTTAAATCTAACAGGATATCTTTTCAGGCCATAATGAAAATTAGTTTCAAAGTCAACAATGGAATTCAATATAATACCTGAGTTAAGTGGGACAAGGCTAACACATGAATTAAGGAAGAAATAACAGAAAAATTATGTGCTTGTGCTTAGTCACTCAGTCGTGTCCAACTCTTTTCGACCCCATGGACTGCAGCCCTCCAGGCTCCTCTGTCCGTGGGGTTTCTCCAGGCAAGAATACTGGAGTGGGTTGCCATGCCCTCCTCCAGGGGAACTTCCCAACCCAGGGATTAAACCCAGGTCTCCCACATTGCAGGTGGATTCTTTACCATGTGAGCCACCAGGGAATAATTGTAGAATACTTCAACTTTAGTGAAAATTAAGAAACACCATAAAATTCATGGGATACAGCAAAAGTTGTGCTTTGAGAGACATTTATAACTTTAAATGCTTATATTTTAAAAAGAGTGATTTAAAATCAATTATCTTTAACTGTGAGAAGTTAGCCAGATAGACTTAACTGACACCTAAAGAATATTTCACCTGTAAGTAGCACAATATTCTTTCTTATCAAGTACACACATAACATTCTCCAGAATAGACCACATCTTGGGTCACAAATCAAGCCTAGGTAAATTCAAGAAAATTAAAATCATATCTTAAAGGCTTAAAAATCATATCATAGGCTTAAAACTCAACATTCAAAAAACTAACACCATGGCATCTGGTCCCATCACTTCATGGTAAATAGATGGGGAAACAATGGAAACAGTGACAGACTTTATTTTGGGGGGCTCCAAAATCACTGCAGATGGTGACTGCAGCCATGAAGTTAAAAGACGCTTGCTCCTTGGAAGAAAAGCTATGACCAACCTAGACAGCATATTAAAAAGCAGAGATATTACTTTGCCAACAAAGATCCATATAGTTAAAGCTATGGTTTTTCCAGTAGTCATGTATGGATGTAAGAGTTGGACTATAAAGAAAGCTGAGTGCCAAAGAATTGATGCTTTTGAACTGGTGGTGTTGGAGAAGGCTCTTGAGAGTCCCCTGGACTGCAAGGAGATCCAACCAGTCCATCCTAAAGGAGATCAGTCCTGGGTGTTCATTGGAAGGACTGATGCTGAAGCTGAAACTCCAATACTTTGGCCACCTGATTCGAAGAACTGACTCATTTGAAAAGACCCTGATGCTGGGAAAGATTGAAGGCAGGAGGAGAAGGGGACGACAGAGGATGAGATAGTTGGATGGCATCACTGACTCAATGAACATGAGTTTGAGCAAGCTCTAGGAGTTGGTGATGGACAGGGAGGCCTGGTGTGCTACAGTCCATGGGGTCACAAAGAGTCAGACACGACTGAGCAACTGAACTCAACTGAAGATCATATAAAGCATCTTTTCCATGCACAATGCTATGAGATTAGAAGTCAATTACAGGGGAAAATCTGTAAAAACACAAACACATAGAGGCTAAAACATATGTTCCTAAATAGCCAAAAGATCATTGAAGAAATTAAAGAAGAAATAAAAAATACCTAGAGACATTCGTTTTTCTCTTTCTGACTTATTTCACTCTGTACATATTGGAGAGGTCTTAGATAGCTGCTGTGGGAATCTAAAATTTTGTAAAATAAATAACCATTCTATAAAAAATACCTAGAGATGAATGACAGTGAAAACATGATGACCCAAAACCCAGAAGAAGCAGCAAAAGCAGCTCTAAAACAGATGTTTATAGCAATATAATCTTACCTCAGGAAACCTTACACCTAAAGCAACTAGAGAAAGAAGAACAAACAAAACCCAAAGTTAGTAGAAGGAAAGAAATCATAAAGATCAGAGCAGAAATAAAGATCAATGAAACTAAAAGCTGGTTCTTTGAGAAGATAAACAAAATTGATAAACTTTTAGCCAGACTCATCAAGAAAAAAGGGAGAGGACTCAAATCAATAAAATTAGAAATGAAAAAGAAGCTAAACTGACACTGCAGAAATACAAAGGACCATGAGACTACCAAAAGCGACCATACACTAACAAAAATGGACAACCTAGAAAAAAATGAACAAATTCTTACAATTCTTTTTTTTTTCTTACAATTCTCAAAGACTGAACCAGAAAGAAACAGAAACTATGAAAAGATCAATTTAAAAAAAATTTTTTTAAAATTCATTTATTTTACTTGGAGGCTAATTACTTTACAATATTGTGGTGGGTTTTGCCATACAGTGACATGAATCAGCCCTGGGTGTACATGTGTTCCCCATCCCGATCCCCCCTCCCACCTCCCTCCCCATCCCATCCCTCAGGGTCATCCCAGTGCACCAGCCCTGAGCACCTTGTCTCATGCCTCGAACCTGGACTGGCAATCTGTTTCACATATGATAATATACGTGTTTCAGTGCTATTCTCTCAAATCATCCCACCCTCGTCTTCTCCCACAGAGTCCAAAAGACTGTTCTATACATCTGTGTCTCTTTTGCTGTCTCGCATATAGGGTCATCGTTCCAGTTCCAGTGCAGTCGCTCAGTCATGTCTGACTCTGTGACGCCATGAACTGCAGCACGCCAGGCCTCCCTGTCCATCACCAACTCCTGGAGTCTACCCAAACCCATGTCCATTGAATCAGTGATGCCATCCAACCATCTCATCCTTTGTTGTCCCCTTCTTCTCCTGCCCCCAATCTTTCCCAGCATCAGGGTCATCATTACCATCTTTCTAAATTCCATATATATGCATTAGTATACTGTATTGGTGTTTTTTTTCTGACTTACTTCACTCTGTATAATAGGCTCCAGTTTTATCCACCTCATTAGAACTGATTCAAATGCATTCTTTTTAATGGCTGAGTAATATTCCATTGTGTATATGTACCACAGCTTTCTTATCCATTTGTCTGCCAATGGACATCTAGGTTGCTTCCATGTCCTAGCTATTGTAAACAGTGCTGCAATGAACACTGGGGTACATGTGTCTCTTTCAATTCTGGTTTCCTTGGTGTGTATGCCCAGCAGTGGGATTGCTGGGTCATATGGCAGTTCTATTTCCAGTTTTTTAAGGAATCTCCACATAGTGGCTGTACTAGTTTGCATTCCCACCAACAGTGTAAGAGGGTTCCTTTTTCTCCACACCCTCTCCAGCATTTATTGCTTGTAGACTTTTGGATAGCAGCCATTCTGACTGGCGTTTAATGGTACTTCATTGAGGTTTTGATTCGCATTTCTCTGATAATGAGTGATGTTGAGCATCTTTTCATGTGTTTGTTAGCCAACTGTATGTCTTCTTTGGAGAAATGTCTGCTTAGTTCTTTGGCCCATTTTTTGATTGGGTCATTTATTTTTCTGGAATTGAGCTGCAGGAGTTGCTTGTATATTTTTGAGATTAATTCTTTGTCAGTTGCTTTGTTTGCTATTATTTTCTCCCATTCTGAAGGCTGTCTTTTCACCTTGCTTATAGTTTCCTTCATTGTGCAAAAGCTTTTAAGTTTAATTAGGTCCCATTTGTTTATTTTTGCTTTTATTTCCTTTGAGGCAGATCATAGAGGATCCTGCTGTGATTTATGTCAGAGAGTGTTTTGCCTATGTTTCCCTCTAGGAGTTTTACAGTTTCTGGTCTTATGTTTAGATCTTTAATCCATTTTGAATTTATTTTTGTGTATGGTCTTAGCAAGTGTTTTAGTCTCATTCTTTTACAAGTGGTTGACCAGTTTTTGCAGCATCACTTGTTAAAAGAGATTGTCTTTTCTCCATTGTATATTCTTGCCTCCTTTGTGAAAGATAAGGTGTCTGTAGGTGCGTGGATTTATCTCTGGGCTTTCTACTTTGTTCCATTGATCTGTATTTCTGTCTTTGTGCCAGTACCATACTGTCTTGATGACTGCAACTTTTTAGTATAGCCTGAATTCGGGCAGGTTGATTCCTCCAAGTCCATTCTTCTTTCTCAAGATTGCTTTGGCTATTCGAGGTTTTTTGTATTTCCATACAAATTGTGAAAATACCAATTACAAGTACCGAAATTGACACTGTGATTAAAATTCTTCCAGCAAACAAAAGACCAGGACCAGATGGCTTCACAGGGGAATTCTATTAAACACTTAGAGAAGAGTTAACACCTACCCTTCTGAAACTCTTCCAAAAAATTACACTCCCAATCTCATTCTATAAGGCCACCATCACATAGATACCAAAACCAAAGATACCACAAAAAAAAAAAGAAAGAAAATTACAGGTCAATGTCAGTGATGAACATCAATGCAAAAATCCTCAACAGAATGCTAGCAAACAGAATCTAACAACATATTAAAAGGATCATACACCATGATCAAGTGGGATTTATCCCAGGGATGCAAGGATTCTTCAATATATGCAAATCAATCAATATGATATACCATATTAACAAACTGAAGAATAAAAACCATATGATCATCTCAATAGATGCAGAAAAGCTTTTGACAAAGTTCAACAACCATCTATGATTTAAAAAAAAAAAAACCTTTCCAAAAAAAAAAGTAGAGGAACCTTTTGGTTGTTGTTGTTTAGTCACTAAGTCATGTCCAACTCTTTGTGACCCCATGGACTGCAGCATACCAGGCTCCTCTGTCCTCCACTATCTCCTGGAGTTTGCTCAAATTCATGTCCATTGAGTCAGTGATGCTATCTAACCATCTCATCCTCTGCCACCCCTTCTCCTTTTGCCTTCCATCTTTCCCAGCATCAGAATCTTTTCCAGTGAGTCAGCTCTTCGCATCAGGTGGCCAAAGTATCAGAGAGAGGGATAGACCTCAACATAATAAAGGCCATATATGACAAACCCAGGCCTTTCCAGGTGGCGCTATTGGTAAAGAATCCATCTGCCAAAGCAGCAAACTCCAGATGATGAACAAAAACATACTTTCAGAATCATCTAATATTTCATAAAGTACTTGTATACACAGTTACCACTTCCAGTTGCATCCTCTCATCTTGTGAACTTGATGAAGCAATTTGCTTCTCAATAATAGTAGCTACCATTTACTGAACGCTAATCAGGTACTGCTGTGCATTGTTATATTATTATGAAAATAGCTCTGTTAGATAAGTATTGCTATGATCATATTTATTTTTCAGATGAAGAAACTAAGATGCAGAGTTCACACAATTTGTAAGTGGCAATCTGGAAATCCAACTCAGGATTGCCTGACAACAGAACTCTCATTTAAACACTATGCCATGCTGCTTTCTTGCTAAATCCTTATCAGGCCTTTAGCTTGGGTTTGCACTCATAGGAGTTTGAGACATGAATGCAGTCTTTGATGTTATAGTAAATTCTCCTGTTCATGATGGAAGGAGAAAAGGTGTGTGATCACACTTTAAAAATTGTTTCCAGAAAGGAAAATGGAGATGGATCACTAGGAAAATCAAGTTATCAAAATATTTACCTGGATTGTCTCTGTAATCATTGTAGAGCAGGCAAGAGAAGTAACAGGCCACTGCCCAGGGGCCCTGCCGCTTGAGTATTCAAAAGAGAAAGGTTTCTTGGAAATTGAATTTATGACCCTTAAATGTTTTCATTGAAATGCAGTGCTTTCTTAATTCAAGTCGCTAACTGCAGTTGGAAATACTTGTGGACCTCAAGGTAAATTGTTTGGCCTTGATAGGAATCTGGCATGACTTGCAAAGTGTTACAGAAGGCAGGTCCAGAATATGAGAGTTGATCTCTTCTTAGACACTGCAGTGAGGTGACTCTGGGTCTAGTCCTTGAAAGCTTCCACCTTAAATGCTTCTACCCTCACACAGGCAGTAGAACCATCTTTTTTTCAGAATAAGAAAATACTCCTTTCAGTTCATGCCACAAAAATGAGTTTTTAAGTTTTCCTGAATGCTTTTCCATATTTCTTGCAACAATAGAACACCATTCAAATTAATCTCATCCGTTCAGGTATTTAACATCAATATACTCTCATTCAGAGATAAAAGGGGCTTTTATATATCAAGAGCTTTTTTATTAACTGTTCTTATCTGGTCAAATTTCACTAAGCAGGCCACAGGAAGTTGTAGATCCTAGCCCTTCCCGGATATTGGACTTTCTTCTACATCTCTGCCTGGAAACTGCCAGCTGAGTTATTGCTGTCGGAGAATTATGCAGTGTGTCTGGGCTTTGAGGTTATCTGATCAGCACAGGCAACGGTAAGTAAGGTTTATTTTCCCCCTGGCCAAAGAATTATAAACTCAGTGTCTCTGGCCAGGGATAACTTAAAAAGCCATCTTGTCCAACTTCTAGTTAATTCCTATATCACTTGAGCATCATATTCAGGCTCCTGTAATAATAATAGAATAGAAATAAATTTATCCAGTACTTATTGTATACTGAGGATAATATTTGATCTATCATCTCATTTAAAATTCATAGCATTACTCTAGAGTAGAAATTATTTTACAAATGACCAAACTAAAACTCAGAGAAGTTAGATGATTTGGCCAAGGTCGCATGAAGTAGCAAGGGCAAGATTCAAACCTACGTTTGTCTGCAGAGTTCACACCCTTAAACACCATATTGTCCCTCATAACTCAATTATCTAGAATAAGCTCAGCTCCTTATACTCCATCATGATATTCCTGAAAGTTGCCTCATAATTGTCAGAATACCCATATCAGTTTTAGATTCAGAAAATTCAGTTGCCATTCCTCTACCTTCACATTTTTCTCCCAACAAAACAACAACTCTACCTTGATTTTTAATATAAGTACCTTTTCACGGTGAGAAAAAAATATTGGCTAGCAGTAAAATGAAACTGGTCATCAAATCATGCAATTCTAAGACAAAATAAAAGCCTATATTGAAGATAATACAGAAAATTTGGGGCCAAGTATAAGTCTGCCATAAGGCCTTATTAAGTAAACCCCCGAAGTTTCATTGAGTTCAAATTTAGATAAACTGAAGATGCCCTGGTCAAAATAAATCTCTCGATTGTTCACTGGGTTCTAAAATAGAGTGGCGAGACTTATTTGTGTGACTTCTTTCAAGTTATTTGTATCCTGAGGTCCTCTCCTCTTCTCCTTGCTAGGTGGTAACCTCTTCCAGGACAGGGACCGTGTCTTTCACTTATCTCTGCTCCTTTTAAAGTATCTACACATTTATCCTTCCAACTTTTATTGAGCACCTTTTTTGTCCTTGACACTGTACTGAACACTGGATACATTTTTAAAAAATTATTTCTTTCTCTCTCTCTCTCTCTCAGTGTAGTGAGGAAACCAGACTCTGAACAAACAGCAGCAACTTAATCCACAGAGTGCTCTAATAGAAGTATACGCAGAGTCCTATAAGAATAGAGCAGGTAGCACATCATGTACATTACAGATGCTCAAAATTTATTTGTCAAATTTAATTTACTTAAAAAGAAGAGTTTAGCTCAGCAGAGGGGGACCATGACCTTTGAGGTGTATCGAGGCCACAAAAAGTATCTAAAACCAAGGATTTCTCAGTGCACACTCCTCCTTCCCTCCCACTTACTTTCCAAAATTAAGCACACGAGGCTAAGGATATTAAAATGTAAGAACAAACTCTCTATCCTTACTGTTTTATCCCCAACATTTCACTATGCAAATATAATCTTAAGAATATCTTATTATCATATATCCAAGAAATATGTTATAAGTGTATTGGAACTGATGGTAGTAGCAGAAGTGATGTAATCCAACCTTCCTTGTATCAGTACTGGATAAAGTTTTAGGGTTAGGGAGGGTGGGGTAAAGGATGCTTACCATAGGTGGATTAATAGTAACAAGCTAAAAAAGTGATATGGAAGTAAGAACCTGTGGAAATTGGGAAGAGCCAGTTGCATACTGTTGGCCGGTGAAAAGTGAAAGTGTTAGTAGCTCAGTTCTGTCTGACCCTTGGCAACCCCATGGACCGTAGCCCACCAGGCTCCTCAGTCCATGGGACTTCCCAGACAACCAAGCTGAAGTTGAATGTGCAACAGTGAAGGAAGGAGCCCACTAACTCATGAAACTGCTTATTCCATCATATTAGATAACTCTAGCTATCTAGACAGAAAATCTGTCCTCTTATTCAGCTGAAATCTGCCTCTCTTTAACTGTCTTCCAATTCTAACTTCCTATATTACAATGAAATTATTCTCTTCCATACTTCATTCTTTTTTTTTCCATTTATTTTTATTAGTTGGAGGCTAATTACTTTACATCATTGCAGTGGTTTTTGTCATACATTGAAATGAATTAGCCACCATACTTCATTCTTGATATTGATGTTCTCTCTTCTTGCTGCCTTCTTTCCTCCATTCCTCATTTTTGCCTCTCACTTACTATCTCTTACTGATGACCCAGAACTACAAACTTAACATTAATTTTATGCTTAATATTGTTACTTTCATCAAGTTATTGAATAAATTGGCCTGACTCTGAATAATATTCATAAAGGTAAATATACATATACATATATATCAGTATATAGTAGATTTAGTTATCCAGAATACCACATTTCTAGCTATGCAAACAACTTAATGTATACTTTAAACTACTTTTTTATATATATATATACAATGGAATATTACTCAGCCACAAAAAGGAATGAATTTGAGTCAGTTCTATGAGGTGGATGAACCTAGAGCCTGTTATACAGAGTGAAGTAAGTCAGAAAGAGAAAAACAAATATTGTATATTAACACATACATATGGAATCTAGAAAAAATGGTACTGATGAACCTATTTGCAGGGCAGCAGTAGAGATGCAGATATAGAAACAGACTTGTGAACACAGTAGGGGAAGGCAGAGTGGGATGAATTGAGAGCATTGAAACACATATGTTACCACATGTATAATAGATAACCCATGGGAATTTGCTGTATGATGTAGGGGGCTAACCTACTCTGTGACAAGTAGAGGAGCGGGATGGGGTAGAGGAGGGAGGGAGGTTTAAGAGGGGTGACATATGTATACTTGTGGCTGATTCATGTTGATGCATGGCAGAAACCAACACAACATTGTAAAGCAATTATTCCCCAATTAAACTTTTTAAAAAAAGATTAGTCTTCCCTTCATGCAGCTCAATACCAGAAAAACAAATGACCCAATCAAAAAATGGGTCAAAGAACTAAACAGACATTTCTCCAGAGAAGACATACAGATGGCTAACAATCACATGAAAAGATGCTCAACATCACTAATCATCAGAGAAATTCAAATCAAAACCATAATGAGGTACTATCTCACACTGGTCAAAATGGCTGTATCAAAAGTCTACAAATAATAAATGCTGGAGAGGGTGTGGAGAAAAGAAATCCTCTTACACTGTTGGTGAGAATGCAAACTGGTACAGCCACTATGGAGAACAGTGTGGAGATTCCTTAAAAATCTGGAAATAGAACTGCCATACGATCCAGCAATCCCATTTCTGGGCATACACACTGAGGAAACCAGATCTGAAAGAGACACGTGTACCCCAATGTTTATCACAGCACTGTTTATAATAGCTAAGACATGGACGCAACCTAGATGCCCATCAGCAGACGAATGGATAAGAAAGCTGTGGTACATATACACCATGGAATATTACTCAGCTTTAAAAAGAATACGTTTGAATCAGTTCTAATGAGGTGGATGAAACTGGAGCCCATTATACAGAGTGAAATAAGTCAGAAAGAAAAACACCAATACAGTATATTAACACACATATATATGGAATTTAGAAAGACAGTAATGATGACCCTATATGCAAGACAGCAAAAGAGACACAGATATAAAGAACAGACTTTTGGACTCTGGGAGAAGGCGAGGGTGGGATGATTTGAGAGAATAGCATTGAAACATGTATATTACCATATGTGAAATAGATGACCAGTCCAAGTTCAATGCATGAAACAGGGCACTCAAAGCCGGTGCACTGGGACAACCCAGAGGGATGGGGTGGGAGGGAGGTGGGAGGGGGTTCGGGATGGGGGACACAGGTGACACCCATGGCTGATTCATGTCAATGTATGGCAAAAACCACCACAAAATTTTAAAGTAATTAGCCTCCAATTAAAATAGATAAATTATTTTTTTAAAAAGAAAAAAGAACAAAAAAGAGAGAGAAAAAAGTGTACTTATGAAAACACTAATCTGAAAACATATGTAAACCCCAGTGTTCATAGCAGCATTATTTACAATATCCAAGACATGGAAGCAACCTAAGCATCCATCAACAGATGAATGGATAAAGAAGATGTGGTACATATATACAATGGAAAATTACTCACCCAACCAAAAAATGAAATTCTGTGATTTACAACAATGTGGATAGACCTAGAGCATATTAGCCTTAGTGAAATAAGTCAGGCAGAGAAAGACAAATGCTATATGTTATCACTGATATGTTGAATCTTAAACAAATGAATGTATATAAACAAAACAGAAACAGACTCACAGGTACAGAGAACAACAAAGATGGTTACCAGTGGAGAGAGGGAAGGAGAGAGAAGCAAGAAAAGGATATAGGATTAAGAGATACAAACTACTATGTATAAAATAGATAAGCAACAAAGGTAGGTTGTACACACAGGGAAATATAACCATTGTGTTCTAATAACTTTAAAAAGAGTATAAGCTATAAAAATATTGAATCACTGTGCTGTACACTTGAAACTAATATAATGTTATAAATCAACTGTATTTCAATAAATTTTTAAAATAAGTGTATTTCAGTTCAGTTCAGTTCAGTCACTCAGTCGTGTCCGACTCTTTGTGACCCCATGAACCGCAGCATGCCAGGCCTCCCTGTCCATCACCAACTCCCGGAGTCCACCCAAACCCATGTCCATCAAGTCGGTGATGCCATCCAACCATCTCATCCTCTGTCGTCCCCTTCTCCTCCTTGCCCTCAATCTTTCCTAGCATCAGGGTCTTTTCAAATAAGTCAGCTCTTCGCATCAGGTGGCCAAAGTGTATTTAAGTTCACATAGAAAAAGTTAGACTATTTTTAAATCTTCTTTTCTTCACAAATAAAACCATTAAAACCTTTAAAGTAACTTTTCCTATGTATGGCCCCTGACTGATATGTGGGAGTTGAGTCAATATCCTCAGTAGGAAAAAACTTCCTAAACCTAATTTAGATAACTTCCAAGAGGATAGATCCACGTGTTTTTATTAAGGGAGTAAAAGATCCTGGAGAACATCACTCAAAGCTATACTCCCTTCAACTCTCCTTAATATTCTCTTCAAATGCTGACTCCTTAAATGAATGGTCTATTCAGGTGTCTTGATTATCAGGGATTCTTAATAGACATGGTGGGATATCAGTTCCAATCCTTAAAGAAACTATTTATAAAGCTCTTCTCTGTCTGAATATTGCTTCTAGCATTAGAAGACAAGAGAAGGTGCTTATCAATGTAACTACTGAATTCCTAGACCCCCTTGCACTTTGAAAAGAGACAAGAAGGCTAGATGAGGGGACAACATTCCTTCTTCCAGAAACAATAATCACTTATGTCTGCATACATTTATAGTTTTCACAGCATTTTCCCACCCATTTCTTGTTGGGACTTAACATTTCTGTGATGTTCAATTCAATCACTCAGTAGTGTCTGACTCTTTGCAACCCCATGGACCTGGCCAGGCCTCCCTGTCTATCACTAACTCCTGGAGACTACTCAAACTCATGTCCATTGAGTCAGTGATGCCATCCAACCATCTCATCCTCTGTCACCCCCTTCTCCTCCTGCCCTCAATCTTTCCCAGCATCAGGGTCTTTTCCAATGAGTCAGCTCTTCGCATCAGGTGGCCAAAGTATTGGAGTTTCAGCTTCAGCATCAGTCCTTCCAATGAATATTCAGGACTGATTTCCTTTAGGATTGACTGGTTGGATCTCTTTGCTGTCCCAAGGGACTCTCAAGAGTCTTCTCCAACACCACAGTTCAAAAGCATCAATTCTTCAGCACTCAGCTTTCTTTATAGTCCAACTCTCACATCCATACATGACTACTGGAAAAACCATAGCTTTGACTAGATGGACCTTTGTTGGCAAAGTAACGTCTCTGCTTTTTAATAAACTGTCTATGTTGGTCATGACTTTTCTTCCAAGGAGCAGGCATCTTTTAATTTCATGGCTGCCATCACCATTTGCAGTGATTTTGGAGCCCCCAAAAATAAAGTCTGTCACTATTTCCATTGTTTCCCCATCTACTTGCCATGAAGTGATGGGACCAGATGCCATGATCTTCGTTTTCTGAATGTTGAGCTTTAAGCCAACATTCTCACTCTCCTCTTTCAATTTCATCAAGAGGCTCTCTAGTACTTTGCTTTTTGCCATAAGGGTGGTGTCATCTGCATATCTGAGGTTATTGATATTTCTCCCAGCAATCTTGATTCCTGCTTATGCTTCATCCAGCCCGGCATTTCTCATGATGTACTCTGCATATAAGTTAAATAAGCAGGGTGACAATATACAGCCTTGATGTACTCCTTTCCCAATTTAGAACCAGTCTGTTGTTCCATGTCCAGTTCTAACTGTGCTTCTTGACCTGCATATAGATTTCTCAAGAGGCAGGTCAGATGGTCTGGTATTCCCATCTCTTTCAGAATTTTCCACACTTTGTTGTGATTCACATAGTCAAAGGCTTTGGCATAGTCAATAAAGAAGAAATAGATGCTTATTTGGAACTCTCTTGCTTTTTCAATGATCCAGCATATCTTGGCAATTTGATCTCTGGTTCCTCTGCCTTTTCTAAAACCAGCTTGAACATCTGAAGCCAGGCTTGGAGAATTTTGAGCATTACTTTGCTAGCGTCTGAGATGAGTGCGATTGTGCAGTAGTTTGAGCATTTTGGGAATTGCCTTTCTTTGGGATTAGAATGAAAACTGACCTTTTCCAGTCCTGTGGCCACTGCTGTTTTCAAAATTTGTTGGCATATTGAGTGAAGCACTTTCACAGCATCATCTTTTAGGATTTGAAATAGCTCAACTGGAATTCCATCACCCCCACTAGCTTTGTTCATAGTGATGCTTCCTAAGGCCCACTTGACTTCACATTCCAGGATGTCTGGCTCTAGTGAGTGATCACATCATCGTGATTATCTGGGTTGTGAAGATTTTTTTGTACAGTTTTTCTGTGTATTCTTGCCTCCTCTTCTTAATGTCTTCTGCTTCTGTTAGGTCCATACCATTTCTGTCCTTTATTGAGCCCATCTTTTCATGAAATGTTCCCTTGGTATCTCTAATTTTCTTGAAAAGGTCTCTAGTCTTTCCCATTCTATTGTTTTCCTCTATTTCTTTGCATTGATCACTGAGGAAGGCTTTCTTATCTCTCCTTGCTATTCTTTGGAACTCTGCATTCAGATGGGTATATCTTTCCTTTTCTCCTTTGCCTTTCACTTCTCTTACTTTTCATAGCTGTTTGTAAGGCCTCCTCAGACAACCATTTTGCCTTTTTGCATTTCTTTTTCTTGGGGATGGTCTTGATCACTGCCTCCTGTACAATGTCATGAACCTCTGTCCATAGTTCTTCAGGCACTCTGTCTATCAGATCTAATCCCTTGAATCTTTTTGTCTGTTTCTATCTATTTCTGCGATGTAGGAAAGGCATATATTTTCCCTCATTCTATAGGTAACGAAACGATCACTGATTTGAGTCACATATTAAGTAAAGAGTCCATCCAAAACTAAAATGCCCTTACTTCAGTACTCTTTCCTATAAATTTCACTGGTTCTTTGTTATAACTCAACTACAGGAGAATACAATTATCCTGGGTGAGAGTTGCATGCAATTTCACAAAAAGCAAAGCTCAAAATTGGCACAGAGGTACCGTTGACACATTCTTGACTTCTCTTGATGATCAGGTCCCTTTTCAAGTTCCTTGAATTCTACGATCAGGTCTTTAATTTCTACTGTATCTTTTAGCCTCTTGTACCTAAGAAATTGTTCTCTAAACACAATAGATGTTCAAGACTTGAAGTCTGACTGGAAGCAAAATAATTTTTATTTTGTTACTTAGACAAAAACAAGGGAAATGTTCTGTTTAGGCTTGAGAAGCTTGCCCTTGTATCGGATGGCATCTCTTATTATTCTGGGCCAAGTAAATGTGTTAGTAAGTATAGGAAGGCCTTTCAAAGCCTTCCTTTGAAAGGCTGCACTTCACCATGAGAACACTCATTACAGACATGAAATCAAGTTTAGCCACTCAAAACAAATTTCTATACAAAAGACTCCATTTTGATACAAATATTCTATAAGGAGGGTGTGGTTCTGCCTCTTCGGGTTTGACTGCTGAGTGAGAGGATGAAGAGCTAAAAACAAGGCCTCATTGACCTAACTACAGCTACGAGAAGATGCAAAAGATTACAGTTAGAGTGGCATAAACTATATTTTTCCTCCCTTTGGTGAAGTGAAGTTCTTCCTCACCATTCAGGCTTGCACTTTTTCCAGTGCCTTCTTAGGACTCTATCACATTTGTCATCCTTTCCTCCTTTTCTCTTCATAGAAAGGATGATGATTTCTTCAACTGAAGAAAATAATGCAAATGTGATGGAATTCATTCTGGTGGGACTCTCCAGACTGCCTGCATCTCAGCTCCTTTTGTTCATCTAATCGGCTACCTTTGTGGATAATATTCTCATCACTTTCATTATCCAGGTTGATTCCTGTCTTCACACTCCTCTGTACTTGTTTCCCAGCCACTTATCCTTCTCAGATATCTGCTAGTCTATAAGCTCCATATCCATGGTTCTGGTGAATTACTTTAAGGACTTTCCCTCTACACCCTATAGTGGCTGCTTGTTCCAAATAACGACTTCTCTTTACTTGGAGGTGATGGAGTGTTTCCTTCTTGCTGTTATCACCTCAGTTCAGTTCAGTCACTCAGTCATGTCTGACTCTTTGTGACCCCACAGACTGCAGCACGCCAGGCTTTCCCTGTCCATCACCAACTCCCGGAGCTTGCTCAAACTCATGTCCATTGAGTTGGTGATACCATCCAATCATCTCATCCTCTGTCAACCCCTTCTCCTCCTGCCTTCAATCTTTCCCAGCATCAGGGTCTTTTCTATGAGTCAGTTCTTCACATCAGGTGGCAGAAGTATTGGAACTTCAGCTTCAGCACCAGTCCTTCCAATGAATATTCAGGACTGATTTCGTTTAGGATTGACTAGTTTGATCTCCTTGCAGTCAAGAGACTCTCAAGGGTCTCCTCCAACACCACAGTTCAAAAGCATCAATTCTTCAGCACTCAGCTGTTATCGCCTATGGCAGGTTTATCGCCATCGCAAAACTCCTGTGCAACAGTTTGCACCGGGTGGTGGCAGGAGTTTGGGCCACTGCTATCCTAACGGCTACAACCCCTGTCCTAGTCACACCGATCCAATTTTGCCACCACTATGTAGTTAACCATTTCACATGTGAGCTCCAAGTAATCCTCAAACTCACTTGCTAGTAAAGGAGATGCTAATGTTAACTAGCAGTATATTAATACTGTTCCTGCTTTTCGGGCTCATTGTACTCTCTTATTTCCATATTCCTGTGGCTTTCCTGAAGATCCACTCTGTAGGGGCCAGACTCAAGGCCTTTTTTACCACTGGCTCCCACTTGACTGTGGTCATAATTTACTATGGACCAGCAATCTTAATGTATATGAGCCCACACTCTCATCTTCCCAGGATGAGGATAATTTCTTTGCAGTGTTGTATGATAGGCTGAACCCACTCATTACACTCTGAGAAACAAGAATGTGAAAGATTCCCTAATGAAGGTGGTCAAAGGAAGGATAATGGTCTCATGTCCTCAAACATCCTGCATGCTTGTCAATGAGTCATCAGTCCTTTGCTCTTTCACAATTGTCCACAAAGAACTGAATAAAAGATGAACCTATCTCAGACCCAATCAAATGGGAATCAGTTGTCAAAAGACTCTTTTCCATGGCAGTTTCATCTTTAAGAAAATGGATATTAATGATAGTTCTCCAGTTTTTTAAATTTATTTCTCACTGATGATAATTGTTAGAAAAAGCAAGTGCTAGATTTTAGGGGAGAGTGGACAGTCCAATCTCTGTGGTACCACATAAGGAAGAGAACTGGTCTCTTATATAAAAACTGCACAGTATACTCTGGCTTATAAACTGCCCCTTCCCAAAGAAGAGATCACCACAAACAATTGTGTTGCTAACAGATTTCACACACTAGCTCTGAAGCAGTTAGGTAGCCATGGTGTTCACTAGATAGAATAAAAAGATGTGTCAAGAAGGTACACTCTCCACATTCTCCCTGGTATGCTAGGTATCTTGATGTGTTTGCTACAAGTTTGCAATTTCCAGAGTCAGATCAAATGACTTTTGGATCAACTACTGCTCTGTTTTGCCTACTCTAGTATATCGCTGCCTATATACAGAAATGAGAGTCTAGGAAGTGAAGGCAGAGATCTCTTTATCTTCCAGAAGCTTATACTATGAAAAGGACCAGATGACTACTGAAAAACTCAGTCTAGAGGAATATGAAATTTAACAAGACTCAGATATTCATATCCTATTTAATGTAGGCAACTTCTACAGTACTGCCAAATTGATTTTCTCCAACTCCCTTCCTTCCTAAGGAGTTGACCTGGCCTATTCAGTACTGGCTGAGTTGAATGGATAAGGGTGTGGGGTTAGGTTCTAAAGAAGTAGATCATCAATATAAATATAAAGCATATATATCTATGGGCTTCCCAGGTAGCACAATGGTAAAGAATCTGCCTGCAATGCAGGAGACTTGCAGGAGATGCGGGTTTGATCCCTGGGTCAGGAAGATTCCCTGGAGGAGGAAATGGCAACCCATTCCAGTATTCTTGCTTGGGAAATCCCATGGACAGAGGAGCCTGGTGGGCTATAGTCCAGGGGTTGCAAAAGAGCCAGACATGACTTAGCAACTAAATAACAGCAATATGTTTATGTATTAAAAGCAACTAGGACAAGTTGGTGAGTCAAAACAATGTGCATAAGGAAAAGAGGAATTTTAGACACTTGAGAGAACACATATACTATAAAGAAAGACAAGTTCATAAGGGCTAGAATCCGGAATTGATGTAAGGATCCCAAAGCAAAGCAGAGAGGGGCACAGGAAAAGAGCCTAAAAATTTAAGAAGACTGAAGTGAATTGATTAGTGAATAGGTTAGTGTAGACCTCTGGTTTTTAAACTTAATGAATCACCTGAGAAATCCTGATGAATTTCAGATTGGTGATTATAATGCTGTTAGCCTATATAGACCACACATTTGAGTATCAAGAGTGTGAATAATTCCATCTAGAAAAAACTGACATGGTAATGTGGCTATCAAATAACACTATAAAGGGGATAATGGAGAGAAAATTTACATATATAGTATCACACAGAAATCCTTAAACATTTTGACATTTTGCTTTACATTTCTTATGCTTTCCTATAACACTGAAAATAAAAAATAAAGTTCCCCGCAAAGAACACATTTCCGCCACAGATATCATTCAGGATTCTATAACTTACGTGACAATGACTCAGTGATGCTTTTCTTAATCTTTAATGATGCTGTTTACAAAATGACATCTAAACTGAGACTTCCGCAGAGGATAATGAGACATTTGCTGCCTGGACAGGGGCTTGAAAGCTATATTTTTGGCATTAGACTGGAAAGGACAAAGAAGTGGCCCAGGAACCTAACATCATAAATATAGGAAATTTGTCCACCCTGAAGCTAATGTTATTGCCTTTGCATCATATGCAAAATTTAAGGCAAATCATATAAAGAGCTCTATTTTCCTAAGCACTAAAGATACTTTCTTATAATAATAACTAGCATTTGCATAACATTTAGCAATTTACACATTGTTTTCACATATATTATCATATTTCATACTCATAGCAAACCTATGAGTAAGATAAGGCAAAGAAAAGTAGCCTCTTTTTCAGAATTGAAAAGAGAATCAGAGAAATCAAATGACTCACTAAAGGGCACCACTTACAGACAGGGATCTTGATTAAACATCCAGTGTAGTTCCTATTGTACATCTAAGAATGTGTCTTAAAGTAAACTGTTGAAGATAAACTCCTGATTGTCATTTATTTTGGTGGCATGTTCAAATTTTCTCATCAAATAGGTAGAGAAATTCATGTGTGTCATAGAGTGAAATGCTAAACTGAGAAACATGGTCTGCAGTAGGAGGATATTATTTGTTTCACTCCACCTGCTAGAGTCATCAAGTGTAGAAACACTGCCACTCTTGTCAATTTCTGTGTCATTCCTAGTCGTTGGTCTTTGAAACACTTCTTTCAGCATAACAGGGGTCTTTTGCCTTCCTGCCTACTTACCAAGCCTCACTCCAATTGCAAGCTTGAACTTAGGCAAGGGTTACGTAGGAAATTCTAAACACTTTTGTGATTCAATATCAGGACAAACAGTTTCATTCCATCCTTGACCTAGTGCCTCTGTGGACCTCCATTACCTTTATTCAAAGTAGTTCTTTGGGTCATCAAATGTCTAGCACTCTAGGTCCTCTAGGACTCATGAGCAGTCTTACACTTGCCAGCAGTGTGCCCTCCATCCTTTCAGAAACCCGAATCCTACCTGACCTAGAGTACAACTTCATGATATCAAAATTCCTCAATGATGACTACCTTCATAGATTACTGAATATAGTGACCATATAACCAATGAATTTCTGATCACCATGTCCAATCTTCACGTCTGGAAAAGCTTCCATTATCACTAAATCCCTGCTTATGACTGCTAATCTGTATTCTCTATTGTTTGTTCTGGCCATGCTTGCCTAAATATCTTACATACAAGCTCTTATATCACATCACTACCCCAGTTGGAGGCAGAGTATTTATGTGCAGCTATATGGAGTAAAATTACAGAGAATAAGAATAGGTGACATGGAGAGTGAATGAAGGAAACGGGTAAAGCCAATTCTAGGATGTGTTACTGAGCTAAACTCAGCTCAGTGAGACTGTTTGCTTAATTTCATTGGATTTTTCAAGTTTTATAAACTCAATCATTTCATGGGTAAAAACAAGATGAATGAATTTAGCCACCATCTCTTATCTCCCAGTGAATAAAAAGTTCATTCTTCAATCATTCATGCTTTCAGACTGTAGATATACAGGTATCAGTGATGGTCTCATGGTAGTGATCACTGGTCAATCCCAGGCCAGAAGTTGAGAGGCTTACAAAGAGAGCATGAGGTAAGGTACTGTCAGGGTGCACCTGCATGAAGTATGCTGGAATCCACACAGCTAATTGTCATAATGACAAGTAAATAATATACAGGTGAAGCCAAGATGTACAAAAGAGATTCTAATATAGCCCAACACCTGAGGATATTCTTGTCTCCCTGTGCCAGATCCACCCAATGCCTGAGTAGCATTCAAAATCTTGTCCTTTTGTTGGTACATCTGGCATCTTTAATTAGCCTATGTCCAGCCATGTAAAATTTCTGTGTTTGGTTACAAATAAACATGCAAAACCAAGTGGGAAAAATATCTAACCAGGGGAAAGACAATATGAAAAAAAAAAAAAGCAGTTGGAAACAGAAACTCAGCTTCCACTTCATGAGATAAACCACCTTTTCCGGTGGATTCTAGTTTATAAAGGAGGTTGTTGGTGTTGTTGGTTTAGTCACTAAGTCGTGTCCGACTCTTGTGACCCCATGGACTGTAGCCTGCCAGGCTCCTCTGCCCATGGGATTCTCCAGGCAAGAATACTGGAGTGGGTTGCCATGTCCTTCTCCAGGGGATCTTCCTGACCCAGGAATCAAACCCGGGTCTCCTGCATTGCAGGCATTATTTACCAACTGAGCTATGAGGGAAGCCCATCAATGAGATACCTGACAGCCAAAAGCAAATGGCCAATTTAAAAAGCCTAAATGACTTCAAGGATGTAGAGGGAAACTGTTGGTCAAACATCGGTACATAAACAGTGTTGGTAATTGTAAAGCTTGTACCAGTAGATGTTGCAGTGAAAATAATGAGATGTTCATAACTAGATTCACTTCAGAGAGTTATGAGCCAGGTTACTGAAGCACTCTTCATAATAGCAAAAGGTTAAAAATAATCAAAATTGCCATTAATAAATGGCTATAAAAACATTTGGTAAATCTATACAATGGACTACTATGCAGACATGAAAAGAATTCAGTTCAGTTCAGTTCAGTCACTCAGTCGTGTCCAACTCTTTGTGATCCCATGGACTACAGCATGCCAGGCCTCCCTGTCCATCACCAACTCCCGGAGTTTACTCAAACTCATGTGCATCAAGTCGGTGATGCCATCCAACCATCTCATCCTCTATCATCCCCTTCTCCACCCACCTTCAATTTTCCTAGCATCAGGAATCAGCATCTTTTCAAATGAGTCAGTTCTTCACATCAGCTGACCCAAGTATTGGAGTTTCAGCTTCAGCATCAGTCCTTCCAATGAATATTCAGGACTGATTTCCTTTAGAATGGACTGGTTGGATCTCCTTGCAGTCCAAGGGACTCTCAAGAGTCTTCTCCAACACCACAGTTCAAAAGCATCAATTCTTTGGCACTCAGCTTTCTTTATAGTCCAACTCTCACATCCATACATGACTACTGGAAAAACCATAGCCTTGACTAGACGGACCTTTGTTGACAAAGTAATGTCTCTGCTTTTTAATATGCTGTCTAGGTTGGTCATACAATTTCTTCCAAGGAGTAAGCGTCTTTTAATTTCATGGCTGCAGTCACCATCTGCAGTCATTTTGGAACCAAAAAAAAAAATAAGTCTGCCACTGTTTCCACATCTATTTCCCATGAAGTGATGGGACCGGATGCCATGATCGTCGTTTTCTGAATGTTGAGCTTTAAGCCAACTTTTTCACTCTCCTCTTTCACTTTCATCAAGGGTCTTTTTAGGTCCTCTTCACTTTCTGCCATAAGGGTGGTGTCATCTGCATATCTGAGGTTATTGATATTTCTCCCAGCAATCTTGATTCCAGCTTGTGCTTCCTCCAGGCCAGGATTTCTCATGATGTACTCTGCATCTAAGTTAAATAAGCAGGGTGACAATATACAGACTTGACGTACTCCTTTTCCTATTTGGAACCAGTCTATTGTTCCATGTCCAGTTCTAACTGTTGCTTCCTGACCTGCATACAGGTTTCTCAAGAAGCAGGTCAGGTGGTCTGGTATTCCCATCTCCTTCAGAATTTTCCACAGTTTATTGTGATCCACACAGTCAAAGGCTTTGGCATAGTCAATAAAGCAGAAGTAGATTTTTTTTTGGAACTCTCTTTCTTTTTCAATGATCCAGTGGATGTTGCAATTTGATCTCTGGTTCCTCTGCCTTTTCTAAAACCAGCTTGAACATCTGGAAGTTCATGGTTCATGTATTGCTGAAGCCTGGCTTGGAGAATTTTGAGCAATTACTTTACTAGCATGTGAGATAAATGCAATTGTGTGGTAGTTTGAGCATTCTTTGGCATTGCCTTTCTTTGGGATTGGAATGAAAACTGACCTTTTCCAGTCCTGTGGCCACTGCTGTTTTCCAAATTTGCTGACATACTGAGTGCAGCACTTTCACAGCATCATCTTTTAGGATTTGAAATAGCTCAACTGGAATTCCATCACCTCCACTAGCTTTGTTCATAGTGATGTTTCCTAAGGCCCACTTGACTTCACATTCCAGGATGTCTGGCTCTAGGCGAGTGATCACACCATCATGATTATCTGGGTCATGAAGATCTTTTTTGCACAGTTCTTACATGTATCCTTGCCACCTCTTCTTAATATCTTCTGCTTCTGTTAGGTCCATACAATTTCTGTCCTTTATTGAGCCCATCTTTGCATGAAATGTTCCCTTGGTATCTCTAGCTTTCTTGAAGAGATCTCTAGTCTTTCCCATTCTATTGTTTTCCTCTATTTCTTTGCATTGATCACTGAGGAAGGCTTTCTTATCTCTCCTTGCTATTCTTTGGAACTCTGCATTCAAATGGGTATATCTTTCCTTTTCTCCTTTGCTTTTCACTTCTCTTCTTTTCACAGCTATTTGTAAGGCCTCCTCAGACAACCATTTTGCCTTTTTGCATTTCTTTTTCTTGGGAATGGTCTTGATCCCTGTCTCCTGTACAATGTCATGAACCTCTGTCCATAGTTCATCAGGCACTCTGTCTATCAGATCTAGTCCCTTAAATCTATTTCTCACTTCCACTGTATAATCATAAGAGATTTGATTTAGGCCATACCTGAATGTTCTAGTGGTTTTCCTCTACTTTCTTCAACTTAAGTCTGAATTTGGCAATAAGAAGTTCATGATCTGAGCCACAGTCAGCTCCCGGTCCTGTTTTTGCTGACTGTATAGAGCTTCTCCATCTTTGGCTGCAAAGAATATAATCAATCTGATTTCGGTGTTGACCATCTGGTGATGTCCATGTGTAGTCTTCTCTTGCGTTGTTGGAAGAGGGTGCTTACTATGACCAGTGCGTTCTCTTGGCAAAACTCTATTAGCCTTTGCCCTGCTTCATTCTGTACTCCAAGGCCAAATTTCCCTGTTACTCCAGGTGTTTCTTGACTTCCTACTTTTGCATTCCAGTCCCCTATAATGAAAAGGACATCTTTTTTGGGTGTTACTTCTAGAAGGTCTTGTAGGTCTTCATAGAACCATTCAACTTCAGCTTCTTCAGCATTACTGGTTGGGGCATAGACTTGGATTACCGTGATATTGAATGGTTTGCCTTGGAAACAAACAGAGATCATTCTGTCGTTTTTGAGATTGCATCCAAGTACTGCATTTTGGACTCTTTTGTTTACTGTGATGGCTACTCCATTTCTTCTAAGGGATTTGGGAAGCTCTTTATGTATTCACAGGAATGTGTTCAAAGATACTCTTTTTAGTTTAAAAAATGTGTACATAATGCTCTACACACACATGTATCTGCTTGTTTATACATAGAACATCTCTGGAAAGATGTCCAAGGAACAGATAACAACGACTGCCTCCAGAAAGGGACAGTGGGTGATAAAGGGACAGGGGTAAGTGGGAGCCTTAATTTTGTCTCTTCTTCTGTACGTTTTAAATTTTGAACAAGGACTGTTCTTTTATTTGAATTTATCTCCTATTTTTTTTAGCTTAAAATAGCCTTTTAAATGAAATAACAAAGTTTGTAAATTGTGGCTAGTTTCTTTGTTTTTAGTATATCTTTACTTGGCAAATAAAAATTGGCAATGTTATGGCAAACTTACTTGAAACATAAGTACTAATATGTGAAATCCAAAATTTGTAGTACCATTGTTCTAAGGTCCTTCTTGGGGACCCAACAGCTAGTCTACCTTTTAGTTATTTCTCTCTTACTTTGTGTCTCAGTACTGGATCTATATTCCTGCCTTGGACCTCTGCTGAGTAGCCCATTCCTTCTAAGACTTAGAGCTTGCTGTGCTTTTGTCGATGTCCTTCAACATCACCATCACCCAAGGATTAGTATCCTATTCCTGAAATGAGATATTTTGACTGAGATCCTTCTACCTACTGATGGATCCCTTGGGGTATACACTTGATTAGTTTACTTTCCAAATGTTACTTGTTATTGCATTTTCTTTACTGTTCTCTAAGCGCCTGTGAGGCTATACCTGGTAATTCAAGTTGGATGTCTCTTAGGTCAAGTGTTTTCCTGGACAATCCCTCAAAATACCATGTTCCACTTATCACACTGGAAACCTTCCCATGGATCTTCTAGATGATACTCTCTTTTAGCTCTTCTTTACACCAAATGGGCCCAAATTGAGATTATGTCCTGTGGCAAGGATTGATTGTTATCTATCCCCTTATCCTTTCTCCCAATTTCTCCCATTCTTCCTTCCAATCTTCTTTGGTACTAGATCACTAAATTTTATTTAGGTAGCAACATATTTAGCTTAAAAAACAAACAACAACAAAAACTGCAACTCCCCTTGAAGCTAGGCGTGTCAGCGTAACAAAATTCTTATCAATGAAATACAAATAAAAATGTTGTGGGAAATTGTTAGAAAGACCTAAAAAGGAGAAAGGAGCTCCCCCTTGCCTTATTTTCCTTTTCTTCAGTCCTGATGTTGAGAATGTAAATGTGATATTTGGAGCTCTATGAAGCTTCTGCTTTATGGGAATGAGGGCAGAATATTTAGCTGGAAGGAATGCAAGCCCATAAATATTGTAGAACTATTATAGCTTTACAGGACTTCTCATCTTCAGTTATCTATTATGTAAGATACCAAAAAACATCCAGTTTTTCTTATTTTTATTTACTTTTTAAATTAATTTATTTTAATTGGAGGATAATTACTTTACAATATTGTGATGGTTTTTGCCATACATCAGACATGAATCAGCCATGGGTACACATGTGTCCCCCATCCTGAACCCCCCTCCCACCTCCCTCCCCACCCCATCCCTCTGGGTTGTCCCAGAGCACTGGTTTTGGATGCCCTGCTTCATGCATCGAACTTGCACTGATTGTTTATTTTACATATGGTAATATACATGATTCAGTACTATTCTCTCAATTCATCCTACCTGTGCCATCTCCCACATAGTCCAAAAGTCTGTTCTTTACATCTGTGTCTCTTTTGCTGTCTTGAATATAGGATAGCTGTTCAGTTCAGTTTAGTCACTCAGTCGTGTACAACTCTTTGTGACCCCATGAACTGCAGCATGCCAGGCCTCCCTGTCCATCACCAACTCCAGGAGTTTACCCAAACTCATGGACAGTGAGTCGGGGATGCCATCAAACCATCTCATCCTCTGTCGTCCCCTTCTCTTCTTGCTCTCAATCTTTCCCAGCATCAGGATCTTTTCAAATGAGTCAGTTCTTCGCATCAGGTGGCCAAAGTATTGGAGTTTCAGCTTCAACATCAGTCCTTCCAATGAACGCCCAGGACTGATCTCCTTTAGGATGGATCTGGTTGGATCTCCTTGCAGTCCAAGGGACTCTCAAGAGTCTTCTCCAACACCACAGTTCAAAAGCATCAATTCTTTGGCACTCAGCTTTCTTTATAGTCCAACTCTCACATCCATACATGACCACTGGAAAAACCATAGCCTTGACTAGATGGACCTTTGTTGACAAAGTAATGTCTCTGCTTTTTAATATGCTGTTTAGGTTGGTCATAACTTTCCTTCCAAGGAGTAAGCGTCTTTTAATTTCATGGCTGCAGTCACCATCTGCAGTGATTTTGGAGCCCAGAAAAATAAAGTCAGCCACTGTTCCACTGTCTCCCCATCTGTTTGCCATGAAGTGATGGGACCAGGTGCCATGATCTTGGTTTTCTGAATGTTGAGCTTTAAGCCAACTTTTTCACTCTCCTCTTTCACTTTCATCAAGAGGCTCTTTTGTTCTTCTTCACTTTCTGCCATAAGGATGGTGTCATCTGCATATCTGAGGTTATTGATATTTCTCCAAGGCAATCTTGATTCCAGCTTGTGCTTCTTCCAGCCCAGCGTTTCTCATGATGTACTCTGCATATAAGTTAAATAAGCAGAGTGACAGTATACAGACTTGACATACTCCTTTTCCTATTTGGAACCAGTCTGTTGTTCCATGTCTAGTTCTAACTGTTGCTTCCTGACCTGCATACGGGTTTCTCAAGAGGCAGGTCAGTTGGTCTGGTATTCCCATCTCTTTCAGAATTTTCCAATTTGTTGTGATCCACACAGTCAAAGGCTTTGGCATAGTCAATAAAGCAGAAATAGATGTTTTTCTGGAACTCTCTTGCTTTTTCAATGATCCAGCAGATGTTGGCAATTTGATCTCTGGTTCCTCTGCCTTTTCTAAAACCAGCTTGAACATCTGGAAGTTCTTGGTTCATGTACTGCTGAAGCCTGGCTTGGAGAATTTTGAGCATTACTTTACTAGCGTGTGAGATGAGTGCAATTGTGCAGTAGTTTGAGCATTCTTTGGCATTGTCTTTCTTTGGGATTAGAATGAAAACTGACCTTTTCCAGTCCTGTGGCCACTGCTGAGTTTTCCAAATTTGCTGGCATATTGAGTGCAGCACTTTCACAGCATCATCTTTTAGGATTTGAAATAGCTCACCTGGAATTCCATCACCTCCACTAGCTTTGTTCATAGTGATGCTTCCTAAGGCCCACTTGACTTTACATTCCAGGATGTCTGGCTCTAGGTGAGTGTGAGTGATCACACCATCATGATTATCTGGGTCATGAAGATCTTTGCTGTTACCGTCTTTCTAAATTTCACTTATATGCATTAATATACAGTTTTTGTTTCTCTTTCGACTTACTTCACTCTGTATAATAGATTCCAGTTTCATCCACCTCATTAGAAGTGATTTGAATGCATTCCTTTTTATCACTAATATTCCATTGTGTATCTGTACCACATTGTACACGGATAAATCCTTATCTATTTGCCTGCTCATGGACATCTATGTTGATTCCATGTCCTAGCTATTGTAAACAGTGCTGCAATGATCAGTGAGGTACATGTGTCTCTTTCAGTTCTAGTTTCCTCAGGATCACCTATCTTTTATAACTGCTATATATTAAGTTTTCTATCCCTTGAAGCTGAAACTAATTATGACTGATACATGGTCCTTGCCAGTTTGTCATGTCCATTTGAAGATAACTAAGCCTTACCCCAAGATGTTTCAATACTCAACATGTCTGACTAATTATACCTCTTTATATGCATGGTTCATAGATATCTACAATATTTTGGTCCTAACTGTATTGTTCATTCCTTTACTGCCTACAAACTGACTTATTGTTATTATTCATTGTATGCCTGGTGATTATTGTTTTATATTGATTTCATCCTCTACCCCAAACCATATCAGGGGGAAGATATACCATGGTATGGGTAAAACATGATTTCTATGAGACAACTAGGGCAAAAGATATTGGTAAAAGAAAGTTCAAACTCATGAACACTGTCACAAATCATTATTTACAGTAATAACTGCCAAAGCTCTATCTACACTTCGGATATCTTTTCTGAGCTCCGGTCACATGTTTTCTCAAAAAATGGACATGTATCTACCTCAAAGCTTCACAGACAACCCAGATGAAACCATTCCAAACCAGAAAACCCTAAAACCTCCCCTTCCTCTTGCTTTCTGGATCTCACTTAATGGTGCCCCCATTCACCTGAGAGATATCCTGTAATCCTCCTCCTCCCTCACTACACAATCTAATCATCTTTGAAGCTTTGCCTCTTCTATTTTTGTGATAAATCTCAAGTTCATTCCTGGTCTTTCATCCCACTGCCTCTCTCAATTCTAGCACTCATCATTTCTTGCTTTGACTGTTCCAATGACTTGAGACATAGTCTCTTCAACAGCCCACTGCAATTAGGCTCTGCATTATGGTGTCACCAATCTTCCTGAGACATGTCAAAGCACATCACTTTCTTGTTTAAAAATCCTCAATGGTATGTAGTCATGTGGATGCAAAAAAGCTAGACTCATCAGTGTGGCATTTAAGATTTTCCAAGATCTGGACCCGGCCCACATGGGTATCCTGACTTGCTGATGGAATCAAACAGACTAATTACCATTCCCATAAACACTTCATTCTTCTCCAATTCTGTGCATAAGGTTGATGTGGTCTCTACAAAATATATGCATACTGAACTAGTAAGCTATCCAACCCTGGAAACCCAGGAAAAATATCTCCTTTAATATGAGTGGTCTTCATTTACTCTTTATTTCTAGGCTTGGAAATAAGTCCCTTCTTTGTCAGTGTCCCCAAACACAAATCTATGTTTGCTTACATTGTACATTTCTTATAATTTGTATGTGACTGTGCAACATAGCACTCTTTCCATTTGGCTACAGGTCTTAGAAAACAAAAGAGAACAGTATCCATGTGGACCAGCACTAGGACATATCCTTGCTGCTATATGAACCTTCCTAGAGGCTCACATGAATATGGGGCTTTTAGAGATCCATAGAACATCTTGAAACAATAAAAACTCTACCTCTACCTGCATATCCTTTTCACTTTACTAACTCAAGGGACTCTCTCTCTTTCTGAAAAGCATCAAAAGAGCATATATCTTCTCCTTAGGCCTTATATCACCCAAGCTTTGGGCTTGTAATTGCTGGTGAGACCCAGGAACTTCCTCACAGGCAATTTTGCCTCTTGTGAGATGAGATGAGTCTGACAAGCCAGGATCACAGTATAGCTGACCCTTCCCAACCACTAAGCACATTCTGTTCACAGTTGTTTGGCCTAAAAAGGCCTCAAGTGGCTGGAAACTACTCATTGTCACTAAATTTAAGATTTCAGAATAAATATTGACTGGAACTTTGTGTCTTAATCTTTTTCTTTTTAGAAATATAAAATCTCTATCTAATACACTCTCTAGCCTCCAAGCCTAGAGTCAAGTGGAACAAACGCAGAGACGTTGTCCTATTTTCTGCATGGTTAAGAAATGGGGAATTCAGTATGTGTTTACAGTGATGGCAAACATTAAAATAGCTCATGCTACATTGCCAAATGAAGGATAACAGAGCCATAAACACTGCCTTTTAAAAGATTCTTTTAGGAAAAAAAAAGTATGAATCGAATCATTTACAGAAGTACTGTTTGAACAGATGGTGTGATTAACAGCTAACATGTAAGCCATCTTGGGAGCTTATGGAAAAGTAAACAAGTGGAGCTAAAAAGAAATCACTTTATTCCCCAAAAGCGTCTTTCATTCGTTTTACTAGGAAAATTGGAAAGTCTGTGGTTTGAAAGCTATGTTTCCTTGGGGGATGTTAGGAGTGAGCAAGGAGAGTCTCTTTAGAGCAAGACCACATCCACACCAGGTTGAGTTTTGAACTGACTTCCTGGAGGATGAGATGGGCCAAGCAGTCAACCCTCCAGCAGGGCTGGTCCTGGGAACACTGAGGACACTCTACACCTCTGCTTGTCCTGAAACTCCTCCTGTGCGCGAGGTGGACAGAAGGGAGTTACGAGCTGAGAACCAATTATGTAAGAGGCACTCTGCCGGGACGACACATACACTCTTTCCTCTAAGGTCGCTCACAATGGCCTCGGGAGTCACATATTCCAAGGCCAACCTCCCAGTGGGAAAACAGAGGTTGAGAAAGGGGGGAACATCTCCTAAGCCCGCACGGTTACCTCCTTTGTGGAGCTGCCATCGAAACTGTTGAGTTTCAGAGCTCTGTAGAGGCAGCTGATTACAGAGGGAAGAACACGGAGCAGGCTGTCTGGCGATGCAGGTATGAGAGTCTTCTCTGCTATCTAATGCCTCAGAGACAGACGTTGTTCCTTTCTGGGCTGTAATTTCCTCATCTTTAGAATGCGGGCCCTGTATCATGGGCTCCCAGGTCCTCGGTTGGGCATGAAAATGGTCTCATACATCACATAGGCTTCCCCAGCTGCATTCCTGACCTTCCTCACCTGACGTGAGGAGAAACTCTTGCACACTGGCACAGCTCTAGCCATGGTGCCCCCACCCACTCAGACAACTGCCCAGGAAATGCTGACCCTTGGCAGAGCTCGTTCCCTACTGCCTTCACCAGAAAGTGCTGCACGCACCCACCTCAGCTCGCCCAAGTGCTCTCTCTTTATCTAACACCCATGGGTGTGTAGTGACCCTCCAGGCCCTGCGCTACACACCGTGGAAAGGAAACTACAGTGAGCAGGAAGGACACAGTGCCTCTCCTCCCAAAGTTAGACCCAGTGTTGGAGGCACAGGAGTGAACAAATGAAAATATAGAGGGGTGAAGGTGAGCATAAGAAAAGGAGCCCGATTTCTTCCTGAGGAGTCAAGGGATGCTGCCCCCAGGTAGTAACCTTCAGTTCAGTTCAGTTCAGTTCAGTTCACTTGCTCAGTCATGTCTGACTCTTTGAGACTCCATGACTACAGCATGCCAATCTTCCCAGTCCATCACCAACTACCGGAGCTTGCTCAAGCTCATATCCACTGAGTCAGTGATACCATCCAACCATCTCATCCTCTGTCGTCCCCTTCTCCTCCTGCTTCCATATTTCCCAGCATCGAAGTCTTTTCCAATGAGTTGGCTCTTCACATCAGGTGGCCAAAGTATTGGAGCTTCAGTTTCAGCATCAGTCCTTCCAATGAATATTCAGGACTGATTCCTTTAGGATTGACTAGTTTGATCTCCTTGCAGTCCAAGGGACTCTCAAGAGTCTTCTCCAACACCACAGTTCAAAAGCATCAATTCTTCAGTACTCAGATTTCTTTATGGTTAAAATCTCACATCCATACAAGACTACTGGAAAAACCATAGCTTTGACTAGATGGACTTTGTTGGCAAAGTAATGTCTCTGCTTTTTAATATGCTGTTTAGGTTGGTCATAGCTTTTCTTCCAAGGAGCAAGCATCTTCTAATTTCATGGCTGCAGTCACCATCTGCAGTGATTTTGGAGCCCAAGAAAATAGTCTGTCACCATTTCCATTGTTTCCCCATCTATTTCCTATGAAGTGATGGGATCAGATGCCATGATCTTAGTTTTTTGAATGTTGAGTTTTAAGCCAGTTTTTTTCACTCTCCTCTTTCACTTTCATCAAGAGGCTCTTTAGTTCTTCTTCACTTTCTGCCATGAGGGTGGTGTCATCTGCATATCTGAGGTTATTGATATTTCTCCCAGAAATCTTGATTCCAACTTGTGCTTCATCCAGCCTGGCATTTCACATGATGTACTCTGCATATAAATTAAATAAGTGAAACAAGCAGGGTGACAATATACAGCCTTGATGTGCTACATTACTAATCTGGAACCAGTCTGTTGTTCCATGTCCAGTTTTAATTGCTGCTTCTTGACCTGCATACAGATTTCTCAGGAGGTAGGTAAGGTGGTTTGGTATTCCCATCTCTTGAAGAATTTTCCAGTTTGTTGTGATCCACACAATCAAAGGCTTTAGTGTAGTCAATGAAGCAGATGTTTTTCTGGAACTCTCTTTTTTTTTTTCTTTCATTTATTTTTATTAGTTGGAGGCTAATTACTTAACAATATTGTAGTGGTTTTTGCCATACATTGACATGAATCAGCCATGGATTTACATGTGTTCCCCATCCTGAACCCCCCTCCCACCTCCCTCTCCATCCCATCCCTTTGGGTCATCCCAGTGCACCAGCCCCGAGCACTTGTCTCATGCACCCAACCTGGACTGGCGATCTGTTTCACACTTGATAATATACATGTTTTGATGCTGTTCTCTCAGATCTTTTAGGATTTGAAATAGCTCAGCAGAATTCCATCACCTCCACTAGTTTTGTTTGTAGTGATGCTTCCTAAGGTCCATTTGACTTTGCACTCCAGGATGTCTGGCTCGAGGTGAGTGATCACACCATCATGGTTATCTGGTCATTAAGATCTTTTTTGTATAGTTCTTCTATGTATTCTTGCCACCTCTTTTTAATATCTTCTGCTTCTTAGGTCCATACATTTTCTGTCCTTTATTGTGCCCATCTTTGCATGAAATATTCCCTTGGTATGTCTAATTTTCTTGAAGAGATCTCTAGTCTTTCCCATTCTATTGTTTTCCTCTGTTTCTTTTCATTGATCACTGAGGAAGGCTTTCTTATCTCTCCTTGCTATTCTTTGGAACTCTGCATTCAGATGGGTATATCTTTCCTTTTCTCCTTTGTCTTTAGCTTCTCTTCTTTTCTCAGCTATTTGTCCTCCTCAGGCAACCATTTTGCCTTTTTGCATGTCTTTTTTGGGGGTGGTTTTGATCAGTGTCTCCTGTACAATGTCATGAACCTCCATCCATAGTTCTTCAGGAACTCTATCAGATTTAATCCCTTGAATCAATCTATTTGTCACTTCCACTATATAATCATAAGTGAAGTTGATCAGTTGTGTCCGACTCTTTGTGACCCCATGGATTGTAATCTACCAGGCTCCTCCATCCATGGGATTTTCCAGGCAAGTGTACTAGAGTGGGCTGCCATTTCCTTCTCCAAGGGATCTTCCCAATCCAGGGAACGAACCCTTGTCTCCGGCATTGCAGACGCTTTACCATCTGAGACACCAGGTAAGCGTAAGGGATTTGATTTAGGTCATACCTGAATGGTCTAGTGGTTTTCCATACTTTCTTCAATTTAAGTCTGAATTTGGCAATAAGACAAGTTCATGATCTGAGCCACAGTCAGCTCCCGGTCTGGTTTTAGCTGACTGTATAGAGCTTCTCTATCTTTGGCTGCAAAGAATATAATCAATCTGATTTTGGTATTGACCATCTGGTGATGTCCATGTCTCTTGTGTTGTTGGAAGAGGGTGTTTGCTATGATCAGTGTGTTCTCTTGGCAAAACTCTGTTAGCCTTTGCCCTGCTTCATTTTGTACTCCAAGGCCAAACTTGCCTGTTACTCCAGGTATCTCTTGACTTCCTACTTTTGTATTCCAGTCCCCTATGATGAAAAGGACATCTTTTTTTGGTGTTAGTTCTAGAAGGTCTTATAGGTCATCATAGAACCATTCAACTTCAGCTTCTTTGGCATTAGTGGTTGGGGCATAGACTTGGATTACTGTGATGTTAAATGGTTTGTCTTGGAAACGAACAGAGATCATTCTGAAATATTTGAGATTGCACCCAAGTACTGCATTTTGGACTCTTTTGTTGACTATGAGGGCTACTCCATTTCTTCTAAGGGATTCTTGCCCACAGTAGTAGATATAACAGTCATCTGAATTAAATTCACCCATTCCAGTCCATTTTAGTTCACTGATTCCTAAAATGTTGATGTTCACTCTTGCCATCTCCTGTTTGACCACTTCCAATTTACCTTGATTCATAGACCTAACATTCCAGGTTCCTATGCAATATTGTTCTTTACAGCATTGGACTTACTTCCATCACCAGTCACATCCACAACTGGGCATTATTTTTGCTTTGGCTCTCTCTTCATTCTTTCTGGAGTTATTTCTCCACTGATCTCCAGTAGCGTATTGGGCACCTACTAACTTGGGGAGTTCATCTTTCAGTGTCCTCTCTTTTTGTCTTTTCATACTGTTCATGGGGTTCTTAAGGCAAGAATACTGAAGTGGTTTGCCATTCCCTTCTCCAGTGGACCACTTTTTGTCAGAACTGTCCACCATGACCCATCCATCTTGGGTGGCCCTACGACAGCATGGCTCATAGTTTCATTGAGTTAGACAAGGCTGTGATCCATGTGATCAGTTTGGTTCATTTTCTGTGATTGTGGTTTTCATTCTGTCTGCCCTCTGATGGATAAGGATAAGAGGCTTGTGGAAGCTTCCTGATGGGAGGGACTGGCTGTGGGGGAATCTGGGTCTTGCTCTGATGGGCAGGGCCATGCTCAGTAAATCTTTAATCCAATTTTCTGTTGATGGGTGGGGCTGTGTTCCCTCCCTGTTGTTTGGCCTGAGGCCAAACTATGGTAGGGGTAACATTGCTCCTTCAAAAGGACTTATGCCAGCACTGTTGTATTCAGTGCCCCTGACCCTGTGGCAGGCAACTGTCGACCCACACCTCTACTGGAGACTCCCAGACACTCACAGGCAAGTCTGGCTCAGTCTCTTGTGGGGTCACTGCTCCTTTCTCCTGGGTCCTGGTGTGCACAAGGTTTTGTTTGTGCCCTCCAAGAGTCTGTTTCCCCAGGTCCTGTGGAAGTTCTGTAATCAAATCCCACTGGCCTTCAAAGTCAAATTCCCTGGGGGTTCTCAGTCCCTTACCAGATCCCCAGGTTGGGAAATCTGTTGTGGGTCCTAGAACTTACATAACAGCGTGAGAACTTCTTTGGTACAATTGTTCTCCAATTTGTGGGTCGTCTACTCGGTGGCTAAATGGTGGGGCTAATGGCAACCTCTTTCAAAAGGGCTTATGCACACACTGTGCCTCCCAAGTCTGCTGCAGCCAGAGACCCTGTCCCCACAGCAGGCCACTGCTGACCCACCTCTGCAGGAGACACTCAAAGGCAGGTCTGGCTCAGACTCTGTGGGGTCTGGGTCCTGGTGGGCACAAGGTTTTGTTTGAGCCCTCCAAGCTTCTCTGGCAGGTATGGGGTTTGATTCTAAATGCCATTTCTCCCCTCCTACCCTCTTGTTGGAACCTCTCCTTTGCCCTTGGATATGGGGTATCTTTTTTTGGTGGAATCCAACATTCTCCTGTTGATGGTTGTTCAACCATCCTGTCAATGGTTGTCCAGCAGTAGTAACCTTGGAACCAAACTAAATACATGTCTAATCAACAATACAGATATTTAGAATCACCCAGGTGACCCAGGTGACTACCAGATTTGTGTGCCTTTCATCCCAGCATTTGGTACCATTTAGTCCCACAGGTTGGATTCCCAGGCCACTTTTATGTTTCCAAAGATCTAGAGAATTAATTAAGGAGAAGAGCAACTTTAGCATTATAAATCCAGAAATAAATTCTTCCTCTTGGGCCTGTTCTTGTAAATACTTCTGAACTCTTTCACATGAACTCTTTTCTTCTAATTGCATCTCTGGGACCTAATCCTGGAGGGTTTGAAATGATTTGCCCTTGTGACTTTGAAACTTTTGATGCTGTGTCCCTTGCCAGGTGTGATTCCACTTCCCTCCCCGGACATTATAATGAACAGACTTTGGAGTCTTCCTCTCCTCATTTACTAAAGATACTACTGCTTTTGAGTTACATTTGAAGTTCACTTCAGCCCTCTACTAAGTAGGAAAAAACCTACTCCTACTGCATGTTCTGTGTTGATGCATGATACTGCTCAGTCCAAAGATTCTCTCCTGGGATGGAATGATCCATTGGAACACTTCTGCAGGTCATCAGAAGAAAGCAATTCCTATAACATCTCAGATGCCTCTCTGTGAGGATACTTACCACCCTGTCCCTCACCTTAGAGTTATTTGTGTCCAAGAGTCACCTCTCTCTGCCCAAGTCAGGCAACAACAGTGTTTTCGTTTTCCTGGGATGCTGTGTGCCAAGGGCCAATGCATTGTATGTAGGTGCTTGTCCAATATTTGGCCAACATCCAAATTTTCAATATTGCTTTATTGGTCTCTCAATGCTGTTTTATTGTCATGTAAAGCTTTCCATGATTCATTCTCAAAGACAGCCATCTTCATTCTTTTCCATATGATATCAATATTGTTTCATTTTTTTTCATCAGGTGCTAAAACTTATATTCTAAACTTCTGAATTCAGAGGAGTTTTCTTTTTTTTAGGAAACAGAATATTTTTTCATCTCCAGTAATTTTCATAAAATATGGCCTTAGGGACCACATGATTCTGCTGAGGGAGAAAGGGATGGTTTAACTGGTTTTTAATTTACCATGCTGGACCATTCTTTAGGGTACAATCCAAACAAGGGCCAACAGGCTAAATAAAGGACTGTAATAATTTCTTTTATTTTTTAGAATGCTGTTTTCTTTTTTTTTTAATTTTATCTATCTGTTTATTTATTTGGGCTTCCCAAGTGGAGCAAGTGGTAAAGAACTCACCTGCCAATGCAGGTTAGATGTAAGAAACACAGGTTTGATACCTGGGTGGGGAGGATCCCTTGAAGGAGGGCATGTCAACCCACTCCAGTATTCTTGCCTGTAGAATCCTGTAACAGAGGAGCCTGGTGGGCTACAGTCCATAAGGTCACAAAGAGACACTACAGAAACGACTTAACATGTATTTATTTATTTATTTATTTATTTATTTATTTATTTTGGCCTCACTAAGTCTTCATTGCTAGTTGCAGCCACCAGGGACTACTCTTTGTTGAAGTATGCAGGCTTCTCACTACAGTGGCTTCTCTTGTTGTGGAGCATGGGCTCTAGGTGCATAGGCTTGTAGTTGCAGCACATGGGCTCAGTAGTTGCAGCTCCTAGGCTCTAGGATGGTGGACTCAGTGGTTGTATCACCCAGACTTAGTTGCTCTGCAGCATGTGGAATTTTCCTCAACCAGGGATGGAACTTATTGGTTTCATCAGGTTGTCCCCTCCATTAGCAGGCAGATTCTTAGCCACTGCACCACCAGTGAAGACCAAGTATTGTAGTAATTTTTTATAAGCTTATAAATAATTTATTTTTATAATTCTTACATTTATTTTCCATTAAAAACTTTGTATTGACTTCTTTATTTGTTAAAAAAAAACAAATATTATTCACCATGATTTCTCTTCAAACTTTAAACTTTTTATTTTGTATTGGGGTATAGCCAATTAACAATGTTGTGATAGTTTCAAGTGAACAGTGAAGGGACTCAGTCATATATATTACATGTATCCATTCTCCTCCAAACTCACCGCCCATCCAGGCTGCCACATAACATTGAGAAAGTTCCACGTGCTATACAATAGGACCTTGTTGGTTTTCCATTTTGAATACAGCAGAGTGTACATGACCTTCCCAAACTCAACTATCCCTTTCTCCTAGCAACCATAAGTTCATTTTCTGAGTATCTCTGTTTTGTAAGTAAGTTCATTTGTATTGTTTCTTTTTAGACTCCACTATAAGGGATGTCATACAATATTTATCCCTCTCTGTCTGAATTATTTCACTAAGTATGACACTCTCTAAGTCCATCCATGTTGCTGCAAATGGCATTATTTCATTTTTTAATGGCTGAGTAATATTCCATTGTATGCATGTACCACATATACTCTACCTATTCATCTTTGTGTCAATAGACATTTAGGTTGCTTCCATGTCTTGGCTATTGTAAACAGTGCTGCAATGAACATTGGGGTGCATGTATCCTTTCAGATCATGTTTTTCTCCAGATATATGCCCAGGAGTGGGATTGCAGGGTCATATGGTAGCTCTATTTTTAGTTTTTTAAGGAACCTCCATACTGTTCTCCATAGTGGCTGTACAAATTTACATTCCCACCAACAGTGTAAGAGGGCTCCCTTTTCTCCACACCCTCTCCAGCATTTTTTGTTTGTGGATTTTTTGATGATAGCCATTCTGGCTGGTATGAAGTGATATCTCATTGTAGTTTTGATTTGCATTTCTCTAATAACTAGCAATGTTGAACATCTTTTCATGTGCCTTTTGGCCATCTCTATGTCCTCTTTGGAGAAATGTCTATTCAGGTCTCCTGCCCACTTTTTGGATGGATTGTTTGTTTTGATGCTGCTAATGTCATAAGCTGTTTATAAATTTAAAAATTTAAAATCCCTTATCAGTTACATCATTTGCAAATATTTTCTCCCAATCTGTGGGTTGTCTTTTCATTTTGTTTATTGTTTCCTTTGCTGTGCAAAAGCTTTTGAGTTTAAGTAGGTTCCATTTGTTTATTTTTGCTTTTATTTCCATTATTCTGGGAGATGGATCAAAAAAGATATTGCTGTGATTTATGTCAGAGAGTGTTCTGCCTATGTTTTCCTCTAGGAGTTTTATAGTGTCTGATCTCACATTTAGGTCTTTAATCCATTTTGAGCTTTTTTTGTGTATGGGTTAAGGAATGATCTAATTTCATTTTTTTTTACATGTGGCTGTCCAGTTTTCCCAGCACCATTTGTTGAAGAGACTGTCTTTCCAACATTGTGTAGTCTTGCCTCCTTTGTCATAGATTAATTGACCATATGGGTGCATGGGCTTTTTATCTGGGTTTTCTATCCTGTTCCATCCATCTATACTTCTATTTCTGTGCCAGTACCTCACTGTTTTGATGACTGTAGCTTTGTAGTATAGTCTGAAGCTGGGGAACCTGATTCCTCCAGCTCTGTTTTTTTCTTTTTCAAGATTGCTTTGGCTATTCAGGGTCTTTTGTGTCTCCATACAAATTTTGAGATTTTTTTTTTGTTCTAGTTCTGTGAAAAATGCCATTGGTAATTTGATAGGGATTGCATTGAATCTGTAGATTGCCTTGGGTAGTATAGTCATTTTGACAATATTGATTCTTCCAATCCATGAACATGGTATATCTTTCCATCTGTTTATGTCTTCTTTGATTTCTTTCATCAGCATCTTATAGTTTTTGGAGTACAGGTCTTTTGTCTCCTTAGGTAGGTTTATTCCTAGGTATTTTATTCTTTTTGATGCAGTGGTAAATGGAATTGCTTCTTGAATTTCTCTTTCTGATCTTTTGTTGTTAGTGTATAGAAATGCAACAGATTTCTGTGTATTAATTTTGTAACCTGCAACTTTACCAAATTCATTGATGAGTTCTAGTAGTTTTCTGGTAGCATCTTTAGGATTTCTATGTATAGTATCATGTCATCTGCAAACAGTGACAGTTTATTTCTTCTTTTCCAATTTGGATTCCCTTTACTTCTTTTCTTCTCTGATTGCTATAGCTAGGACTTCCAAAACTATGTTGAATAAAAGTGGTGAGAGTGGACATCCTTGTCTTGTTCCTGATCTTAGAGGAATGCTTTCAGCTTTTCACCATTGAGTATGATGCTAGCTGTAGGTTTGTCATATATGGCCTTTATTATGTTGAGGTATGTACCCTCTATGCCCACTTTCTGGAGAGTTTTTATCATAAATGGGTGCTGAATTTTGTCAAAAGCTTTTTCTTCATCTATTGAGATGATTGTATGGTTTTTATTCTTCAGTTTGTTGATGTGGTGTATCACATTGATTGATTTGTGGATGTTGAAAAATCCTTGCATCCCTGGGATGAATCCCACTTGATCTGATATATGATCTTTTAATGTATTGTTGGATATGGACTGCTAGTATTTTGTTGAGGATTTTTGCATCTATATTCATCAGTGATATTGGCCTATAATTTTATTTTTTGTGTCATCTTTGTCTGGTTTTGGTATCAGGGTGATAGTGGCCTCATAAATGAGTTTGGAAGTTTTCCTTCCTCTGCAATTTTTTGGAACAGTTTCAGAAGGATAGGTGTTAACTCTTCTCTAAATGTTTGATAAAATTTAGTTGTGAAGCTGTCAGGTCTTGGATTTTTGTTTATTGGGAGTTTTTTTTAAATTTATTTTTAATTGAAGGATAATTGCTTTACAGTATTGTGTTGGTTTCTACCAAACATCAACATGAATCAGCCATAGGTTTACCCATGTCCCCTTACTACGAGGTTTTTAATCACAGTTTACCCTGCTTATTTAACTTATATGCAGAGTACATCATGAGAAACAAACACAAGCTGGAATCAAGATTGCCAGGAGAAATATCAATAACCTCAGATATGCAGATGACACCACCCTTATGGCAGAAAGTAAAGAAGAACTAAAGAGCCTCTTGATGAATGTGAAAGAGGAGAGTGAAAAAGTTGGCTTAAAGCTCAGCATTCAGAAAACTAAGATCATGGCATCCGGTCCCATCACTTCATGGCAAATAGATGGGGAAACAGTGGAAACAGTGGCTGACTTTATTTTTCTGGGCTCCAAAATCACTGCAGATGGTGACTGCAGCCATGAAATGAAAAGATGCTTACTCCTTGGAAGGAAAGTTATGACCAATCTAGACAGCATATTGAAAAGCAGAGATGACCAATCTAGACAGCATATTAAAAAGCAGAGACATTACTTTGCCAACAAAGGTCCATCTAGTCAAGGCTATGGTTTTTCCAGTAGTCATGTATGGATGTGAGAGTTGGACTATAAAGAAAGCTGAGTGCCAAAGAATTGATGTTTTTGAACTGTGGTGTTGGAGAAGACTCTTGAGAGTCCCTTGGACTTCAAGGAGATCCAACCAGTCCATCCTAAAGGAGATCAGTCCTGGGTGTTCATTGGAAGGACTGATGTTGAAGCTGAAACTCCAATATTTTGGCCACCTGATGCGAAGAGCTGACTCATTGGAAAAGACCCTGATGCTGGGAAAGATTGAGGGCAGGAGGAGAAGGGGATGACAGAGGATGAGATGGTTGGATGACATCACCAACTCAATGGACATGGGTTTGGGTGGACTCTGGGAGTTGGTGATGGACAGGGAGGCCTGGCATGCTGCAGTTCATGGGGTCGCAAAGAGTCAGACATGACTGAGCGGCTGAACTGAACTGAACTGAATCACAGTTTCAATTTCAGTGCTTGTGATTGGTCTGTTCATATTTTCTATTTCTTCCTGGTTCAGTTTAGGGAGACTGTACCTTTCTAAGAATTTGTCCATTTCTTCCAGGTTGTCCATTTTATTGGCATACAGTTGCTCATAGTAGTCTCTTATGATTCTTTGTATTTCTGTGGTGTCAGTTGTAACTTTTCCTTTTTCATTTCTAATTTTATTGATTTGAGTCCTCTCCCTTTTTTTCTTGATGAGTCTGGCTAAAGGTTTATCAATTTTATCTTCTCAAAGAACCAGCTTTTAGTTTCATCGATCCTTTGATTATTTTCTTTTTCTCTATTTCGTTTATGTCTGCTCTGATCTTTATGATTTCCTTTCTTCTAATAACTTTAGGTTTTGTTTGTTCTTCTTTCTCTCGCTGTTTTAGGTACAAGGTTAATATTTGAGATTTTTCTTGAGGCAAGATTATATTGCTATAAACTTCCATCTTAGAACTGCTTTTGCTTCATACCATGTTTTAGACCATTGTGCTTTTATTTTCATTTGTGTCTAGGTATTTTTTTTAATTTCTTCTTTGATTACCTTAGTGATCCAATGGCTGTTGAGTAGTGTCTTGTTTAACCACTATACGTTTGTGCTTTTTAGATTTTCTTTTTGTAGTTTATTTCTAATTGCATAGCGTGATCAGAAAAGATGCTTGATATGATTTCAGATTTTCTTAAATTTACCAAGGCTCACCTTGTGGCCCAGCATGTGGTCAATCCTGGAGAATGTTCTGTGTGCACTTGAGAAGAATGTGTAGTCTGCTGCTTTTGGATGGAATGCTCTATAAATATCAATTAATTCCAACATGTCCCCATGATTTTTGGTCATCTATTTTACATTGACCATAAAAAACCAAATATATTCAAAATCATAGAGCAAGAAGAGCCCTAAATGATTGTGCCATGGGGAAAATGCTAGAGTGGGAAACAGGGCCCAGCATTTCTATAGTTTGACATAATGACTGTGAAAATAGCCTTAGGAATAGGGAAAGAGCTCAAATGTTGTTAATGGCCATGACCAGCAGTACAATTCTCTGTGGTTTTAGTTCCATTACCTACAGTTTTCTGTGGCTTTCATGTTTTCTCTTTTGATTGGAAAAAAATGTTGATTAAAAAGAGTGATTATCCAGTGATAGTCATTTGCTTAACAGAGGAGAAATGAAAGTCCCAGGAGTTCTGGCACAACCAGGGCAAGAAATCTGGCCTCAGGACTTCTAAACTAAGTTATTCTTCAAATTGAGAGTTAAAGAAGACACATTTAGAATTCTATTTTTCAATTAACCTAAAATTTGAGTGAAATAAGAATCCTATGCATTTGAAAACCTGGCACTCATTCTAGAGTCAAGTGGAAAACATGGTTTTACATAGGCAATGGATAAGCTTCCTATGCTTCAACTCTCTTTTAGATAGCACAGTCATCTGCACACGTCACCTTCCAGATGGGGATCCAGAGATCCCCTTGCCCTGCTCCAGTTTCTCTTGTCAGTCACCTGCTCTACCCAAAAGCCTGTTGTCAACAGTAGCTTCAGTCATCCAGGGATGCTCATAACCTCTGGTGCTAGAGGAGATTAGACTCTGGTAAATGGCTGTCAAAGCTCTGGGTATGAGTTAGCTTCACTGAAGGAAACCTGAACTTTTACAGGACAGGTGCTAATGGCTGCTAATTGCTATCACCTAATAATTAGATTGGCAGAAATGTCACTCCAGGGGCAGGTATGAAAACTGGTAGGCTTAAAAACTGTCTTCTCAGAGGACCTTGAGACTGGGGACCATGAGATCAATAGCACGTTTCTAGGCCTTAGTTCTATGAGGGATTCAGAGGGCACAGAGAACCACAAATAGAACACAAGACCTGCAGATACCTAAGGGTTTCTGGTTCAAAGAGTCACTATTCAAGAGGACTGCTGCTAAGTCACTTCAGTCGTGTCCGACTCTGTGTGACCCCTGGGATTCTCCAGGCAAGAACACTGGAGTGGGTTGCCATTTCCTTCTCCAATGCATAAAAGTGAAAAGTGAAAGTGAAGTCACTCAGTCGTGTCCGACTCTTCGCGACCCCATGGACTGCAGCCTACCAGGCTCCTCCATCCATGGGATTTTCCAGGCAAGAGTACTGGAGTGGGGTGCCATTGCCTTCTCCAATTCAAGAGGACACTGGGGAGAAAATCAAGTATATTATCAGGAGCTACTTTGGGTTTGTGATTGAGAGGTCTTAGAACTAACTATATCATCTGAGTTGAGATGGAAGGACTAGAGAATACTTAACTTGGGAAAAAAAATACTCTGTGAGAGTATTCTATAGTAATGAGTAGTGAGTTTCTATACTAATACTTAAAGTCCCACACAGGGATTAAAAGGTGTCCTATTACATGAGACTTTCAGTGGTAAAGCCAGGAAAGTCTGGAACAAGAGAGGATGATTGGTTACCCTACACTACACTTCAGCCGCAGTTATCTGCTATCTATTCAGCAAGCAGTGAAGCTTGTTCTTGCCTTAGAGTCTTAGCACTTACTGTTCCCTCTTCCTGGAACTCTCTCCCCCTAGATTTACACATAGTCCCTTTATGTACTTTTGGTCTCAACTCAAATAGTAATCTTGTTCCAGCACTCTCTTTCATATCAACTCTGCTTTCTTCATAACAGTTATTATGATATGAATTGCTTAATTCTTGTTCTATCATCCAAATAGAGTATAAGTTAAATGAGAAGGGATGCCTAATCTCTATTTGTTTATTGCTGTATACTCAGCAACTTTAACAGAATTGGATACATGCTATGAACTCAAAAAGTATTCGCTGAATGGACAAATGAATGAAAGATTCTGCCTGACTCTAAAGCATATATTGAATTCTCTCATAGATACATCAAAAAGCTCTGAGAAAAATATCCACAAGACAAGTAAAATCCAGGTACCTGGTAAACTTTCAAATTAGGCCAGACAAATCTATGTGGCCTAGTAGAATCTTAGGCTTCCCTCCTAGCTCAGTTGGTAAAGAATCTGCCTGCTGCTGCTGCTGCTAAGTCACTTCAGTCCTGTCTGACTCTGTGTGACCCCATAGACGGCAGCCCACCAGGCTCCTCTGTCCCTGGGATTCTCCAGGCAAAAACACTGGAGTGGGTTGCCATTTCCTTCTCCAATGTGTGAAAGTGAAAAGTGAAAGTGAAGTCGCTCCAGTTGTGTCCGACTCTTAGTGACCCCATGGACCGCAGCCTACCAGGCTCCTCCATCCATGGGATTTCCCAGGCAAGAGTACTGGAGTGGGGTGCCATTGCCTTCTCTAAAAGAATCTGCCTACAATGCAGGAGAACCGAGTTCAATTCCTGGGTCAGGAAGATCCACTGGAGAAGGGATGGGCTACCCACTCCAGTATTCTTGGGCTTCCCTTGTGGCTCAGCTGGTAAAGAATCCACCTGCAAAAAGGGAGACCTGGGTTCGATCCCTGGGTTGGGGAGATCCCCTGGAGAAGGGAATACTCCAGTATTCTGGTCTGGAGAATTCCGTGGACTGTATAGTCCATGGGGTCGCAAAGAGTTGGACACGACTGAGTGACTTTCACTTTCACTAGTGGAATCTGACTGCAAGACAGGAAAGTTGCTGTCAATTAGGCCTTTCGAGATTGCTATGTAAGTACGGTCTACATGCAGGAGATCTGAGTCTGGACTGTTTGTATGCTCTGTGCTGTGCTCTTGAAGTGGAAAAGGTCTATTTTCATCTTAAATCTCTTGTGATTATCTGTACCTGGTCAAAATATCATCAGAGTGTTTAAGAAATTTGAAATTAAAAGATTCAGAGGGGAAAAAAAAGGATTCAGAGAAAAGCTATCTGATTTCATAGCCAACTCTCCTTTTAGAAATATTGGCCATAGACTTTCTTTCTATTATGAACTCCCAGATGATATGGTTATTTTGTCCAAGATTCCGGCCCATTCCAGCATAATTAAATCCATAGCATCATTTCCCCTCAATGCTTCTTTAACCTTCTGAGAAATGAAATTGTCAGCAAGGCAAATCCCAAATTTATCAGATGCCCTGCTCTTTACCAGACTGAGATTTCCATCAGATGCCTGGACAGCTGAAGCTTTCCATTCCTATTGTAGTGTGCCTCTATGTCAGTTCTGTAATCTTCATCAGGGAAGCATCAACCATGTTCTCTATGAAATATTTCTTTGGTGGCATTGCAATTTCTTTCAATCTGTGTGCTACTACAAATGTTCAGCATCCTATTCTCCTTCATGTTTTGTGGATTTCCACAAAGGTTTAATATATTTTTAATATATGAGTGTGAGAAAGTCCCCAGGATAGAATCACAAAGAAGATTCTTGAGGAGTTAATATTTCACATAAGCAGAACCTTATCATCAACACTCTGTGGAGAGAGTGACCCACAGAACCTGCCATGAAGTGACTAACTGGGTGAAAGTTCTCTTATGTTGTATTTCTACAGAGCCCTGCTCTGTCAGTTGATACACTTTTTTGGTACAAAGAAATTGACAAGTAAAAATTTCAGGAAAAGAGACTTCCCTGATGATCTGATGGTTAAGACTTTTGCTGGTTTGATAGCTGGTCAGAAAACTAAGATTCCCATGTGCTGCATGGGGCAGCCAGAAAGGAAAAAATTCAGAAAAAAAAAATTGTATGATTAAATGCAATGTAAAAAATACCTGAATGGAAGAATCCATTTAGTTAAAGTGACAACAAGAGCTTTTATTTCAACAAACATCTTTGAAGAGTTTTCTCTGTGCGGGTAGAGTTCCAAAGAAAATGGAAATGACTCAGATATGGTCGCTAAGTCCAGGGGCTTATAGCTTCCAAAATGTACACTCAGTCTTACTTCCATTATATAGAGACAAAGGTCCCTCAAGTTAAAAAAAACTAAATTGAACTCACAATTATACTTGAGAGAACTGGATTGACAACCATAGTACATCTTTGGAGGATCCAGTAAACACAAAAGTTAAGTTACATAATCATACTTTGATGTACATCTTGATCCCCAAAATTCCTCAAAATAAGTTCTTTATAGCACTTACCTGAATATTTAACTTGTTATCAGAAAAGTAAGTAAATGAAGAACTACCCAGACAGAAGAAAGTTTCTCCTTTGAGAAAAAGCAGTGCTGGTTCCCAACTGCCACCATATTTACTGACTAAAATCATCGCTATAGGGAACATTCACTGAAATGCTCATTAATCAAGCTAGGAGGAAAGTGAACATTATTTTAACGAGCTAAATAAGCAGATGTCTCCTCCTCCTTATTTGTTTTCTCTCTTCTCTATTTGCATTAGGCAACTTAATTACAAAGCAGGGATATCTCCTAAATCCCCAAAGTGGAAATTGTTCTTCAAGTCTGAGCTTATAAATTCTTAAACCCACCACAAGATTATCCAAATTTTCAAAGTTCCTTCTTGCATTTGAATTGTGGCTTCTTTTAATACCACCTAAATATTTTTGGCCTGTAAGTAGACTATACATTTTTGGCAAACACAAATGCTTTAAACAAATACAATATTGTAAAGTAAAATTAATTAATTAATTAATTTTAAAAAAGAAATAGTTTAGATTTTGCAAAAATATATATATCTCAATGTATTCAGAAAGGATATTTTCTCAATTTATTTTTGTGTTTCTGGGAACAAAGTAACAGAATTTTGGACACTTCTAGAAGAAATAGCATTCTAATATTTGTACAGGCAAAGAAAAACTGCATGAATTGACATCTATTTATTATTATTATTTTTATTATCATTATGCTAGAAAATGAATGTTTCTATTGTCTTTTAGACACCAACTTTTCATGGTAGCCTTATTACAAGCCAACTCTGTGTAAATAAAAGAAAAAGATATTTAACAAGTAGAAATAAATGGGCATGATTCACCAGCACAGTTAACTCAAGATTTTCCAACCTTATAACCACAACTGATAGGAAGATTTATTACCACAGCTGCTTGTATTAAACTTCTTTTCCTTGCAGTTGAAAGAATCAAATTTCTTCTTGGAGATTAGTCATTTGTGGGGGTGTCGCCAACTGCAAAATGCTTCTGTTATGAATGAGGTGCACTTCTCTGTTGCTGTCCTCAGCCCTAAGTCAGTGAGTAATTTTCATCTCTTTATATGTCTTTTCCCGCCTACCATTAGGAACAAATTTTAATGACTTACATAGTCAAATTTTCTTTAGTTGTTACTCAAACCAAAAACTTCAGATGGTAATCTGTCTGGTAACATGATTACCTTACAAAGAAAGGTAAAATGACACGACATTTTGGCACATGTTTACAAGGATGAAATCCAAGCTGAAGGAAAGGTCTACATGGGCCATGAAAGTGGGAAGGGAGCTAATGTATCTTGGGTGGTATACTTGTACTAAGTACTGTGTTAGGTTCTTTATAGAAATAATCTTGTCTAATTCTTTGAGCAAGCTCTGGGAGCTGGTGATGGACGGACAGGGAAGCCTGGCGTGCTGCAGTCCAAGGGGTCGCAAAGAGTCAGACACAACTGAGCGACTAAACTGAACTGAATCCTTGGAACAGTCCTGTCAGGGGCTAGGTGATATTCCCATTTTGTGTGTGAGGAAACTGAATTTCTCAAGATGGTGCCGCTTATTAGTGGATCCAGGTGACTCCCTTGCCTTCTCTCTGTATTTCAACATTCTGCCTATTTAGTATGAAGAATTACCTAATTATGTATAGCACTAATATAGCTATACAGTTAAGGAGAGGTTTGATTCTGTGTCTAAATAAGAAAATCATAAAAAAAAAAAAAGAAAATCATAAAGCCAAAAGAGACTTCAATGGGTCATCTCTTTCACTCCCTACTGTAATCATATAAAACTGAGAAAGCTCTGTCTTTTTTCTTTTTTTTCTGAACACTTCTGGAAACATGTATTCCAAGATTTCCCTTGTCTCCCTTCACAATTTCTGGTAACTCTCGTCTTCATGAAATGTTTTATCTAATAAGATTTTCCCATCACCCTTTAAGCTTTTGTTCTGAACTCTATGGAGATGGCAGGATCTACACATAGTAAGTTTCTGTCATTTGAAAATAGTTGTTAGGACAGCTAAGCAGAGTGAGATTTCAGTAAACCCACACGTTGCTTGGTTTATTTCATGTCATTTTGGCTGATGATGTTTTTCCATTGAACTGAGTGATAGATTTAGCTACATACACACTTTCTAATTTACCATGCATAGGTGGTTTTACTATTATACATGAACAAAAAAAAAGAAAGTTGAAAAGCAAAGAAGTATTCCAAGAATTCACACCTGGATTGTTGAGCTTAACCTTAAAAATTACTTGCTAATGAATGAACCAGCTTAAATAAAACTGACTATAAACAAGCATTTTGGGTGGGGAGATGTAGCACATTTGCCTCTTTTTTTGGTTAAGAATATAGTCAATCATCTAGCTATGCCCCTTTATGAGACTAGTAGTTCTGTTTAACCCACTATTGATGTTTAACCCACTTACTTGATCAAATATGTCTTACTTGATCTAAGGGGTACCTAACAGTCCAAACAACTTAATAAGCCTTTCCTGATCATATATGGTTCTGTAAGACAGAAAAACAGAGAACCTCTATTTCCACCATTGGACACTTGAACAGCTGAGTCTAACCCAGTAAAATGAATGACACACACTAATCCAGAACATGGCTTCTAATAAGCTGTTGAGATGCTACTCTTCCTATTTCTTCATTTAGGTAACATGATGTTTTGTCTTCTTTCCCAGTACTTGAGACAACTAAATAAATGGGCAGTCTAAAGAAAGTCAATGTGGGCTGCATGAGACAAATGCTCGGACCTGGTGCACTGGGAAGACCCAGAGGGATCGGGTGGAGAGGGAGGTGGGAGGGGGGATCGGGATGGGGAATACATGTAAATCCATGGCTGATTCTTGTCAATGTATGACAAAAACCACTACAATATTGTAAAGTAATTAGCCTCCAACTAATAAAAAAAAAATTAAAAAAAAATAAAGAAAGAAAGAAAGTCAATGCCTCCGAGGTAACTGAATTCATCCTTGTTGGATTTTCCCAACAGCCTCAAATGCAGGTTGCCTTCTTCTTAGGACTGCTGTTTTTCTACCTGGTCACAGTGTTTGAGAACAACCTTACTGTTGTAGTGAGATGGGATTCTCAACCTCATACCCCCATGTATTTTTTTCCTTGGTAATTTATCCTTCCTTGATATCTGTTACTCCACCAGCTGGGAGCCATATGTGTTGGCCCAATGTTTCAAGGACTTCCCGACCATTTCCTATACCAGCTGTTAGGCCCAGATGACCACATTCCTCTTTCTGGGGATGACAGAGTGTCTCCTCCTTGCTATCATGGCTTATGACAGGTTTGTTGCAATCTCCAATCTCCTGCGTTACACCGTCATTGTGAACAATTGGGTTTGCATACAGTTGGCCTTGGGAACCTAGACTAGTGCCTTCTTGGTAGCAGTCACACCAGTCATTGCAAGCCCTGCTCATTGTTGCGGGCATTATATCATCAACCACTTTACCTGTGAGATCCCGGCCCTGCTGAAGCTTACCTGCTCAGACACCCCTGTCAGTCTAATGCTGGGTCTGGTTATCAGTGTGTTGACACTGCCCCTGCCATTCACTTGCATCCTCATCTATTACTCGCACTGTGACTGCTGAAGATCCATTCTGAGGCCAGACTCAAAGCTTTCTCCACTTGTAGATCCCATCTAACTGTGGTCACCTTATTTTATGGGACAGCCATCTACATGTTACTGAAACCTCAGTCAAAAGAATATCAAGAAGAAGACAAAGTCATCTCAATATTTTATGGAGCAGTCACCTCCATGTTAAATCCCCCCATTTACACTCTGAGAAATAAGGATGTAAAAGGAGATCTTAGGAAGTTAGCCAAAGGAAATGAAAAATCTTAATGACTCTCTTTATAAGCCTCTCCAACATGCAAGAAAAACAGTGAAAACTCAGTCCATAAAATTTCAGTTTACATGTTTAAAAACAGCAGCAACAACAAAAATCTGAGTAAGCATTCTTTCTGTGGTCATCACTAGGAACTCATTAACAAGTATACCATGAAAGCTAATGTTTTGTCAAGCCATGTGAAGCGTTAAGGCCATGAATGTGCCTGAAATAGTTCACAAAGAGAATAATGGTAGTAGGGATGCAAAGGTGATGGCTGCAGCCATAGCAGCCCATCAGGGAGTTTTTTTTTCTGGGGTATAAAGCACAAGATTTTTGCAAACAAACATCTTTGTATTTGCCACACAAGGTAGACAGAATTCATATATAGGACAGTGGTCATGCAACCAGAATATAGCATTTGCTCCTCATATCGCATTTTAGAGATGTCTGACCCAATTTGAACCTGATGAACAAATGACCCCTCACACCCCACATGTAGGTGATACTATCCCATGGCAATAAGCAACTTTTGAATTTAAAACATGTTATCATTTGAAAGTGTTTTTGAAAAAATTATTCTAATTTATGCTTATAATTTCTTATTTTAAAATAGTTTGCATATTATACATATTAATAAATAATTTCTCAACCAACATTTATTTCTGCAAATATTAAATTTCCATCATATCAATTTCCTATAAAAATGTCTAAACTGAAATTGTTATTCTTTTGCCTTCTCCTATTTCTCTGCCTTCTCTTCCGTGATGTGCTTTAGTGACCCTCTGGTCATTTCTACTCCCACTTCTCATACACATTCATGAGCATTTCTGCTCTACCCAAGAGCCTTCATGGCCAGGATTGTGAATATTTTTCTCTTTTTCCCCAATTTAATAAGATGCCATATGCAGTTCCTATTGTTGCCAAGCAACATTTACTTTGTACTCTGTATTATGGCAACTTGTTGATTCTTTTTCTCATCTTAAGTTGATTGACTCCGGAAACCTTTTGCCACAGCACATTCAGAAGGTAGATATGTCTTCTAAAATTTCCTTTATTCCTAGAGGCTTCTCTTGGGTAGATGGGTATCTGGTCACAGTACTTTCTATCATTAGCTTTTTTCTTCACTTTCTGAAGGTTGTTTATTTTGAAGGTATATTATCTGAGAAATTATATATATACCTGTATATATGCACATATAATATACTTGTATATTATGTGTTATATATTCAGTTCAGTTCAGTTGCTTAGTCGTGTCTGACTCTTTGTGACCCCATGGACTGCAGCATGCCAGGCTTCCCTGTTCATCACCAATTCCAGAGCTTGCTCAAACTCATGTCCATTGAATTGGTGATGCCATCCAACCATCTCATCCTCTACATTATAATTACATATATTATACTTTTATGATATATTCTACATTTTATGGTTTATATGTATTTTATAATAAACATATATATAATCAATTATAAAGGTATAATATATGTAATTATATTCAACACTGTACTTTGTTGATGGTTCCATATATAATTGAAGCCATTTGGATTGTTGGCAATGGAGTCAGAAAGCTTGGGCTCACATTTAAGCTCCACTATTTATTAGCTATGGCATCTTTGGCAAGTAACTGCTCTGTGCATCAAATTCTCCACCCATAAAATAAAAATAATAATAGTACCCTTCTTACTGTGCTGTTGGAAAAATTAAATTGATATGATCATTTATTTAAAGTTCTTAGAGCAGTTCCTGGCACATGGTAAGAATTCAATAAATGTTAGATACTACTGCTATTTTCTAAAAGCTTCCAAATATTCCTATTCTTTGCTTTTTAAAGTCAATTTCATTTATGCATCATTTTCTCCAGGGTGTACAATGGGGAGCCTCACCAGTCCCATCTTCCAATTTTAGAAACGCAGTAATATCATATTTCCCTTTGGCTCTCACTTTTATGGCTTTACCCTTAATCTGGTTGACTCCTATTCCAGTTCCTCTGACCTATGCTTGATATATTTTAAGTAGAGACAGCCTCAAACTTAGGAATGAGTTATGTCCAAAAGTTAACTCATAAGTCATCAGCTTGGAACTCAGAGCACGTTTTCCCCACTGAGACAGGGTAGCAACATTCCAAGGGCAGCTCACCAACACCTATTTAGGTCATCATTCTATCACTAATAATACTAAAGGCCTTAGGAGAATTTTTTTAAGTATGTTTATTGAAAGATAGGTTCTGAGTCCCACTTTGGACAGGCACTATTAGATGGCATTAGTGATCAAAAAAAAAAAATCTGCCATGAGGATCTGTGCAAACACTGTCAAGTCCTGATGGGCGTACAAGGAAATCTTCAGAAGTAAGAATGGGACTCGGGGAGCTTCTCCAGAGACTAGAAAAAGTAGTAACTTGCTTCTATATATGGGTCATGCACAATTCAGAGGACTGCTAAGCCTCTCTTCATTTCTTTTTATGTTATTGCTGGTGTTGGATGACTTCCTAACAGAAAGCTTGGGGTCATTCATTCCATAAAGATTTTTAAAGTGGCTACTGTATGTTAAGGATACAAATCCAAGTAAGTCATTCTCTTGCCTTTGAGAGGCTTACATTGGAGTTGGGGAGTAAATAAACACAGTGAAGTGCTACAGATACTGCGATCCATATTTATAAAAGTTACAGAGATCAGTTCCAACTGGGCAGTCAGGAAACATTTACTAGAAGACATGACACCTTTAGTAGAGCCTTGAGAAAGGAAGAGTTTGCCAGTTGGATAAGGAATGACAATTTTAGTGGATGCAGTGTGAACAAGAACAGAGATATAAAACCCAGTTTGCTGAACTTTCAGATACTGCCAATTCAATTCCCACAGCAGAGGGTGTGGGACGTGTTTTGGCAAAATATGAAACCTGAGAAGAAAGCAGAAGGCCAGACTATGGGAAGGTTGCTATGCTATATATAAAGCCTTCACTTTATTTATTCTATAGGTCAACAAACCACAGTCTGAAGGGCCAAATCCAGCTCTTGGTTTTTGTAGCCCACAGCTAAGTATGGTTTCCAAATTTTTAATGGATACTAATAGGATGGCATCACCGACTCAATGGACATGGGTTTGGGTGAACTCCAGGAATTGGTGATGGACAGGGAGGCCTGGCGTGCTGCGGTTCATGGGGTCGCAAAGAGTCGGACACGACTGAGTGACTAAACTGAACAAAACACAACCTAAGAAGACAATTTGACAGAGTCTGTGTGTTGTCTGTGAAGCCTAAAACACTTACTATCTGACCCTTTTAGGGCTTCCCTGGTGGCGCAGTGGTAAAGAATTCACCTGCCAATGCAGTAGACATGGGTTTGATCCTTGGGTCAAGAAGATCTCCTGCAGAAGGAAATGACAACCCACTCCAGTATTCTTGCCTAGAGAACCCCATGGACAGAGAAGCCTGGGAGGCTATAGTCCCTTGGGGTCATAAAGAGTCGGACACAACTTAGCCACTAAACAACAACAAAACAACAACAATCTGACCCTCTGCAGAATAAAAATTGCTGAGCCCTGCTATAGGTGATGGGTAACTACTGAAACTTTTTGAGCTGATCAGTAACATGCTCAGAATCGTGTTTTTAAAAGCTCACTTTTACAATGAAAGTGAAAGTGAAAGTCACTCAGTCTTGTCCCACTCTTTGCGACCCCATGGACGATACAGTCCATGGAATTCTCCAGGCCAGAATACTGGAGTGGGTAGCCTTTCCCTTCTCCAGGGGATCTTCCCGACCCAGGGATCGAACAGGGTCTCCCGTATTGCAGGCAGATTCTTTACCAACTGAGCTACGAGGGAAGCCCCAACTTTTACAATAAATGTGTAAAGTTGATTGAAGACATAGATGACTGGATATAGGGTCCATTAGGAGGCTTCAACAACAAACTCAAACTAAGACTGTAGCAATACAGATTTGGAAGAAACTCGGGTCATTGGAATAAACCTTCCTCTTTCATTTTTACATGAAATTTCATTCACATTCAACATGCATTTTCTCCAAAGCAGGATCTTTAGCACAAATATAATAAGGGGCCTCAGAGCTGGGTGATATCATCCTGAGCATCGTTCATTTCTTTCCTACCATTCAGTGAGCACAGAGAAATATGAAGAGAGCCAGGTCCAAAGTTACTTAGTTGGGTGTTTTATTCATATATTACAGCCCTTTCTGTAACCCAGAATAGCTGTGTATGGCATATAAAATTGCATTTTGTTCAAATAAAATGCATTTACTTAAAGATAATAAAGATCCTCTGGCTTCTCACGTGATCTCTGAAGTTCACTGGTCACCTGTCACTTGTTTAGACATACTACTGCATCCCATGCATCAGGAATAGTGCCATCATGAGCCTTAATAAAAAGATTTCTAAAAATAGTGTTTAGTAATGTCAGTGATTCCCAGTTTCTTTTTCTTTGCTCAAATACCATTAACCTTCCCTGTTTTATCATATCGGTTATTTCCTGCTTATCCCATAAAACCACAGATATCATCACTTCGCAATATGTGCATGTATAAAATCACTATGTTGTGCACCTTGAACTTACACAGGGTTATATGTCAGTCATATCTCAATGAAGATAGGGGAGGAAAGGAAGACACCCACAAATAAATATTTGCTCAGCCCATGTAAAACAGTCCTAGAATAATAATATCTAAATTTTGTTCAAGATATGGTCACAAAGATGGTTCAATTTGAGTTTCACAACAACTTGAAGTCACTTTACAGATGAGAAATTCAAGGATCTGGAAGCTACAAAGATTTGCCAAAAATAAAAGCAGGACTCAAACGCATCTCTAATGCTAAAGCTTGTAGATTTCCCATTGTGCTGCATCCATAAGGCAGCAGAATTCGATTTTCTCATCAACAACTTGTTCATGATGCTCACTCACGCTTGAGCTGTGAAGTCTGTTGCTGAGTCACTCTTTCACTTGCTGCTTATTTTTTCATATTAGCCTATATTCTTTCCTGCATTATAGATCCATAAAAGACTCTCATAACTGACTTAAAGCCACCTTAACCTAACTGTCTATAATCTCTCAAACACATGGCAATCTTCTCTTCATACACATGAAAAAATGTCAGTAGCTTTGCTTGCTTTTGCTTCTTCCCTATATTACCCAGGCTTTCTGTCTATTGCAGACATTTGTCATTTGCTCTTTGATTTTCCCTACCTATGTTCTAATTTCTCTATTTTTTTCTGTGCTCTCCATTAGTTTGTTCTGAAATCAAAAATATCTATTTTTCTCTTCAAAGCATTTGGCTTCATTTCTTTCCTTGAGAGCTTTCTTCAAATTATTTTTTCATCTGTACCAATCCTCTCTGACAGCTTGAAATGAGAGCTGGGCTTCTCTCTGCTTGACCATTCCTCATTGTTTTCAACGCCTTCTCTTACTTATATGAATTTGCTCATCCTCCATTTACCTCTGCCAAATTTCCAAGCTTTTAAGAAATTAATTTCAGCTATTACCGTTGCATGATAAGAAAAAGTGCTATCTTTCATTTTATATGCTGGACCTCTACTTTCTCTTGCATATAAATCCTGTCAACCTACTGGATCACTTCCCTTTTATGTAAGCATATTGCAAAGTGTTAGCATGTGCTTCCAAATAATCTTTCAAGTCTATATTTTTGCACACAATTTTCTGAGTCTTCAGCTTTACTGGTCAATTTCCAATTATCTCTGGCCCTTTTCCCTTTTCTGAGATGTAATTTAAATGTCCCTCTTCTCCAAAACCACTCTACTTTATGAAGAATGAAGAAAGTGCACCACATCCTTAATTTACAAATCCAAGCTGTTCTCCTCCCTAATTGACATCCTTGATCAAGTCCTCCAATTCAGATCTCCTATTTTCAAACATTTTTATGATAATATTTTACCAAAAATTCTCCTCTCTGTTGTAGACTCTTCCTCCTTTTCAATAACAAGAACGTAAAAAAAAAAAAGTCATGACATATGAATAATGGATATGTACTATAAGGAAACAATGGTATGTTACACATATAAAGAAAACAGATAAATTATTTGTGGGTAAGAAGAAATGTAGGTTATTTCTTTAACACAGAAGAATTCGAGCTGGGTTAAGAAGTACGGGTAGCATTTAATGGTATGGGATGGATATGATCATATTCCAAATGTCAGGGAAAAACACACACACATGTAAATGCATATCATGGGGGTGCATTTTCAGAATGGTTAGTTCCTGTTGGCTGAAGGATGGTCTGCAAGTATTGTAGATCAGAAGAGGTAAGGTGGCGGCATGTTGTAACAGCATATTATTCACTTAAGTTTATCTTTTACTCTATAGGAAAAAGTAAGCCATTGGAAGTTTAAAAAGGAGTAACATAGTAGACTCTCAAATCTTTACTGAAAGAGTGAATGAATGAATCAAAGATAAATCCAAAATGTTTTATTTGAGTGAGTAGGAAGAGAGCAACATTGTTAACAAAGGAAAGAAAGAAGGGGATCTGCTGGTTTTGGTCAATGGGAGATGGGACATAAGTGAACATAAAGTGCTTGAAAGCCATCCAAATCAAGCTGTTCATCAAAAACATGCATATGAAAGTTTAAGAGGTTAAACATACAGACAAAGGTTGAAATTCTACCACACAGAAAGGATAGTTAAAATTATAGAGCTGAGTGAAATCACCATGCCTAAAGTCAGAAAAAAGATCAGAAGGTATTTCCATGGAGAATACCCACGGGGATAGGAAGAGAAAACTGGAGGTTAAGGAAGAAAAGCTTTGTATGGTAGTTAGAAGAATTCAGAGACGGAAACATTACTGAAGCCAAAGGAAGAAAAGATTTAAAGGAAGGGATGATTAACAATGCTGAAATGGTTCAGAGATACAGAGGAGAAGGTGTTTTAAGAAGCATTAGGTATTTCAGTAGACAGGAAGTTGCAGAAGCTAAATGGTGGGAAGGAGGTGAAAAGTAGAGGCAGCAATTGTAGACTACTCTTTAGTAAAGTTTGGTGATAAACAGAAAGTGAGAAACGAGATAGGTCATGACTCTATCAGGATTAAGGGATGAATGTTCTTAGAATTGGAGAATCCTCTGTATGATTGTAAACATACAAGGAACAGAGTTTGGTACAAATCAGGAGATGTGTATGTGTGTATGTATATATATATATATATATATATATATATATATATATATATCATAAAACTGGTAGCATGGAACATGAGGATAATTACTAAAGCAAGATCTTGAAAAATCAAGAGGAAGTTAAATCAGCTAACCATGTACATGCAATAGTTAGCTCTGACAGGAAAGCAGGTGGGAGCTTCTTTCCTACAGGCAGAAAAAAGTATAGTTTCAGATACAAGAAAGAGTTAAAATAGAAAGGAGAGAAAGGGGTAAACAGATCCTATTCCTCTTTGATTAATCTAAATTTTTTATTACCCATTTCTCTATCCTTTATACATCTGGGTCTTGAACTCCACCTTCAGGGAATGTGTAGTATTTATTTTGTGTGTCTCCATCGTCCTTCTTCCCCCACTTTGTAGATGTTTTATGTAACAACTCCACATTGTCTTTTTTCCTTCAGTTTATCCCAACATTTTTTTTTTTGCTTCTCTTCCACTTTATGGTATTCCTTTATGCCTTTCTCTACCCCTCCTAACATGGATTTTTATTTCTCCCTTCAGCATAAACTCATCATCCACACATACTAGTTCCTGAATCCCTAACTGTTTTTCATACAGACCTTTCCTGACTAGTGAAGACTATAGCTAGTGATTATTACATTTTTTAAGACGTTGAACTGTAATAGAAAGTGATAGCAGAGAAGGAATAGTAGCATTGTGGCAGGGTGGAGGGGGGGAACTTGAACATGCTTACAAGATAAGGGGAAAGAGTCAGTCGAAAAGGGGAGTGGGGTGTTAATACAAAACAAAGTTATTTATTTTCTAGAGCAAATAAAAGGAAATGAAATCCAGAGCACAGGTAGAGAAATTTATCTTAGGCATAATGGGGATTCCTTTTCACTGAAGCAGGAAGGAAGGATTCAGTGATGAATAAAACATGTACCTGTTGGTAGAAGGAAGGGACAAGAAGTGTAAGAATTCTAACTTGATGACTTCAATATTTTGGATATTAGGGAGGTCAAGTATTGAGTGTGAAGATAGAAATGATGAAGGAGAAGACAGGGAGAAACTTGTGGAGGTTCCAGTAAGCTGTTGTGGGAAATGGAGCAGAGGGCAGTCTAAGAAAACATTGCATTATTATGACATGGAGGTTCAAAGGGAGCTTAAAAGCCATAAATCTGTAGAAGGATAAATCCACATAGTTATGAGATCTTGTCTTAGCAGTATTTAGCAGTCTAAACATAGTAAAAGATGGCCTGAATAAGGCCTACATGTAGGAAAAGAATTTAATTAATTCTGGTATAATTGAGATAGGGATAAATCCCAATGTCTCAAGAGAGTATGCTGTGCTTGAAAAACTGCAGGAGTTTGTTATGGCTGAAATAATAGAATCTGAGGTTGAAAGGTTAATCAAGGACCAAAGAGCTGATGCTCTCACATTCCTTTGTCAATGGAGATCCATTGAAGGGTTTTGAGCATGAGAATGACCTGGTTAGATTTGTGTTTTAAAAACATCACTAGGAAATATCTGCAGAGGGCGGATTGAGAAGAGATTTTGGAGGCAAAGACGCAATTTAAGAAGTCATTTCAATAATATAGATGAGAGGGCCTACACCGAAGTGGGCACAGAGAGGAGTATACGGATTAGAGAGAACTACAGAGACATTTGGGGCTTCCCAGAGGTAAAGAATCCACCTACCAATGCAAGAGTCCCGGGTTCGATCCCTGGATTGGGAAGATCCCCTGGAAGAGGAAATGGCAACCCACTGTAATATTCTTGCCTGGAGAATCCCATGGACAGAGGAGCCTGGCAAAGAGTCGGGCATGACTGAGCCACTAAACAACAACAGAGACAGTTGGTTGAGGATAGATTTGAGAAAACTTGGTGATTGAATGAGCATTTAGTTTATTTGAATTGTTGCATTTCTTCCTAAAGATCCTTCTGCAGCTGACGAGCGATCCTTTCTCTGAAGCCAAGAGAAAAAAGCTTAGGACTAAATGCATCTGAAGCTTATAGTACATTCTTGAATCTCTCGAGCAGTGTAATGGAAAAAGCATGGGCTCTGGAGTCAGACAGTCCTGGATTCTAAACCCAGGTCTGCCACTTAATACCTGTATGATTTGGCATAGTTAGATTCTCTGAGCCCTTGTTTCTTACTCTATAAAATGAGAATCATATCTATCTTCCAGAGTTATTATGATTTTTAAAATGATATACTGAAAGAAAATGTGTACAAGGTAGGTGATTTGACTATTTCCTGGTACTTAGTAAGTGTTCAACAAATGATAGCTAGTTCTGTTTCCATTGTATTTTATATTATTAGGATCTTTGTTATTATCTCAATATTCATGCAGTCCTTCTGCCAAGTTCTACTATCCCCTCCAGGACTAGTTTCATAGTGTCACAAGCTACTCCTGCCTTCTTTACAGTGAAGTCATATCCACATTACACATACATTCATACATTATAGATAAGTGATCCCTCAAATATAGCTAAATAAGCCATCGTGGTTTCCACGGCTTCAGGTCACACGGTATGAAGGGCCCTCCCCTCCTCTAGTCCACCAATGAGACAGCCAGACCTGGTTCGCACCAATAGCAGAGACTGTCCCTGAAATCAGACTGTATTTGACTGGCAGACAAAACCATACCACACAAAGATGGCTTCTCAAATCATGCGTTGTTGTCATATTATAACAGGGCTTCCCTGCTGGCTCATGCGGTAGAGTCTGCCAGATTATATGTACAAATAAACATTGTATCATTCTATATGTCATATGTGAATATGTTATATTGTTCCAGTCATGTCTCATATACAACTATCTGAAAAAGTATGAATTGGAGGAAGCCCCTCAAATCCCATGACTTAAGGAGCTTCTCCAAAAACAAAATCACAGCAGTCCGGGCCCCTCTAATTGTATCACAGGCAGCTGTCCCTGAAATGTTATCTGCCAAACTGGATGGCTGCCCACAGAGACTGCCCTACAAATAACCTTTGGTATGGGGTTGTGTCTCTAGACACACCCTGTGAATGACAGCAATCCTGCCACATAGAGACTTTCCTTGGGTTATACATGTATGTGTGCATGCTAAGTCATTTTAGCCATGTCTGACTCTTTGCGACCCTATGGACTGTAGCCCACCAGGCTCCTCTGTCCATGGGATTCTCCAGGCAAGAATACTGGAGTGGGTTGCCATGCCCTTCTCTAGGGGATCTTCCCAACCCAGGGATCAAACCCACATCTCCTGTATTGGCAGGCGGGTTCTTTGCCACTAGTGCCACCTGGGAAGCCCATACATGTATAGACATAATCAAAATAGCTTACTATTTTATTCTAAATAAATCCAATATGATTCCTTTAACAAAAGAACATGTTTAGGGTTCTTTCCTCAGAAATCCACTAGGTTGTTGCTCAAAGGGATCACTTTTCCAAACTACGGTTCAAGTTCAAGTGATAACCTGAGTTAGGGATACAAAATAGCCTGTGCATGAAGAGAGATCCCAACTATCAGAGATTTTCCAAAATTTTCCTTCAGCATGAGCCCCAAGGCTCTAAATTAATAAGATCTCTGATGATACTTTATCGGGTGCTTTTGACAGTGTTCTCAATCAGGTGTTCTAGAATATTTTGCTGCCCAAGCTAGAACTAGGCTCAATGACATTCTCCATGCCTATGTTTTCCTTATTGTAGTGTGGAACCACTTGCCCCCAAAATGTAGCAAATTGGGGTTGTGAGAAGAAGAGAGAAAAGTGGTCTGTCAACACTAGCTGGCAATGAAGAAAATGAGAGATGGCAAACATGAGCAACTTAATGCGGCCATATACTTTACTCTGGGTTTTTGTGAAATGGATTCTCACCAAAGAGGGAGAGACAAAGAAGGAAACAATTATAATACAGTATGTAAAAAGCTGTGAAGGAGATAAACACAAGATTTCTATGGGATTATAGTGACACCTAACACAGGCTTAGAGGATAAAGTTACCAGGGAGGGTTTCCTGTAAGATATGACATCTGAAATGAGCTTTGAAGGATGAACAGGATTTTACTGGATGAAGAAGTTGTGGCAGGTATTCCACACAGAAAAATACCCTGTTCAGAGGAGTTAAAGCTTTAAAGAAAAGCATGTGCAAACCATAAGTAGCTCTGCCTGGCTGCACTATAATGTTTGAAGGGGTAGTGAAAAGATGGCAAGATAGGTCAGAAGAGGGAATGCCAAAATGAGAGCCTGCAGCAGGAACTAGATCATGCATGGCCTTCTGTGGCACTGTACTATAACCTCCATATATGTTATGGCTTTAATAAGGAAGCTTCATGAAACCAGAGACTGTATATATTTCAGTTCTGAATTCATCCCCAGTGTCTTTAACATAGAAGCACAAAATATACTCTCTCAAAGAAGCATGGAGTCCCATGCTGAAGAATTTACACGGTATCCTGAAGGATAAGATTAGCCATTAAATGGTTTCAAGCAGAGAAGTAACACGGTTAGATTTAGATTTCAGATGGATTCTGGTTGCTGGGTGGAGAATAAATGGGAGAAGTCCACATGGGATGTGGGGACAGTGTCTATAAGGTCACGGTAGCAACCCAAGTGAGAGGAGATGATGGCCAGGAATGAGGCATGTGGAAAATTGTGTACATTCAAGAGATATTTAGGAAATAGAGTCAACAGGAAGAGGTTAATTAATGAAAAAGAAGATAGAAGGAAAAATGGTCAAAGATTATACCACCAGTTTGATGACTTGAACAAGGTAGTGTTGTTTAATGAGATGGGGACCACTGGGAAACGGGCAAGTCTGGAAGGCAGAGAAGGGGTATGGTAAGTAAGGTTTGCCATGGGATGGAAATGTGAGGAGATGGGTGGCAAAGAGAGTAAGGAAAATATTAGTTCCCTTTTGGAAACTTTAAGGTGGCTGATGGATATTCAAGCAGCTATATATCAAGTAGATGGTTGTGTATACATATTTCATGTGTGTATACATATATGTTATGTGTATATTCAGATGTTATGTATGTATGTGTGTGTGTATATATATGGTGACTCAGCAGTAAAGAACCCACCTGCCAGTGTAGGAGACTTGGGTTCGATCCCTGGGTCAGAAAGATCCCCTGGAGAAGGAAATGACAATCCACTCCAGTATTCTTGCTTGGAAAATCCCATGGATGGAAGAGCCTGGAAGGCTCCATGGGGAGTCTTGGGGTCCATGGGGTCACAAGAGTCAGACATGACTTAGGGATTAAACAACAACAACAAATATATATTTGAGACTCAGAAGGAAAATTTGGAAACATGGATTTGCAAGTCTGCATGCATATGGTAATTGAAAGTATCTGTTCCTTTGAATTGGCTTTCTCTCATGCCCGTTACTCAGTCAGCTCTGCCTAAAAAGTTAGGCCACCATTGCCTGAATTCCTAATCAGGACTTAATCATTTTCCTGATGTCCCCGAACCCAGTTCAGGCCCTGGTGGCACCATCTGATAAAGCCCGCAGGAGACAGGAAAATTCACTGCACCCCACGCAGTTATTGCGGCATCTAAGGACACCCACAGCTCTCAACTTCTAATAGCCCAAGAGTGCCCTCCAGCGTTCAGCACGATGCATTCAAAGGCAAAGAGTTAGAGCAGAAATGGGAATCATTGCTTTCAACCAGCATCACTGCCCTGCTGCTCTCACTTCAGGGGAAATTCACTAGCAACCTGCAACCCCAGGTGAGGAAGAACTCTAGAGATTTCAGATTCTGACAAAACACGAGGAGAATCTAGTAAGCTGGACTCTCTTAGGCAATCATTTTTTTTTTGGCAGCCCCACCAGTTAGGAGATAGCCTACAGTGCCATTTGTTGACTAGAAAGAATAGGCCCTGTAGTCTGAGCTCTCAGCAAGTCTCAGGAGATACTACAAGCTGGATCGATCGGAGCAGTATTATTTTTTCCAGATATAATAAGCCTCAGGATGGGAAGGGAGGGGCAAGATAGGGATAGAGGATTAAGAAGTACAAACGATTATGTATAAAAGAAGCTACAGGGATATACTGTAGAGCACAGGGAATATAGCTAATATTTTATAGTAACTTTACATGGAGAATAATCTATAAAAATTTGGAATCACTATTTTGTATAGGTATACAATATAGTATAGTAAATCAACTATACTTCAATTAAAATTTTTTAAAAATAGTAAGTCTCAGGATATGAATATAGATTGTGTCCACAAAACTAGAGAAATAGAAGAATCCATGCCACAGGCCTCCTGGACACTAACCTCTGAATATGTACCAAAGCAGAGCTAACCCCTTTGCCCATATGTACCGCCTCCTCCACCGGAAACTCGTTGGTATACTAACCAGGGTTCCAGGGTGAGAACAGAAGGTTCATCTTTTACCTGCAAAAGTCAGTAGGAATGGCATTTCATAGCATAGAATTCTGGGCAGTATGCTTTTTACGCTGATGATGAGATACCTAAGTTATCCTAGTTTAAATGGAAACTCCTTCTAGATATCCCATGTTGGAAGCAATAGAGATAATTGAATTAACATGCTCGTAAGATAACAAGCAAAAAGAAAAAAAAAGTATTGTCAGTGCATTGCTGCTCATAATCCATTCCTCAGTCTATTGCTTACACAGATGGAGATCCAAGTGCCTTGGATCCTAAGCAAACCTATACTCTTCATCTTGTTTTGAACTTCTCCCTAATTTCTAGCTCTGCCCACTATGGTCCTACACCATCTGTCACTTCCTTAACTGGGAATCCAGACAAGTCTGCCACTTATAAGAAGGCACTTTCAGAATTGAAGGCAAAACTACGTGTGAATATGGTTTATCTGGGATCTGGAACCCACAGTTATGTCAAGCAGTTGAACAGTTTCACCAAGCCCAAGGCCAAGTCCTTCCAATACTATACACACAACTTTGGGGAGAAGTATATCAGACCCCTGAGCTAGTCCTAAACAAAATGGAGAGTTCTGCCTCTTCCAGGCATTACCTTTGCCTGATGGCAATAAGCTTCTTTTAAAAACTTAATTTTGTATTGGGGTATAGCTGATTAACAAACAATGTTGTGATAGTTTCAGGTGAACAGTGAAGGGACTCAGCCATACATATACATGTATCCATTCTCCTCCAAACTCCCCTCCCATCCAGGCTGCCACATAACATTGAGCAGAGTTCCATGTGCTGTACAGTAGGCTCCATTGTTGGTTATCCATTTTAATATAGCAGTGTGTACATGTCCACTCCAAACTCCCTAACTGTCCCTTCTCCCCGGCATGCATAAGCTCATTCTTGAAGTCTGTGAGTCTGTTTCTGTTTTGTAAGTAAGTTCATTTGTATTCATTTCTTTTTAGATTCCACATATAAGGGATGTCATACAATATTTCTCCTTCTCTGTCTGACTTACTTCACTCAGTATGATAATCTCTAGGTCCATCCATGTTGCTGTAAATGGCATTATTTCATTCTTTTTAATGACTGAGTAATATTCCATTGTATATATGTACCACATCTTTTATCCATTCCTCTGTGATGGACATTTAGGCTGCTTCCATGTCTTGGCTATTGTAAATAGTGCTGCAATGAACACTGGGGTGCATGTATCTTTTCAGATCATGTTTTTCTCCAGATGTATGCCCAGGAGTGGGATTGCAGGGTCATATGGTAGCTCTATTTTTAGTTTTTAAGGAACCTCCATACTGTTCTCCATAGTGGCTGTACCAATTTACATTCCCACCAACAGTGTAGGAGGGTTCCCTTCTCTCCACATTCTCTCCAGCATTTATTGTTTGTGAATTTTTTTGATGATTCAGTACCTGTCAGATCATCTTGGCAAAGCATAGCTTCTTTAAAAAATCTCTTTTTTTAGGTATAGTTTACATACAATAAAAGTCACCCATTTTGAGTATATGTTATGAAGAGTTCTGACAAGTTATATATATATATATATCCCCTTGGACGTAGCAACTATTACAGTCAAAATATAAGAGATTTTCATTACTACCCAAAGTTCCCATGTGTCTATCTCAGTCAACCAGTACCTGAATCCAAGCCACAGGCAAACATGAATACGCTTTCATCATCTAGAAAAGATTTGTCATTTCTGGAGTTTCATATAATGGAAGTATACACTATCTAGTCTTTTGTGTCTATCTTTTCACATAATATTACAAGTGATCAAGAAACTCAGTGATCTCTCTTTCAAAACAACCATGTTATCTACCCCCAGGACAAACAATACTCAGAGAACTGCAAGACCTTCACAAGGACTGAAAGTCAAGCACTGATATATATTGGGGGAGGATATTCATATGAGAAATCTATATGACTGCTTATAGGCAAGTATCTACCATCCATGCTGAAAGATGATTACTTGGGACCATTTGAATGATGGCTGAGATGGTAAAGAATTGCCTGCAATGAGGGAGACCTGGGTTCGATTCCTGGGTTGGGAAGATTCCCTGGAGGAGGGCATGGCAACCCATTCTAGTATTCTTGCCTGGAGAATCCCCATGGACAGAGGAGACTGGCAGGCTACAATCCATGGGGTCACAAAGAGTCGGACATGACTGAGTGACTAAACACAGCACATTTGAATGATAGATCATCAACTAACATCTTTTGACGCCAACTGCCCTCTTCCTTTGCATATATTCTACTTCCACCATTCTCTAGAATGTCTGTTCACTGGATATCTGAATTCACTACCACCCTCCAACTGACCCAACAATCTAGGATAGAGAACCAGAGTATGTCATAGAGAAACTGCTAGACTTTGGCAGGAAAACTACCAAGCCAGTTAAGAAGATTATGGTCCACAGAAGCAGACATAGAAGCACACTTCCAGAAAAATCTTCTGACCTGCCTTTCCCAAAGAAGGTAATAAAGTAGTGTGGTAGTGTCAAAATATTTGACTGCTATCCACCATGTCTATGTCTGGGTTAATGAGCTCTGCAAAAGAAGAGACAGCAAGCATCTGAATTCTAGCTCTTACATTAGTTATCTTTGGTTCTGAAAGCTCTTGGTTTGTTCATTTTGTTTACAACTACCAGGACTTAAAATATGTTATTCTAGGAAACATTCTCCCCTGGACAAATTTAAAATTTTCTTCCCTGCCAACATTTGCCTTTTTAACTCATTTTTTGAGTGCTCTCAACAGGATAAAACCACCTCCAGATTGACATATTTTCCCCTTAAGCTACATTAATGTCTTGAGTAAATTTTCTGCCTATGTTTGCTCTTTAAGGTGAATTTGCATATCTCTGCTACGATCCATTATGTTCTGATTTTCAAGGTATAATACTGAGGTCAGTTCCCTAATTGTCCCTGAGGTGAGCCTATAAACAAGCCACTTTTTTGGCCTGCCCACACTTTTTGAAGTGCCACACATGTAGTAGGAAGCCAAGCAAAGTAAAGTAGCACTGGTGAGTTGAGAAGATAGAGACTGGATTTTAGAGAAGTTAAAGTGACTGGAATTCGCGAAGTTGAGTGCCAGAGAGCGGCAAATATGAGAAATTTGTTAGGGGTTCCCTGTAACTATTCTGGTAAATATTAAGATGTGTCTGCAAAGCGTGAAATGCCAAAAATCTAGGCAAATTACAGTTACCAGAGAGATTTTGGTTGAACAATTTCTAGTGCTCACACAGGAATGGAAGACCTTTGGCTGTCATTCAGCAAAAGTGGATAAATTTTACTGAAATCTGGAGCATTCAGTAGAAATCTCAAAAGGATTAGTTTCCTGTGGCTACTCTACCAAATTGCCACAAACTTGATCACTCAAAACCGTAGAAATCTATTCTTTCACAGTTCTGGAGGCCAGTAGCATAAAATCAACTTGCTGTTAGGGGTGTACCCCCTCCAGAGGTTCTAGAGGAGAATCTGTTCCTTGCATTTTTTAGCTCCTAGTAACTGATGGATGACTTGGCATTCCTTGACTTGTGGCTGCATCACTCCAATTTCCACCAGCTTCTTCACATCACTTTCGTGTGTGTGTGTGTGGGTGTATTTGTGTAAACTCCCTCTGCCTCTCTCTATATAAGAATACATTGCATTTAGAGCATACCCAGATAAGTCAAGATAGTGAAAAAGTGGAGTTGTTAGTCACTCAGTTGTGTCCAACTCTATGCAACCCCATAGACTGTAGCCCACCAGGCTCCTCTGTCCACGTGATTTTCCTGGGCAAGAATATTGGAGTGGGTTGCCATTTCCTTCTCCAGGGGATCTTCCCAACCCAGGAATCAAAACCCTGTCTCTTGCATCTCCTGCATTGCAGATGGATTCTTTACCACTGAGCCACCAGGGAAGCCCAGTCTTAGAAGGCAATGCCATCCAGCTGGCACTGTAACTGAGTCTTGAAAGGGCCACTCAATCTTTTTAACAAGCTATATGCTTCATGGTGCTTGGGAACATAGTAAGGCCAGTGATTTCCATAAGCATGGGCCCACTGTCACACTGCTATTGCTGCAAAGTGAGTTCTTTGATCAAAGTGAATTCTTTGATCAGAAGCAATGATGTGTGCAATAACATTACAGTGAATAAGGCATTCTGTAAGTCCATGGATGGTAGTTGTGGCAGAAATACTCAATGCAGAGAAGGTAAACAGTATCTGGAGTCCTTATTCCAGTAAGGACAAAACACTGTCCCTTTCATGATCACTTGTGATCAGGTAGCTAGTGAACAAGTAGATCCCAAAATTAAATTTTAAAAACATAATAGCACTTACCATTGCTCAAATTGGGCTTCCCTGCTGACTCAGATGGTAAAGAATCTGCCTGCAGTGAGGGAGACCTGGGTTCAGTCCCTAGGTTGGGAAGATCCCCTGGAGAAGGAAATGGCAACCCACTCCAGTATTATTGCCTGGAGAATCCCATGGACAGAGGAGCCTGGCAGGCTACAATCCATAGGGTCACAAAGAGTCAGACATGGCTGAAGTGACTTAGCATGCATTGCTCAAAAAGTAAAAGAATTAGATGTAAACCTAACAAAACATGTAAAGGAATTGTATGAAAACTACAAAATAAAAGGAATCAAACAAGATCTAAATGTATGAAGAGATATAGCATGTCCATGAATTAGAAGACTTAAAAAAGCAAAAATGTCAGTCTTCCTCAAATTTATATATATATGTAATTCCTATCAAAATCCAAACAAGATTTTTGTAGACCATATAATATCTATTATGTAGTTTTATAAACAATATACCTACAGAAATATTTTGCCTAAATTTTGGCAGGGATTACTATAAAACTTATATGAAAAGTCAATGGAATTAGAATAGCTAAAAACAGTTTTGAAAAAGCACAAATTGGGAAAATCAATCTATCCTATTTCAAGATTTATTATATAACTACCGTAATAAGGACTGTCTGATATTGGCAGAGTGATAGAGACACAAATCAATGAAGAAGAATAGAAAACCAAGAAACAGACATACACAAATATACCCAACTGCTTTTGGCAAAAGTGCAAAAACAACAGTGGAGGAAAAAAAAGCATTTTTAAAAACAAATGATATTGGAACAGTTGGAAATCCACAGGGGAAAAAGATTCATAATATACAAAAGTTACTCAGTTTATTGAGCTAATAAATGCTTGTTATCCCTTTAAAAAATTAACTCAATTTTTAAAATTTGAAACTAAACATAGTCAACAAAAGCGAAGGGGAAAAAAGCGGAGCTACATGAACTTTAAGTTTCCAAAGGACAAAGAAAAGATAAAATATTTGCAAACCATATATCTGATAAGGAGCTAACACCAAAATACATAAGGAACTATTACAACTCAATAACAAAAACCCAGTAACAAAGATTGGCAAGGAATGCATGTACACTGTTGGTGGGAATGTAAATTGGCATAGTCACTATGGAAAACAATATGGAGGTTCTTCAAGTTATTAAATATAGAATTACCATATGATCCAGCAATTCCAATTCTAAGTATATACCAAAAAAATGAAATCAATGTCTCAAAGAACTATCTGTACCTACATGTTTTTTACAGCATTATTTACAACATCCAAGATTTGGAAACAACCTGTCTGTCAACAGATGAATGGATAAAGAAAATGTGATATATATGTGAACGTGTGTGTGTGTGTGTGTATTCAGCAATAAAAAAGAAGACATTTCTGACCTTTGTAGCAGCATGGGTGGACCTTTATGGCATTATGCCAAGTAAAAGAAGTCAGACAGAGAAAAACAAATGTTCTATGATCTTACTTACATGTAGAATCTAAAAAATCAAGCTCATATGTAGAATCTAAAAAATCAAATAAAGCATCAGAGGATATATTGGTGATCACCAGGGGCAAGAGGGTGAGGGAAATGGGTGATATGGTCAAAGGGTTCAAACTTCCATTTATAAGATGACTAAGTTCTAGAGATGTAATATACAGCATGATGACTAAAGTTAAGACTACTGTAAATTTGAAACCTGCTAAGAGTCTAGATCTTAAAAGTTCTCACCATATACACAAAAAGGTAACTGTGTGAAATGGTGGATATGTTAACTAATCTTATTGTGGTACAATCTCACAATGCAGACATATATCAAATCATCACTTTGTACACCTTAAACATAAATAATGCTATATGTCTATTAGTCTCAATTAAACTAGGAAAAAACCCAAGATAGTAAATTGTACTTTAGTCAGAAAGTCAAAATCAATTGAAAATGTCTTAAATATCCACTTTCCTTGAAAAGAACCCATAATGAAACCTGTAGTATAATGATATACTGAGCTGACTGACTCAGTCTTTGCTTATATTTCTCCACATTTGTAACCAGAATACATTGGTTACTCAATACTAATGTAATGGTTAATTAACTATGTGCAAGAAAATATATAAAACAAATAATTCCTCCCTCCAAAATTGGGAAAAGACTTGACTAGGCATTTTTCCAAAGACGACATGCAAATGGCCAACAGGTATATGAAAAGATGTTCAACATCACTCATCATCAGAGAAATATAAATCAGAACCCCAATGGGATATTACCTCACAGCTGTTAGGGTGGATATTATCAAAAAGTTAAAGCACATTTAAACCCTTATTGGATACATGATTTGCAAATCTCTTCTTCTACTCAGTAGGTTGTCTTTTCATTTTGTTGATGGTTTTGTTTGCTATACAGGAGTTTTTAGTTTGATGTAGTCCCATTTGTTTATTTTTGTTTTGTTTCCCTTGCCTGAGGAGACAAGCCCAGAAAAATACTGCTATCCCCAATGACAAAGAATGTGCTGCCTATGTTTTCCTCTAGGAGTTTTATGGTCTCAGGTCTTACACTCAAGTCTTGAATTCATTTTGTGTTGATTTTTGTGTATGGTATGAGCTAGTGACCTGGTATCATTATTTTTGTTTTGTATGTGGCTGTCCATGTTTCCCAAAACCATTTATTGAAGAGACTATCCTTTCTCTATTTGTTCTTTCTTCCTCTGGCATAAATTAACTGTCCATATATATGTGTTTTTTTTCTGAGCTCTCAGTTCTGTTCCATTGATCTCTGTATCTGGTTTTCTGAAAATACTATGCCATTTCCATATACAGTAGCTTTGCAATATAGTTTGAAATCAGGGAGTGTAATACTTCCAGATTTGTTCTTTTTTCCCCAGGATTGCTTTCACTATTCAGGGTCTTTTGTGATTCCATATAAATTGTTTCTATTTTTTGCTCTATTCCTGTGGGGGAAAAATGTTTTTTTTTGGAAATTTGATAGGGATTGCATTGAATGGAACTCATACAACTCAACAATAACAAAAACAAACCACTCCATTCAAAATGGGCAGAGGGGCTAAACAGACATTTTTCCAAAGAAAGCATACAGATGGCCAAACATGAAAAGATGCTCAAAATCATTATTAGGGAAATGTAAATCAAAACCACAATGAGATAGAACCTCATGCTACAGAGAATGAGTATTATCAGAATCATTTAACAGAATTCAACACCTATTCCTGACAAAACTCAGCAAACTAGGAATATAAGGAGACTTCTTCAACTTTATGAGACCTCTTTTTCTTTTTTTTTTTTTTTTTTGGCTACACCACACAGAATGTAGGATCTTATTTCACTGACCAGGGATTGAACTCATGCCCCCTGCAGTGGAAACACAAAAACACAAAGCCCTAACCACTGGACTGCCAGGGAATTCCCAATTTAAGGGACATTTATTTTATTAAAAAAAAAAACCTGCTAACATCATACTCAATAATAATAAAAAATAATGGTTTTCACCTAATCAGGAAAAGGCAAGGATGTCCACTCCCACTGCTTCCTTTCAACTTATTAATCACTGTAATAGGCAAGAAAAAGATGGTAAGTCATTGTGATTGGAAACAAAGGTGTAAAATGTTTTTTTTGCAAATACCATGAGTGTGTATGTAGAAAACCCTGAAAGTGAAGTCGCTCAGTCGTGTCCGACTCTTTGCAACCCCGTGGACTGTAGCCTACCAGGCTCCTCCGTCCATGGAATTTTCCAGGCAAGAGTACTGGAGTGGGTTGCCATTTCCTTCTCCAGGGGATCTTCCCGACCCAGGGATCGAACCCGGGTCTCCCACATTGCAGGCAGACACTTTACCATCTGAGCCACCTGGGAAGCCCCGTAAAAGAGAATCTGCTTTAAAAAATCCTAGAAATAATAAGTTAATTTAATAAGGACAGAAGATACAAGTTGGACACACAAAAATCAATGGGATTTTTATATACTAGCAACAATTGATTGGAAATGGAATTTAAATATAATATAGACTCCCTGTCTCAAAGCGAATTGATACTTTATTACATCTGTAAAATTCCTTCACATTAGCACCTAGATTAGGGCTTAATTGCATAACTTGGAGATGCTGTATGTATACCAGATAGCAGGGATCTTGGGACCTGTCTTAGAATTCTATCTACCACAAGTATTGATACACTTAACAATATCACTGACTCAATGGACATGAGTTTGAGCAAACTGTGGGAGATAGTGGTGGTGTTGGTGGTAAAGAACCTACCTGCCAAACAGGAGACATAAGAGATGTGGGTTCAATCCCTGGGTCAGGAAAATTCCATGCGGAAGGAAACGGCCACCCAACCCACTCCAGTATTCTAAGACTGAAGCCACTTAGCACTTAGCACAAGAGGAGACAGTGAAAGACAGGGAAGCCAGGAGTGCTGCAGTTCATGGGGTTGCAAAGAGTAGGACACGATTTAGCACCTGAACAACAAGAGAAGCTAGTCAAAAGAAGAAATACACATGCTGAATTAATTCACTCACATAAAATTCCAGAAAAAGCAAGAATAATCTGTAATGAGGGAAAGTAGATCAGTAGATGTGCCTTCCTGGGATTGGGATGTACTATTGACTGTAAATGCGCACAAAGGTACCTTAGGGATAATGGAAATGTACTATATGTGGATTGCAGTGTTGATTACACAGGCATATACATTCATCAAAACTCTCTGAACTCTTTAGATGACTGTGTTTTGTGATATACAAAGTATGTATCATTTCAATTGCTCTTTCAAGTGAAGGCAAAAGAAGGAGATTTTTTTAGATGAACAAAAGCTGAATCAATTTCATATCATAAGACCTGAACTATAAGAATGATAAAAGGAAGGCATTTAGCCTGAAAAAAATGATAGCAGATTAAAATTTCAGATATATACAAAGAATGAACAACACCAGAAATAGCATATATCTGTAAATGTAAAAAGAGGGCTTTTTTTTTCCATTTTGTTGGCTGTCTACATAAAAAATAAAAATAATTTATTATTGAATTTATAACATAGGTAACAATAAAATGAACAATAACACAAAAGATGTGAAGGAGTAAATGGCAATATACTGTTCCAAGTTTTTGCATTTTACATGAAGTGGCATAGTATTGTACTATTTTGCTGCATAGTATATGTATCATAGGGCTTCCCAGGTGGCATTAGTGGTAAAGAACCTGCCTGCCAATGCAGGAGACATAAGAGACACAGGTTCAATCCCTGGGTCAGGAAGATCCCCTGGAGGAGGGCATGGCAACCCACTCTAGTATTCTTGCCTGGAGAATCCCACGGACAGAGGAGCCTGGTGGGCTACGGTCCATAGGGTCACAAAGAGTCAGACATGACTGAAGTGACTTAGCAAGTACATAAGGATCATAGGGTTTCCCAGGTGACTCAATGGTAAAGAATCTGCCTGCAATGCAGGAGATGTGGGTTCAGTCCCTGGGTTGAGAAGATCCCCTGGAGAAGGAAATGGCAGCCCACTCCAGTATTCTTGCCTGGAAATCCCACAGACAGAAGAGCCTGGTGGGCTACAGTCCATGGGGTCACAAAAGAGCTAGACATGACTTAGTGACTAAACAACAACAATGATATGGATCATAGGCTATGATAAGCTAAAGATGCATATTTTAAACCCCAGAAATACCACTAAAAAAAACAAATAGAAATAGGTAATAAGCCAATTGGAGATAAAATGAGATACTAAAAGAGAGTCAAATTTAAAAAATCAAGAAAAGGAGAAAAATGATCAAAGAACATATAGAACAATTAGAAAAGAAAGAGAAAGATGTTAAAAATTAAACTAACAGTGTATATAATGAACTCATGAAGATTTTTGAAACATTCAATTAGAGATAGATATTTTCAGATTAGATTTTAAAAGACAGTTGCATAGTCAAAGCTATCTTGAGAAAGTAAAACCAAACTGGAGGGATCAGGCTCGCTAACTTCAGATTATACTACAAAGCTATCAAAACAGTATGGTACTGGTGCAAAAAAAAAAAAAAAAAACAGAAATATAGATCAATGGAACAGGGTAGAAAGTCCAGAGATAAGCCCATGCATCTGTGGTCACCTAATCTTTGACAAAGGAGGCACGAATACACAATGGAGAAAAGACAACCTCTTCAATAAGTTGTGCTGGGAAAACAGGACAGCTACATGTAAAAGAATGAATTTAGAACACTCACTAACTTCACACACAAAAATAAACTCAAAATGGATTAAAGACCTAAATGTAAGGCCAGAAACTGTAAAACTCTCAAAGGAAAATATAGGCAGAACATTCTTTGACATAAATCACAGCAATATCTTTTTTGATCCACTTCTTAGAGTAATGAAAATAAAAATAAAAATAAACAAATGGAATCTAATTAAACTTAAAAGCTTTTGCACAGCAAAGGAAACCATAAACAAAATGAAAAGACAACCCCTCAGAATGGGAGAAAATATTTGCAAATGAAGCAACTGACAAGGGATTAATCTCCAAAATATACAAGCAGCTCATGCAGCTCAATATAAAAAAAAAATACCAACCCAATCAAAAAATGGGTAGAAGACTTAAATAGATATTTCTCCAGAGAAGACATACAGAAAGCCAACAGGCACATGAAAAGATGCTCAACATCACTAATTATCATAGAAATGAAAATCAAAACTACAATGAGGTATCACCTCACACTAGTCAGAATAGCCATCATCAAAAGCCTACAAACAACAAATGCCGGAGAGGATATAGAGAAAAGGGAACCCATTTGCACAGTTGGTTGGAATGGAAACAATATAAATGTCCATAGACAGAGGAATGGATAAAGATGTGGTACATAATATATATGATGGAATATTACTCGGCCATAAAAAAGAATAAAATAATGCTATTTGCAACAACATGAATGGACCTAGAGATTGTCATACTAAATGATGTCAGTCAGTCAGAGAAGGAGAAATATCATATGACATCCCTTATATGTAGAATCTAAAAAGAAATGATACAAATAAACTTACTTACAAAACAGAAAGAGACTCACAGACTCACAGAGAATGAACTATGGTTGCCAGGGAGAAAGGACGGGGGGGAAGAGATAGGGAGTTTGGGATGGACATGTACACACTGCTATATTTAAAATGGATAACCAACAAGGACCTACTGTATAGCACATGGAACTCTGCTCAATGTTATGTGGCAGCCTGGATGGGAGGGGAGTTTGGGGGAGAATGGATAAAGTTTACAAACAATAAATGGTGAGGAGGGTATAGAAGAAATGGAGCCCTCCTACACTGTTGGTGGGAATGTAAATTGGTGCAGCCACTATGGAAAACAGAATGGAGGTTCCTTAAAAAACTAAAAATAGAGTTACCATATGATTCTGCAATTCCGCTCTTCAGCATATATCTGGAGTAAACTATAATTCAAAAAGATACATATATCCCAATGTTCATTGCAGCACTTTTTATTAATATAACAGCCAGGACATGGAAACAACCTAAATGTCGATCAACAGAAGAGTCGATAAAGATGTGGTACATATATACAATGGAATATTACTCAACCATAAAAAAGAATGAAATAATGCCATTTGTAGCAACATGGATGGACCTAGAGATTATCATACTAAGTGAAGTAAGTCAGACAGACAAGACAAATATCATATGATATCACTTATATGCAGAATCTAAAAAATGGTACAAACTGGAAGGAGATAAAAGAAATACACAAATATATTTGGAGATGTCAATAATTATCTTACTATGAATAGGACAAGAAGACATGAATTCATTATGATAACACTTGATCAACAGTTATCAGTCAAGTAGCCTTGATTGATATTATAAAATACTATATGCAGCAACTTCAAAATATACATCCTCAGGAGCATACCGGAAATTCACTAAGACTGACCACATGTTGGGCCATTAAACAAGATTCAATATATTTAGAAGGGCTGAAGTTATGGAAAGTATTTTTTCTTACCACAAAAGAATTAAAGACTAATAGAAATATATATTTTAAAAAGCCCAAATATGAAATTATCACACTTTTAAATAAATCATGGGACAAAGAAGAAATGACAAGGAAAACTAGAAAATATTGTGAACAGAATAAAAATTTAAAATTGTATCTAGCTAAAGCAGTATTTGGAGGGGAAGGTACAGGTCTAAATGATTTTTTCTACTTATTTAGCTATGATTGACAAATTTAAAATTGTATATGTCTAAGGTGTACAACATGATGTTTTGATGTAAGTATACCTTGTGTAATATACGAAAGTCAAGCTAATTAACATATCCATAGCCTCACACCATTATCATTGTGTGAGAGAGTTGAAAACACTTAAAACCTACTCTCTTTGCAAATTATAAGTATACAAAACATTATTAACTGTAATTATCATACTGTACATTGCATCTCTAGATCTTATTCATCTTATAATTGAAAGTGGTGGGAAAGATTGAAGGCAGGAGGAGAAGGGGACGACAGAGGATGAGATGGTTGGATGGCATCACTGACTCAATGGACATGAGTTTGAGCAAGCTCCGGGAGTTGGTGATGGACAGGGAAGCCTGGTGTGCTGCAGTCCATGGGGTCACAAAGAGTCAGACATGACTGAGCGACTGAACTGAACTGAGAGTGGAAATAAGGTATATGGCAGCACATTACAGTATACATGTATTAATAGAATGACCTGGTTTATTCTACCTTAAACACCCTTTCCCCCAATCTTCATTCACATCCATCCCTCTAGCATCATACCCTGTTCTAATTCCTCATTATCTAGTTCTGAGTGCTTCCACATTAAATCTCAGATATTCTTGATTAATTAGGAAATATGGAGAGGGTGTTGACCTCATTATTCTCAGAAACCTCAGTAGCATAGATAGGAATACCTCAAGCTAACCTAAGTTACTCAAGATGGGTGTCTACCAAGGCGCTACCCCTAGAAGTGTTATGAGTACTATATGAGTTTGGTGTGAATCTAGTAATCCATGTCCAAAGGAGCCAGTATGTTTAGGTTGTAGAGTTCTCAGACTTGCCTGGATTCAATGAGGTGCTTACCCACAGCGGCCTAAAACAAAGCACTGAAGAAGAGTTTAAACTATCGCCAGAGAAGGAAGTTGGAAGTCAGAGCCAGAAAAGGAGCACCCATCAAGTCTGAGGGCTAAGGCAAGGTCTTAAACATTAAACAACAACAACAAACAAGACAATATTTTCTTACATCAACCTGTCTAGGTAGCCAGCCGGCCACCTATGCCGTTTGGAAATTCTCTACATTAAATGTGTATTTTTTCATTTGGAATTTGTACACAGAATATCATGAGGAAGTGGTGGTCCAAAGAGTGGAGCACTTAACTGGGAATCTAGAGAAAAAATGTCTAAAGAAACTCAGCTCTGTCACTTACTCATATCACATACAATAAATCACTTAACCTAACTGAGACTCACATTTTTCTCATATCTAAAATGAAAATATGAATACAGTACCCATTTCCCAGAATTGTTGCTGGGATGCAATGAATTAGCAAATATAAAACTGGCTTCACATTAGTGGTTACTTTCATGTAGATCTGTAAGAAGATACTTCTCAGCACATCACAGCAGTATAGGCCATCCATTAAATGGACAACTTTTCAGTTTGTGTTCATAAAAATTAGTTCTTGATTGACTCTTTTATATATTTTGTAGTAGCTCACTCTCTTGATTTTCCTGTAATCAGCTGTCAAAGTGGTCTCATGAGGTCTTTTCACTGATCTGTAACCTCTGGCTGCATTTCCTGTTTTCGCTAATGAACTTAAGTTTCTTAGTCTGCTGTCTTTCCTTTCTTTCTCTCTCTCCTCTCACATGTTTAGAGTTCAGCTGCCTTTCCTCCAAGCACAACCAGATATACTGGAATTTGCTTCTTTCTCAAAAACAAGATCCTCTCTCTATGGTTTCTACTGAAGATCATACCAGAAAATAGGAGATATCGAATATAACAGACTCCAAGGTGTATCAGTAGGTTACAGAACATAGACTTTTCACCATCTCCATTCTCTATCATTCCAAACTCCCTTTTGAGTTGGGTCTTTGTCCCCAGTAAGTGAAGCTCCCCCTTTCCTCCCACCTTCAATTTCTTGATTGCCACCTGAGGGTGTATTCTACATCTTTTGAAAGCTCCTCTTCTCATCTTGAATGCACACAATGCCCTAAATATCCCTTTCTCTAAAAGCCAGTAGGCATCTCTGAGGTAATCCAGACAGACTGACCCCTTGCTCACTAAACCTCTGGATATTTTATTACTCACATTGCTCCTCACAGTCTGCAGCTCCTCTCCTACTTAGTTTTTCCACTTTATAATAAAATTTATCCTGCTTTCCAGCTCTCATTCATCATGCTTTATGTCTGTATTCTGACTAGTGTGCCTCAATTCAGAAGACACTCAGCCATTTCAAAAACCAAGGCACAATCTATGTCCTTTTCCATGCCCACAACTATTCTAGCATCAAAGAATAGTAATGCATGCTCCCTCCTGGAAGAGCAGTAGAATTGATCACAGACACAATTCTAATATGCTCCCCAGACACAGCCATGTACACGACCCAAGCTGGCCTCACTTCAACCATCTCCATGGAAACTAGGAAAAGTATGCATTTTGAGCAGCCAGAGGTCAAGTCCCTGTGGCACACATATTTTCCACACTGAATGATGCAGGTGGAAATGACTCAAGTAACAGTGATACAGGCTAAGTCCTAGATGGACCTGCTTCTCCCTAGCCAACCATCAGAGGTCACACTGAGGTTTCTCAATTTGCCATAATACCACCAACTGACAGAATGTTATCATAAACTTTCTTAGCCTTGCTATCCAACTAGCTAAATTTTCAAAGAGGAACAAGCTTTGAGAATCCATGGCCTTTTTTTTCTCCATCACCCAAGCATGAAATGCCCTGAGCCATGGGGCCATCCATTCATTCATTCATGAAACAATTTTGTGTGAAAAGAATTTGCAGAATGGTGCACTACCATGTTAGTCTTGCCTCCTCCTATGTAAACAGCCTTAGGACTGAGCTATCCAGGGCTATAGAAAGAGTCGCTGTCAAGGTGACATCATTAAGATGATGACATAGGTTGTTCATGATTTTAGTCCCCCTTAGGAGACGACAAACTAGTCACTATCCATAGAAAAGATTCCGTGGTGAAAATTCCAGAACCCAGGGATGAGGCTGAAACACCTCCCTGGACCACAGAGACTGAGAAAGACTACATGGAAAGGATAGAAAGAGTAGTTTCACTTTGACCACAAGACCCATCCTGCATGCCAGCACAGTGCTGCACCAAGAGGGCCTCCCTGAGCTTCTGGTTCCTCCAGTGGGAAAATAGGGCCCAAGGTATTACAGGACACTTCCAGGAAGGCCCACTTAAGTTTCACCTAATGGGGATCACTGGAAGAATCTATGGGGCTCAACCACTAGAGATCAGATAGGGACTGAGAAAGGGGACAGGATTTATAGCAACCAGCACTCAGCTCTTACAACTCAACAGCAGGAAAACAAATACTCCAATTTAAAAATGGACAAGCGCAAAATGGCTATACTACCCAAAGCAATCTATAGATTCAATGCAATCCCTATCAAGCTACCAATGGTATTTTTCACAGAACTAGAACAAATAATCTCACAATTTGTATGGAAATGCAAAAAACCTCGAATAGCCAAAGTAACCTTGAGAAAGAAGAATGGAACTGGAGGAATCAACCTGCCTGACTTCAGACTATACTACAAAGCCACAGTCATCAAGACAGTATGGTACTGGCACAAAGACAGAAGTATAGATCAATGGAACAGAATAGAAAGCCCAGAGATAAATCCACGAACCTATGGTCACCTTATCTTCGACAAAGGAGGCAAGGATATACAATGGAAAAAAGACAACCTCTTTAACAAGTGGTGCTGGGAAAACTGGTCAACCACTTGTAAAAGAATGAAACTAGAACACTTTCTAACACCATACACAAAAATAAACTCAAAATGGATTAAAGATCTAAATGTAAGACGAGAAACTATAAAACTCCTAGAGGAGAACATAGGCAAAACACTCTCCGACATAAATCACAGCAGGATCCTCTATGACCCACATCCCAGAATTTTAGAAACAAAAGCAAAAATAAACAAATGGGACCTAATGAAACTTAAAAGCTTTTGTACAACAAAGGAAACTATAAGCAAGGTGAAAAGACAGCCCTCAGATTGGGAGAAAATAATAGCAAATGAAGCAACAGACAAAGGATTAATTTCAAAAATATACAAGCAACTCCTCCAGCTCAACTCCAGAAAAATAAATGACCCAATCAAAAAATGGGCCAAAGAACTAAACAGACATTTCTCCAAAGAAGACATACAGATGGCTAGCAAACACATGAAAAGATGCTCAACATCACTCATTATCAGAGAAATGCAAATCAAAACCACAATGAGGTACCATTACACGCCAGTCAGGATGGCTGCTATCCAAAAGTCTACAAGCAATAAATGCTGGAGAGGGTGTGGAGAAAAGGGAACCCTCTTACACTGTTGGTGGGAATGCAAACTAGTACAGCCGCTATGGAAAACAGTGTGGAGATTTCTTAAAAAACTGGAAATAGAACTGCCATATGACCCAGCAATACCACTTCTAGGCATATACACCAAGGAAACCAGATCTGAAAGAGACACGTGCACCCCAATGTTCATCGCAGCACTGTTTATAATAGCCAGGACATGGAAGCAACCTAGATGCCCATCAGCAGATGAATGGATGAGGAAGCTGTGGTACATATACACCATGGAATATTACTCAGCCGTTAAAAAGAATTCATTTGAATCAGTTCTAATGAGATGGATGAAACTGGAGCCCATTATACAGAGCGAAGTAAGCCAGAAAGATAAAGACCATTACAGTATACTAACACATATATATGGAATTTAGAAAGATGATAATGATAACCCTATATGCAAAAAAAGAAAAAGAGACTCAGATGTATAGAACAGACTTGTGGACTCTATGGGAGAACCCGGGGGTGGGATGTTTCAAGAGAACAGCATCGAAACATGTATATCTAGGGTGAAACAGATCACCAGCCCAGGTTGGATGCATGAGACAAGTGCTCAGGCCTGGTGCACTGGGAGGACCCAGAGGGATGGGGTGGAGAGGGAGGTGGGAGGGGGGACCGGGATGGGGAATACATGTAAATCCATGGCTAATTCAATGTATGACAAAAACCACTGCAATGCTGTAAAGTAATTAGCCTCCAACTAATAAAAATAAATGGGAAAAAAAATAATAATAAAAATGAATAAAAGGTTAAAAAAAAAAATGGACAAGCGGAGGAGTCAAGATGGCAGAATAGAGTGATGTGGAATTTGTATCTCTTCATGGGTACATCAAGACTGCATCTACAAATGGAACAAATCTCATAGGGTACCTGCTGAACATTAGCACAAGACTTCAGAGACCTAAAAGGACAAGATGCAACCAGGTAAGATGGAGAAGGAAATGGCAGCCCACTCCAGTGTTCTTGCCTAGAGAATCCTGTGGACAGAGGAGCCTGGTGGGCTGCTGTCCATAGGGTCACACAGAGTCGGACACGACTGAAGCGACTCAGCAGCAGCAGGATGAAAGAAAGAAAAGAGGAATCAGAAAAGGGACCAGCAACCCTGGAGGGAAGCTGAAGGTGAGGAGACGTTCCTTCACTCAGAAAAAAGCCCCTCACGGTGAGGAAATTAGCTCCAACCGAGAGGGACCTTCTGGGGATCTAAGGGGAATAACGCAGGGCATGGTCTGCAGAAGGCAGGACAAAGGAAGAACTGTGCGCATGGTCTGTGCCACAGCCCTGCGCACCCCAGCCTGAGTTGTGTCTCCTGTTGCAGAGGGGGGCTCAGTACTGGAAAGTGAGGTTTGGAGAGCAGACCCAGGGTGTGGACAGATGTGGGTTGTGAAAAGACAGCCTTAAGGGACACAGGTGAGGAGTTCCACAACCAGTTGTGGCCACCACACTCCTCCCAGTCCTGAGTGAGTAAGTGTGCCCTAGTCACCCACTGCTTTTGATTTCTCTCACCTGGACCAAAACCAAAACTGAACCCCAGGAGCACTGTGGCTAAGGAAGAGGACTGGAAATCTCTCCATGCGTCTGCACAAGACACATATTAAATCCCTGCGATTGGTTTGCTAAATCCTGCATCTGTGGACTATCTCAATAGACATCAAGTGTTCCCACAACTGAGACCAGACCAGCTTTAGCAGCAGTGGAATTTGGGGGCAAGCACACATGTGCATTGGGCCAGGTCAGAGTCTGAGCTGATCCCACAGTGCACACAGCAGGTCCAGAGACCTACCTAGAAGTATCTGTCTCAACACCAAGACCTGGCTGCACCCAAGTGCCTGCAGGCTCTGGTGCTAGACACCTCATGCCAAACAACCAGCAAGACCGGAATACAGCAACACCCATCAGCAGACAGGCTGCCTAAAATCATACTAAGCTCACAGACACCCCATAACACATCACCTTATGCAGCCCCTACCCATCAGAGGGAAAAGACTCAGCTCCACCCACCAGAATGAGGCACCAGTCCCTCTCATCAGGAAGTCTACACAAGCCCCTGGACCAAACTCACCCACCAGAAGATAGACAACAGAAGCAAGAGGACTGTGGAACTTTCTCCGGGGCAGCTCACACCTTGGGTGACAAAACAAGTTTTAGTATATTTAATAAAATTAAAATCATATCAAGCATCTTTTCTGACCACGGCACTATGAGATTAGAAATCAGTTACAGAGAAAAAAACTGCAAAAAACACAAATACATGGAGGCTAAACAATATGCTACTAAATAACCAAGAGATCAATGAAGAAATCAAAGAGGAAAAAAACCCAGAAAAATGACAATGAAAACACAATGACCCAAACCTCATGGGATGCAGCAAAAGTAGTGCTAAGAAGGAAGTTTAAAGCAATCTTACTTCAGGAAACAAGAGAAATCCCAAATAAACAGCTGACCTTACACCTAAAGCAACTAGAAGAACAAGAACAGACAAAATCCAAAGTAGTAGAAGGAAAGAAATCATAAAGATCAGAGCAGAAATAAATGAAATAGAGACAAAGAAAACAATGCAAAGATCAATGAAACTAAAAGCTGGTTCTTTGAAAAGATAAACAAAATTGATAAACCTTTAGCCAGACTCATCAAGAAAAAAAAGGGAGAGGACTCAAATCAATAAAATTAGAATGAAAAAGGCAAAGTTATAATAGACACAAAAAATATTAATACAAAAGGTCATAAAAGACTATTACAAGCAACTAAACGTCCCTGTCCTAGAAGAAATGGACAAATTCTTAGAAAAGTACAACCTTCCAAGACTGAACCAGGAAGAAACAGAAAATATGAACAGACCAATCACAAGCACTGAAATCAAAACTGTGATTAAAAATCTTCCAACAAACAAAAGCCCAGGGCCAGATGGCTTCACAGGCAAATTCTATCAAATGTTTAGAGAAGAGCTAACACCTATCCTTCTCAAACTCTTCCAAAAAATTGCAGAGGGAGGAACACTCCCAAGCTCATTCTAAGAGACCATCATCACCCTGATACCAAGACTAGACAAAGATATCACACAAAAAAGAAAATTACAGACCAATATCACTGATGAACATAGATGCAAAAATCCTCAACAAAATACTAGCAAACAGAATCCAACAACACATTAAAAGGATCATGCACCATGATCAAGGGGGTTTATCCCAGGGATGCAAGCATTCTTCAACATATGCAAATTCAATCAATGTGATATACCATATTAACAAATTGTAAGACAGAAACCATAGGATAATCTCAGTGGTTGCAGAGAAAGTTTTCAACAAAATTTAACACCCTTTTATGATAAAAAAAAAAACGCTCCAGAAAATCAGCATAGAAGGAACCTACCTCAACATAATAAAGGCCATATACAACAAACCCACAGCAAACATTATTCTCCCTGGTGAAAAACTGAAAGCATTTTCTCTAAGATCAGGAACAAGACAAGGATGCCCACTCTTGCCACTATTATTCAACATAGTTTTGGAAGTCCTAGCCATGGCAATCAGAGAAGAAAAAAAATAAAAGGAATCCAGATTGGAAAAGAAGAAGTAAAACTCTCACTGTTTGCAGATGACATGATACTATACATAGAAAATCCTAAAGATATCATCAGAAAATTATGAGTTAATAAATTTAGTAAAGTCACAGGATACAAAATCAGTATACAGTGTTGGTATATGGCAGAAACACAATATTGCAATTATCCTTCAATTTAAAATAAATAAAGAAAAAATTTAAAAATCAATACACAGAAAATCCTTGCATTCCTATACACTAACAATGAAAAATCAGAAAGAAAAATTAAAGAAACAATTTCATTCACCATTGCAACAAAAAGAATAAAATACCTAGGAATAAACCTACCTAAAGAGACAAAAGACCTGTATGCAGAAAACTGTAAGATGCTGATGAAAGAAATCAAAGATGACACAAACAGATGGAGAGATCTTCTTGGATTGGAAGAATCAGTGAAAATGACTTGTGAAATGTGAAATTGACTATACTAACTCAAAGCAATATACAGATTCAATGCAATCCCTATCAAATCACCAATGGCATTTTTTCACAGAACTAGAACAAAAAAAAAATCTTAAAATTTGTATGGAGACACAAAAGATCCCAAGCAGTCAAAATAATCTTGAGAAAGAAAAACAGAGCTAGAGAAATCAACTTTCCTGACTTCAGGAAACCTACAGCAATCAAGGCAGTGTGGTACTGGCACAAAAAAAGAAATATAGATCAATGAAACAAGATAAAAAGCCCAGAGAATTTTCTGTAATTTCAACCTCTCACCCTCTACTGGCTTCTTAAATAAAAAGTCTACACTTGCTCAAACTACTCAGCTCCCATTTACTCCAAATCTACTACTTTAATGCTCATACTTCAATGACAGTAGCTCTGGAAGAGTTCAAAAATGTCTCTCATATTGCTACTGTGAGTGAGCATACCTCAATCGAACCCTATTTGATCTTTCCTGTTTTCTCTTCCCTGAGCCCCATGGCATCACTATCTCAGGGTTTTACTCTTCTCTCCATAGCTGCTGCTTTCCCTTCTCTTAGACTGGAATCTTTCTCTCCCCATTACTTCAATGTTGCTATTTTTCAGAGACTTGATCTTTCCAGGGCTTACTATCATCTCAGACCATACCAGCTTTTTTCAACTGACAACGCTCCGAAATCACCTGTGTAACACTTTTCAAAAAGTTTAACCAGATTCCATACCTAGAAAGTGTGGCCAATAGACTTAGTCTCCATCTTTCCTTCCTTTCTCCTTCCTTCCCTCCTCTCTTTCCTTCCTTCCTTCCCTTTTCCTCATTTTATTCCTTCCACCATTTCTCCCTGCCTCTTTTTCACTCTGTTTAACTCTCATTCCTATTATTTTCCTCTCTCTCTCTCCCACCTAACTGATAACTGAGCATTTGCTGAGCATTTTATATATTTCAGATATTATGTTTTGCACAGTGACTGAAACAAAGACTGTAAACATATATATGTTGCTTTAGAGGACATTGTAAAAAGCATATAAAATTGAACGTGAAACCCCCATTTTGTACCCCAATCAAATCTTGCTCACCCTTATCATAAGCATAAATTTGAACCCAGATTAAGATGGTGAATCTGATGCCTGTATTGCTATCCCCCTGGTGCATTTTTGAGACTGCAGAAATGTTGAGGCATATGAATGAAATGGTCAACTCTGCTCATTCTATTAGGAAGCAGATAATGTGAGTATGTAGTACCACAACCCTGAGTTTCCCATGATGAACTCTGAAATGAAACTTCTTCTCAAATACTGAAGAGGAGAAACAAGAGTAGCATGACCACCTCACATACTATAGGATAATTATAATTTAAAAATAAGAAAAACAAGTGCTGGCAAGAATGTGGAGAAACTGGAAGCCTTGTTCACTGTTGGTGGGAAAGTGAAATGGTAAAGCAGCTATAGAAAACAGTATGGTGGTTTTTTAAAAGTTAAAAGCAGAACTATCATATGATCCAGCAATCCCACTCCTGGGTATATATCCAAAAGCACTGAAAGAAAGGTCTTGAAGAAATAATGGCATACCGTGTACATAGATGCATTATTCACAATAGCCAAAAGTGAAAACACCCCAGATGTTCACCAACAGATAAATGAATAAGTAAAATGCAGTATATACAAATAATGGAATATTATTTGTCCTTTAAAAGAAAAGAAATCTTTCACGTGCTTCAGCATGGATGAACCTTGAAGACATTATGCTGCTAAATAATCCAGTCGCAGAAAAACAAATAGTGTTCTGTTCCACTTATATGAGTGTCTAGAGTAGCCAAATTTATAGAAACAGAAAGTAGAAGAATGATTCCCAGGGCCTGAGGGGAGGGGGAAATGCAACCTGGAGATACGGCTTGGAAACCTCAATGTGACTGCAGTTACATTTCTGCCTCTCTGTCAAAATTGAGGTTCAAAGGAGAAATAAGTTTACTTACTTACTTTTAAAATAGCTCTATTTCTGGTAGGCTTGAGAGTCATGATGAGGTGGGAACTTGCAGTATGACACAAATCCTACCTTAGAAGTATGCTCATGAGAATTGTCATCACTATTCATATCAGTTTCAGTTCTTTCTCCAGTGAGTCTTGAAGGTGGCAAGAAGCAGACACTCTGCAATAAATATTCCAGTTTACTATCTCTGATTATTCAGATGGAATATAAATGTGTGAGAAATGAGTGAGCTCTGGAAAAAGTGGTTATAAGAATTGGGGAGCTATGTGTAAAGAAATGAGGAGCTAGAAGTGGAATGTGATAGGATTTTGCAACTTGTCGAACTCAACAATAGACCTAGGATCAGCTCTAGAGTTTCCAACAGGGTGCAGCAGATGTGACAGAATAACCAGCATGAATCTCTTACTCGAGGGTTTACACTGGTTAGCCCTACCTGTAGACAGAAACCACAGAATGATCTCAGTCCAACTCAAGGCTATCCTATAGATCATGTAGTCCTTCCTGATATACACCAGGCCCTGAGGTCAAAGTGGTGCTGGTTGGTGTAGAGAATGCAAGTGTGAAACTCACAATGGCTTTCAATGAGAAGACTGTATGTAGGCACGTGCATAGAGATACATACGTTCTTCAAGTGCTATATTGAATTCATATACTTCTTCTAGTTTGAGGTCATGGATATTTAGGTATGAATCTGCAGGGCTTAAAAGTGAACCCTTCAAGCCAGGATGTTTTCATGTGATTCAACCTAATGCAAAACCTGGTCCAGAAAGCAGTGCCCATCTGACAGCGAGTCAACAGGTCCACACACCCGTGCTGGCTATTTCTCTGTCTCTGGATGTATAACTGGAATGCACATTCTTAGATTCTACAAGATCTCTCCCACCGCTTCTCTGACCTCTGGATTAAGGATTATCATAACAGGAAGGGCCAAATGAAAACCCCCTAACCTTCCCCTTCCGGAAATCCAAACCAGAAGAAACACCACATTGCTAAAGGGACTGCAGAAACTAGTGTCAGTATCAAATATTTCAAAGATAGGCTAGAAGGATCTTATTAAAATTCTCTCAGTTCTCCAAATTTACCCCTACAAAATCAGGTGGTTCATTCCTGGTGATAGTGAACTATTATAAGCTTAACAAAACTGGAGCCCTGCTATGCTGAATGTGCTATTTTATGAAACCAGTTCAACCTAATCTCAGGCACTTAGTATAAAACTATTGATTAGACAGAATGCTTCCTTTGTGACTCACATGAGCAGGGAAGACTGAAAGCAATTCACTTTTTGTGTCAAAAGTAGCAGAGTACATACATTTTCTTGTCTGAGTGCTATGTTAACTCTCTTGCTCTTTGATATAATACCATGAATATCTTGACCCTGAATATCTTGAAATTCCTCAGAATATCATTATGGCCTACCTTATGTTAACTGGACTTGATAATCTGGAAATGACAAATATCCTGAGTAAGACATGTATACCAAAAGGTGGGAAATAAGTTCTATAAAGATTTGTGGACCTACAATAGTGTTAAAATTTTTAGGGGTTTGCTTGTATACCAAAAGGTGATAAACCTCAAAAAGTTTTGGGGGCCTGCCATATTGGTTAAGTTTTAGTAGGGGGGTTGTCTTGAAAGATACTACAATATTTTTCTAAAGTAAAGGGAACACTGCTATACTTTGTAACTCTTAGAACCAAGAGAGAGGAACTGTGGGTATTTGGCCACAATAGGAGAGTCATAAAATAGTCACCAAGGGATAAACAACAAGGTACTACTGTATAGAACAGGGAACAATATTAGATATCCTGTGGTAAGCCATAATGGAAAGTAATATGAAAAAGAACACATGTGTGTGTGTATGTGTGTGTGTGTACCTAATATCTGAGTCAGTTTGCTATACAGCAGAAATTAACACGACATTGGAACTCAAATATACATCAATAAAATTTTTAAAAAATAAAAAAAACAGACACCTAGGACTCTAGAGGAAGAACACACCTTCCACAGCAGAGAAATACTGTTTACAGAATGTATTCTGCTGAATTATTGTGCCCTGGTCAAGACTGGACACCTGACCAGAGGCTACCAAAAGAACTTGCAAAGAGAGATGACCATCATGAGAACACCATGGTGCTAGAGCCACCATGACATAAGCTGGGGTAATTATAACAGCTATCCGTTTAACCCCCTGTACAATGAATTAATGCACTCGGAACTAGATTCAGGCAGGTTCAGAACATATGAACCAACTACCTGAATAGATGGCCCAGATGCCCATGTCACCTGACTTTGTTGCATTCACTCCTATTCTTCAACTCACATCAGTGACTTCATGAGATCTCTGTAACCACCTGTGATAGGAGGGAATCACAAGGTCCTAATTTATAGACAGGCCAGCACAGTAATTTGGCACCAGAAATAGACTTCTGCTGCCATGTTACAACACTACTCCATGACCAAAATTGGAGGATTAAGTATAAGGAAGGGGTATATAAGCCCAGGTTGGATGCATGAGACAAGTGCTCAGGGCTGGTGCACTGGGAAGACCCAGAGGGATCGGATGGGGAGGGAGGTGGGAGGGGGGATCGGGATGGGGAACACATGTAAATCCATGGCTGATTCATGTCAATGTATGGCAAAAACCACTACAATATTGTGAAGTAATTAGCCTCCAACTAATAAAAATAAATGAAAAAAAAATAAAGTAGGCTATAATTGTAATATACACTGTTGTTAATGGCAACTATGCTTTAAAGAAAAGAATTCACAGGAAAGAAATATTGCAAATAAATAAACAAAAATGTAGATTAAAAAATAAGGAAGGGGTATATAGATGAATCTATGAGAATAGACATAAAACACATATATCCTTATGTCTCAAGTTAATATCCACCAGATAATATACATTGCAGAGAAATTTCATAACAATCACGTAGACAAGAGACTCACTCATGAAGTGGATCTCAGCCCATGTCTCTCCTCAGCTACTCCACTACTGACACAATGTGCTCCTGAAAAAAGGGATGCCAGCTATGCATGCATGAACCCAACCACATGGGCTCCCTTTGAAAAAGGTTAATTCTTCTGCAACTGCTGATTATTCCAAACTTCTACTAGTAGAACCCAATATGGCATCATTCCTTGGGTAGGTCAACCAGACCACTGGTAGAAGGGCAATTACAACAGACTCCTTCCAGTTTAGACAGAGCATCAGTTAACCTCTATCTGAATAGATACATATAAGATAAGTGTTTGCCATCTTTGTCTGTAGAACCTCCGTCCTCCCCACCAAGCAAGAACTGAGAAAATTTCCGATCCACTAGCATTGAATTGTGCACAAAAATGTCCAATACCAGACAGCCTATATCACAGCAAAGGAGATGCAACAATGGGTTTATGAACATGATATTCCTTGGAGTTACCATGTATCTCATCAGCTAGAATCAGCAAGCTTAAAACAATGGTACATAGACGTGTCCAAGGATGAGCTAAGGCACCAGTTCAGTCACAACCTCTTTAGATGTAGTATAATCACTGAAGCCATCATCAATACATGATTTTCTTGAAAAGCTGGAAACCTTAGATCCAGGAAGCAAAGGGTAGTAGGGGGCTACTTTCACTTGATGACACCCACAGTAAATGTTTCAGGGAACCAGAAATTGCAATTCCTATCTTGCAACCTTGGGCAAGATAGGATGTTCCGAACGTGAATGGAACAATAAGCAAAGAAACAAATTGTTATACTAACTAAGCTCATCACCCTAATTTATTTCACTAGAGTCACTACTTTACACAGAGATAGGGATAATTACGTCTGCAACTCAGGATATCCACGGAAACATTTCTTAATGTATCTATTCTCAGTGATAACTGAATACCTAATTGTAGCAACCATGGCCCAAAAAGGGAAAAGCAACTGGGTGCTCAAACCCCTCCAGGATGAAGGTCAGGGTCCTCTCACCAAGCAAGAGATCTAAATTAGCCAAGATGCTAGTTTATTATAAGGAAAATACTAAAATGGTGGTCATATAGGGAGATGACTAATATAAATTAAGGTTCTGGGGTGAGAGAAAATAGCAGGAACTGTATCTTGGTGTGATTACCTTCTTAGACCTTTTCCAAAAAGTATAAATGGCCACCAGTTTGAAGAACTGCTCCCTCATGCAGGAAAGAAACGGAGGTTCCAAATGATAGTATCAAGAGGCAGATGATATCATCCTGAATTTATGCCTGTCTTCAGTTTACACAAGAGGAGTGCTTGACCTGCCAGGTCCTGGGCCACTTGCTCAAAGGTGATCTCTGGCTATTACCATTATCACCTTGTCTTCTAGTATCACTGACTCACATGGCCTTCCTTGGGCTGAGATCTAGGTCCCAGGAGGGCCCCTTCATGCCTGATTTGATGGAAATGACAGCAGCTTCAGCCCAAAGTCTGAGCCTATCAGACTCATGGAAACTCTGGCTTTTTCCACTTCTTCCAGCCTTAAATGAAATGGTATTCCATGGGCTGTGGGTTCTGACTCTCCAATGATTACTTGAAAGATGGAGAGGAGTAACATAGCAGCAAGCTCAGGGGAGTTGATCAGCTGAACCAGGGTGCAGTGGTTCCACAGTGCTTATCCAGACACATCCACTGTGAACTAGCAACCAGCTGTGTTTTCTCATGAAACTGCAGGAACCCCTGGAAGTGCTCCTTTGTATTTGCTTTCTCTCCCTCCTTGCCTCATTTCCTCTCTCTGCCCACTCTTAACTGCTCTGGAATTGCAACCCTCGATAAGCCCTTAGCACAAAAGCTTTGCCTCAGTCTCTGTTTTCCAGTGAACTCAGGCTAAGACATGCTCCTATACGTCTTGGTCATCAGCCCCATAACTCCAGTTTCACGGGTCACAAGCCTTAAGGGTGTTCCTACACACTTCCCTCCTATTCAACCCCCATATCCACTCCCGATCACCAGAAAGTCTAAACACTGAAGCCTATTGAACAACGACCTCCATGCTGCAGCTCCTGCCATCTCTACAACCACTTTCCTTGTTCTTTTCCTTGTTTTGAGGTTCCTCTCAGCCACCATGATCTACCTGCAGGATACTGTATGTTTCCTTCTGTACATCTTCTCATGAGCCTCTGAAATTCACCATTTTCTGTTCCTTTGTTCTCTCGATCCACCTGGCAAAAAAATACTCATGACTCAAGCTGAAGTCCATAGGTCATATCTTCTATGCAACTGTACCTGACACTGCTGCTAGAGAGAATTTAAAAACCACAAAACACACACATCTAAAACTTCTGTATTAATAGTTGTTACTCTGTGCTCTCCTAGGTGCTTGGCATGTGATATATTCACTTAGTCTCTGCAATCATCCTGTAAATTACATAACCAAGATGATCCCCCCTTCCCAGATAAGAAACTTACACGCAGAGAACTTAGGTCACATAAGTAGGCCAGGATTTACGTGTTTATCGATGTTCTTAAAAATTGCACTCTCCTGCCGTGCCATCACACAAGTCTGCCTGGCCAGGCATGCTGTATTCTCTGTTCCACCACAGCATGATGTTTGATGACCTTCTTTGTTCATGCCTCCCAAATAGACTGTTTGATGCTACAGTTTAAGCCATTACAGTATACTAACACATATATATGGACTTTAGAAAGATGGTAACGATAACCCTATATGCAAAACAGAAAAAGAGACTCAGATATATAGAACAGACTTGTGGACTCTGGGAGAAGGTGAGAGTGGGATGTTTCAAGAGAACAGCATTGAAACATGTATATTATCTAGGGTGAAACAGATCACCAGCCCAGGTTGGGTGCATGAGACAGGTGCTCGGGCCTGGTGCACTGGGAAGACCCAGAGGAATCGGGTGGAGAGGGAGGTGGGAGGGGGGACCGGAATGGGGAATACATGTAAATCCATGGCTAATTCATTTCAGTGTATGACAAAAACTACTGTAATGATGTAAAGTAATTAGCCTCCAACTAATAAAAATAAATGGGAAAAAAAAAGACATTGAAATAACTGCAGAGATTTCTGAAATCTCTGTGCAGAGAGCACAGAGTAGGTACCTGGTAAACATTTGCTTAATTAATTAATTAGTTAATCTGGTACAATTTTTAACAATGGAAGATCTTAGACTTGAGTTTGCTATTTTACAAAACACTTTTCCATGAATCATCTTATTCGGTCCTTCTAATATGACTATGCCAAAGCCTTTGAGCTGTATGGATCACAATAAACTGTGGAAAATTCTGAAAGAGATGGGAATACCAGACCACCTGACCTGCCTCTTGAGAAACCTGTATGCAGGTCAGGAAGCAACAGTTAGAACTGGACATGGAACAACAGACTGGTTCCAAATTGGGAAAGGAGTACGTCAAGGCTGTATATTGTCACCCTGCTTATTTAACTTATATGCAGAGTACATCATGAGAAACGCTGGGCTGGAGGAAGCACAAGCTAGAATCAAGATTGCCAGGAGAAATATCAATGACCTCAGATATGCAGATGACACCACCCTTATGGTAGAAAGTGAAGAAGAACTAAAGAGCCTCTTGATGAAAGTGAAAGAAGAGAGTGAAAAAACTGGCTTAAAGCTCAACATTCAGAAAACTAAGATCATGGCATCTGGTCCCATCACTTCATGGCAAATAGATGGGGAAACAGTGGAAACAGTGGCTAACTTTACTTTTCCAGGCTCTAAAATCACTGCAGATGGTGATTGCAGCCATGAAATTAAAAGATGTCACTTCCTGGAAGGAAAGTTATGACCAACCTAGACAGCATATTAAAAAGCAGAGACATTACTTTGTCAACAAAGGTCCATCTAGTCAAGGCTATGGTTTTTCCAGTGGTCATGTATGGATGTGAGAGTTGGACTATAAAGAAAGCTGAGTGCAGAAGAATTGATGCTTTTGAACTGTGGTATTGGAGAAGACTCTTGAGAGTCCCTTGAACTGCAAGGAGATCCAACCAGTCCATCCTAAAGGAGATCAGTCCTGGGTGTTCATTGGAAGGACTGATGTTGAAGCTGAAACTCCAATACTTTGGCCACCTCATGTGAAGAGCTGACTCATTGGAAAAGACCCTGATGCTGGGAGGGATTGGGGGCAGGAGGAGAAGGGGATGACAGAGGATGAGATGGCTGGATGGCATCACTGACTCGATGGACATGAGTTTGAGTAAACTCCGGGAGTTGGTGATGGACAGGGAGGCCTGGGGCATGCTGTGGTTCATGGGGTCGCAAAGAGTCGGACATGACTGAGCAACTGAACTGAACTGAATATGTCTGCAAAATATTTATTCTTAGTCTGGTTAAACATTTAATAAGTGCAACAGGCAAGGCTTGAACTCAAATATTTTCACACAAAACCCAGTGCTTTTCTTGAGTGTATACACTGACTCATCTGTGCTTTCTGTGTGACATACGGTGAAATATTAAGAACAGTTGTGAATTTTCTCATTCTTCTCCCCCCAGGGCTAGGTAAGACAGCTACATCTATGGAATTCTTTAGAGAGATGGCTAGGCTTGGGCAGAATTTTATAGACCCAAAGTTGTACTTTATCAGAGTAGATCCATTCTAACAGAAAAGAAGATTAAACAAGCCATCTAATTTACAGAAAAGTTACACTCTGTTCTGGCCAATAAATTGTATCACCAGTATGTTAAAGACAGTAGTACCAAGCATTGCAAAAGTTCTTGCCTTTGATGCTAAAGGACCCTTTACCTCGCTTAGTAACCATGTATCATAATCTTTTGAAATTCCCCTTGGTAATCCTCCTAATAGGATTTACTAACATTTAAATCTATTAACATATGTCCTTTAGTCAAACCTTTGAAGCTCACTGAAAGAGTTATTAATGTATTTAGCCACTCAGACAATTTAATAGAATGGTTCAAAATGAAAATCATTGTCATCATGTCTTGAAAATAATTACAATCTTTCATATAAACAAATGATCATGCAGACAATGACTGAAATTCTAATATATACTAAACACTGTACCTAGCACAGCTGGAAATGAAAGAAGTTCTAAGAGCATGTGGACACTGTTTTAACTCACTATTGCCTATAAATAATTAAGCATAGTGCTTGGCAAGAAGGAGGTACTCAAAAATATTGGCATAATATATAAATAAAATATCAGGAGTGCATGGCTGCTATCCTTGAAAATATTGCAATATACAGTATTTGAACTCCAAGAATCTATCTTGAGCTCATGGACAAGCTCATGGTCCAGGATTGCACATGAGCATTTGTGAGGCCACTAGACCAACCCAGGAGAGCCAATTTTAGGTATGATATGATATAATATTTGCATTTCATGCAAAGATGGGCACAATAAAGGACAGAAACAGCAAGGACCTAACAGAAGCAGAAGAGATGAAGAAGAGGTGGCAAGAATACACAGAACTATACAAAAAAGGTCTTAATGACCTGGATAACCACAATGGTGTGGTTACTCACCTAGAGCCAGACAGTCAAATGGGCCTTAAAAAGCATCACTATGAACAAAAGCTAGTGGAGGTGATGGAATTCCAGTTGAGCTATTTCAAATCCTAAAAGATGATGCTGTGAAAGTGCTGCACTCAATATGCCAACAAATTTGGAAAACTCAGCAATGGCCACAGGACTAGAAAAGGTCAGTTTTCATTCCAATCACAAAGAAAGGCAATGCCAAAAAATGTTCAAACTACCATACAATTGCGCTCATTTCACATGCTAGCAAGGTAATGCTCAAAATTCTTCAAGTTAAGCTTAACAGTATTTCCAGATGTACAAGCTAGATTTAGAAAAGGCAGAGGAACCAGAGATCAAATTGCCAACATCTGTTGGATCATAGAAAAAGCAAAAGAATTCCAGAAAAACATCTACTTCTGCTTCATTGACTATGCTAAAGCCTTTGACTGTGTGGATCACAACAAACTGTGGAAGGCGAGGGTGGGATGTTTCAAGAGAACAGCATCGAAACATGTATATTATCTAGGGTGAAACAGATCACCAGCCCAGGTTGGGTGCAAGAGACAAGTGCTCGGGCCTGGTGCACTGGGAAGACCCAGAGGAATCGGGTGGAGAGGGAGGTGGGAGGGGGGACCGGGATGGGGAATACATGTAAATCCATGGCTAATTCATTTCAATGTATGACAAAAACCACTGCAATGATGTAAAGTAATTAGCCTCCAACTAATAAAAATAAATGAAAAAAAATAGACATACCACAAACCAAAAAATTTTAAAAAAGAAAAAAAAAACAAACTGTGGAAAATTCTTAAAGAGATGGGAATACCAGACCACCTTACCTGCCTCCTGAGAAATCTGTATGCAGGTCAAGAAGCAACAGTTAGAACCAGACATGGAACAATGGACTGGTTCCAAATTGGGAAAGGAGTACGTCAAGGCTGTATATTGTCACCCTGCTTATTTAACTTATATGCAGAGTACATCATGTGAAATGCCAGGCTGGATGAAGCACAAGCTGGAATCAAGATTGCTGGGAGAAATATCAACAACCTCAGATATGCAGATGATACCACTCTAATGGCAGAAAGCAAAGAGGAAACAAAGAACCTCTTTTTCTTTTTTTAAGAGCCTCTTGATGAGGATGAAAGAGGAGAATGAAAAAAACTGGCTTAAAACTCAACATTCAAAAAAGTAAGATCATGGCATCTGGTCCCATCACTTCATGGCAAATAGATAAGAAAAAAAAAATGGAAAGAGTGATAAATTTTATTTTCTTGGGCTCCAAAATCACTGCAGACAGTGACTCCAACCACATTGCAAGGAAAGCTATGACAAACCTAGACGGCATATTAAAAAGCAGAGACATCACTTTGCTGACAAAGGTCCATATAGTCAAAGCTGTGGTATGGTTTTTAGTAGTCATGTATGGATGTGAGAGTTGGACCGTAAGAAAGGCTGAGAGCTGACGAATTGATGCTTTTGAACTGTGCTGCTGGAGAAGATTCTTCAGAGTCCCTTGTACTGCAAGGAGATCCAACCAGTCAATCAACTCTGAATATTCATTGGAAGGACTGATGCTGAAGCCTCCAGTACTTTGGCCACCTGATGTGAAGAGCTGACTCATTGGAAAAGACCCTGATGCTGGGAAAGATTGAAGGCAGGAGAAGAGGGTGACAGAGAATGAGATGGTTGGATGGCATCACCAACTCAATGGACATGAGTTTGAGCAAACTCCAGGAGATGGTGAAGGACAGGAAAGCCTGGCATGCTAGCAGCAGTCCATGGGGTCGCAAAGAGTCAGACACAACTGAGCAACTGAACAATAACGATACTATAAAAAGCACAATGACATGTGGTGTTAGAAGGGAGAGGCCAAGATTGTGGAAAAGAAAAACGACATAGGTGTGCTCAGGTCTCTTACAATGCTCATGGTAGGAGGCCCCATTTCTCTCATTTATCCCTTTGGAGAAAAGAAAAAGGTTGGGGAATGTCGAGGCTGTTCACTTGTAGAGTTCAAGTCTCACATATGGTAGCTTGAGTCATTCCGTGAACTCTGTGACCCAGAGGAAGATCTTTGCAGACAGCCATGACATAGTAGGTGCTTCCTATATACTGGGGCATGAATGAAACTGAGTCAGATCAAACGACTGCTCAGCCCAGGAGACACAAGGGAGACTCCAGCTAAGCTCTCTATCAGCATCTTGTGGTCATCATTGCACATAACACCCAGGCCCAGAACCAGGACGGAGGAAGATCAATTCACTTCCACAAAGTGGGTGAGTGCAAAGAAGCTTAGTGGCGGGTGGGAAGCCAGTGGGGGAGGAGGGACAGGCAGCAAATGTTTTCTAAGAGAAGGGCTGCCCCCCACCGTAGTAGCTCTGTCCCAGGACGTGGTGTGTACGATGACCCGCAAGCAGGGGCTTCAACAGCCTATTCTCTGTTTAGAAAGTCAAGTCTGAGCTGGAACTGGGCTGGCAAAGTGATGTGGGCTGGCAAAGTGATGTATCTTGAGAAGTTTAGGCCATTCAGAGAACAGGATTTGGGTAAGTCCCTGCCTTATCTTTCCAAAGCCAATGTTAAGCAGTTGGGGTGAAGGTGAGGAATTGAGTTGCCATATCACAAATGTATGAAAACAAAAACTGATCTGAAAATGGCAAGGTTGACAAGACATATAATCCTGGCCTGTAAACAGAAGGGATACATTGTAGAGGGGTTTGTTCCATCAGTCCTTGAAAGTTAGATCTGCCCTCCCTACTCATATGCCTCAAAAGACAAGCAGACATTCCACATTTTTTTTCATGCACTAAGTAGCCATAAAAAGAAATGAAGTAGTGATCCAGGCTACTACATGGATGAACTTCCAAAATGTCATGTTCAGTGTAAGAAGTCAGACACAAAATGCCACATATTTTATGATTCCATTCATATGCAATGTCAAGAACAGGCAAATTTATAGAGACAGAAAGCAAATCAGTGGTTGTCAGGAGTTGGGAGTAGGGGTGGGAAACTGGGAATGAGAATGTAATGGATATGGGGTTTCTTTCAGGGGTGATGGAAAGTCCTAGAATTAGACAGTGACAGTTGTTGTAAAGCTTTGTGAATATGCTAAAAAAAAAACCCCACTGTATTGTGCATTCTAAAAGGGTAAACGTTATGGTATGTGAATAATATCACAATTTTGTTTAAAAGAAAAAAGGTAAGAATATACAAATCAGACCCAAGAAGAAAATTTCAGGCCACCCTGAACTTTGTGCACAATTTTCTGCAGCAGGTCAGGCTTTGGGAAACCCGGGGGACTCTGGCTGGTCATTACCACGCAGCACTGTACCCCTGAGTGCGCATAGCACCTGCCCGGCGGGAGCTTGGCTAGTGTCCCAGGAGCGGCATTGTATGCATTGGCCCTGAAGCTGTGCTCTAGGGTCAAATATTTACACCAGACAGAACGGCTTTCTATCTGTGGGTGGAAGGAGTTTCTACTTCCATATGTTCCCAGAGAACATTGGGACTCAAATAATATGCTGCCAGGCCTGTCTCAACCCAGAGCATAGCAGCAGCTACACCAACCCCAGGGTTGTGAAGAAAACGAGGACCAGAGAGCACTTAGCAACCAGCAGACACAGTTTATGAAACCAGGGACAAAGCCCAAAGACAAAACCCAGGAGCTCTAAAGGGGAAATGCCATTAAAAAAGAGAGACAGAGAGAGGAAATTTCTGTTCCCTTACTATGAGACTCCAAGATGACAAATTAGAAGAGCTACCACCTGACCTGCCTCTTGAGAAATCTGTATGCAGGTCAGGAAGCAACAGTTAGAACTGGACATGGAACAACAGACTGGTTCCAAATAGGAAAAGGAGTATGTCAAGGCTGTATATTGTCACCCTGCTTATTTAACTTCTATGCAGAGTACATCATGAGAAACGCTGGGCTGGATGAAGCACAAGCTGGAATCAAGATTGCCGGGAGAAATATCAATAACCTCAGATATGCAGATGACACCACCTTTATGGCAGAAAGTGAAGAGGAACTGAAGAAGCCTCCTGACTTCAGGCTCTACTACAAAGCCACAGTCATCAAGACAGTATGGTACTGGCACAAAGACAGAAATATAGATCAATGGAACAGAATTGAAAGCCCAGAGATAAATCCACGTACCTATGGACACCTTATCTTCAACAAAGGAGGCAAGGATATACAATGGAAAAAAGACAACCTCTTTAACAAGTGGTGCTGGGAAAACTGGTCAACCACTTGTAAAAGAATGAAACTAGAACACCTTCTAACACCATACACAAAAATAAACTCAAAATGGATTAAAGATCTAAACGTAAGACCAGAAACTATAAAACTCCTAGAGGAGAACATAGGCAAAACACTCTCCGACATAAATCACAGCAAGATCCTCTATGACCCACCTCCCAGAATATTGGAAATAAAAGCAAAAATAAACAAATGGAACCTAATGAAACTTAAAAGCTTTTGCACAACAAAGGAAACTATAAGCAAGGTGAAAAGACAGCCCTCAGATTGGGAGAAAATAATAGCAAACGAAGCAACAGACAAAGGATTAATCTCAAAAATATACAAGCAGCTCCTGCAGCTCAATTCCAGAAAAATAAATGACCCAATCAAAAAATGGGCCAAAGAACTAAACAGACATTTCTCCAAAGAAGACATACAGATGGCTAACAAATACATGAAAAGATGCTCAACATCACTCATTATCAGAGAAATACAAATCAAAACCACAATGAGGTACCATTACACGCCGGTCAGGATGGCTGCTATCCAAAAATCTACAAGCAATAAATGCTGGAGAGGGTGTGGAGAAAAGGGAACCCTCTTACACTGTTGGTGGGAATGCAAACTAGTACAGCCACTATGGAGAACAGTGTGGAGATTCCTTACAAAACTGGAAATAGAACTGCCATATGACCCAGCAATCCCACTGCTGGGCATACACACCGAGGAAACCAGATCTGAAAGAGACACGTGCACCCCAATGTTCATCACAGCACTGTTTATAATAGCCAGGACATGGAAGCAACCTAGATGCCCATCAGCAGACGAATGGATGAGGAAGCTGTGGTACATATACACCATGGAACATTACTCAGCAATTAAAAAGAATTCATTTGAATCAGTTCTAATGAGATTGATGAAACTGGAGCCCATTATACAGAGTGAAGTAACCCAGAAAGATAAAGACAATACAGTATACTAATGCATATATATGGAATTTAGAATGGTAACGATAACCCTATATGCAAAACAGAAAAAGAGACACAGATGGACAGAACAGACTTTGGGACTCTGTGGGAGAAGGCGAGGGTGGGATGTTTCAAGAGAACAGCATTGAAACATGTGTATTATCTATAGTGAAACAGATCACCAGCCCAGGTTGGATGCATGAGACAAGTGCTCGGGGCTGGTGCACTGGGAAGACCCAGAGGAATGGGGTGGGGAGGGAGGCGGGAGGGGGATCAGGATGAGGAACACATGTAAATCCATGGCTGATTCATGTCAATGTATGGCAAAAACCACTACAATATTGTAAAGTAATTAGCCTCCAACTAATAAAAATAAATGAAAAAAAAGAAACCTCTTGATGAAAGTGAAAGAGGAGAGTGAAAAAGTTGGCTTAAAGCTCAACATTCAGAAAACTAAGATCATGGCATCCGGCCCCATCACTTCATGGCAAATAGATGGGGAAACAGTGGAAACAGTGGCTGACTTTATTTTGGGGGCTCCAAAATCACTGCAGATGGTGATTGCAGCCATGAAATTAAAAGACGCTTACTCCTTGGAAGGAAAGTTATGACCAACCTAGATAGCATATTAAAAAGCAGAGACATTACTTTGTCAACAAAGGTCCATCTAGTCAAGGCTATGGTTTTTCCAGTGGTCATGTATGGATGTGAGAATTGGACTATAAAGAAAGCTGAGCACAGAAGAATTGATGCTTTTGAACTGTGGTGTTGGAGAAGACTCTTGAGAGTCCCTTGAACTGCAAGGAGATCCAACCAGTCCATCCTAAAGGAAATCAGTCCTGAGTGTTCACTGGAAGGACTGATGTTGAAGCTGAAACTCCAATACTTTGGCCACCTGATGCAAAGAGCTGACTCATTTGAAAAGACCCTGATGCTGGGAAAGATTGAGGGTAGGAGGAGAAGGGGACGACAGAGGATGAGATGGTTGGATGGCATCACTGACTTGATGGACATGGGTTTGGGTGGACTCCGGGAGTTGGTGATGGACAGGGAGGCCTGGCATGCTGTGGTTCATGGGGTCGCAAAGAGTCGGACATGACTGAGTGACTGAACTGAAACTGAACTGAGCATACACGCTAGGTATTGTCATAAGTGTTTAGAAATACATATTCATTTTGTTCCATAATAACTCTAAGAGGTAGGTACTCTTGCAATTCTCCTCGTATTTATGAAGACACGTAGGCACAGAGAGGTTAAGTCACTAGCTAAAAGTCACACAGCCCCCAAGATGTGGACTGTGTCCTTAGCCCAGCCCACAGTAGTTGTTGACTGGGTTATGCTGAGGTCAAGAAAGAACATGGACGCCCGTCTTCTACAACGTGAGGGAGGAAGGCAGTAGGTCCGGGGAACACAGGAACAGTCAAAGACCGATGCATTCGCAGTACCTGTCCTTGCTGATATTATTGCTGGAGGGAGCCATTCACACTGTGTGATCAGGGAGGGGACAGGATGCTAAAGGGAGGGTCTCCGGTGGAGCAGGAAGTGGTTTTGTTCAGCGTTCGCTCACTTAGAGATGTGTGTGAGAGGTGAGGGGAAGATATGGGGGTGCCGTTTGTCCTGAGCCCTAGTTTCACTCACCAGATGAGGACAAACTTGACCTGTGAAAAGCTGCCCCTAACCCTGGAACAGAGGCGAGGCGTCCAGGCAGGTCTCTGCCTCCATCTAGCGGCCACTCTGGGGAACGACACCCAGAGGTGACCCTGCCGCTGAGAGCCGAACTCAAGTTGGGAGGAGAAGAGAGGAGGGGTTCTGAGCTCCGGGGGTTCAGGGGAAGGGCGGGAGTTTGTGTGAACAGAAATCCCCTTGAACCATATGCAAAAGCGGCTCCGGGGCATCTCCCCGCAGCGGCCACCAGGGCTGCAGAGGCTTTTGTGAGGCACACAAGTTCGGAACCACAGCTGGAGCGTCGGAAAGTGGGGCCCAGAGCAGGTGGCTCCAGGCTGGGGGACCCTCCTGTATCGCAGCCCGCTGAGCAGAGAGGCCGCAGGGCAGGACGTTGGAGGGAGAACTGCACCCATGAGACCTTCTGCTGGTGGAGCTCGGGCCCTCTTGGTATTCAGAGGGCCAGCCGGGCCTCCTGACGGGGCCCCCTGGGACGGCTCACCGCTCCTTGTCGGTCAGAGGCTGGCCGGTCGGCTCTGGGGCCTTGCTTCCCTCAGCAGCCCACAGACCGGCACAGGCCCAGCCTGTCGCCCAGGCTCTCCTTCCCTCCCTTCGCTGTGAGACCCGGGACTCTGTGTCCTCCCCTCTCTGTAGCTGCCACCTCCACCGCTCCCGTGGGTTGCCCTTTTCCCTGGAGGCCTGACTGCAGAGGGGGTCACAGCGCCCCTGCGCCTCCCTTCCTGGGCCTCGGATGCCTGGCACGCAGAGCATCCCGCTTCAAAGGCTGCCCTCCAGATCAGGCAGGAGACGTTCAGGGCACACACAACAGGGCTACCAACACTACTAACTAACTACTAACCCTACTAACCAGCCACTAACACCACTAACCAACCACTAACACTACCAGCTAACTACTAACACTACTAACTACTAGCATCAACTACTAGCATTACTAACACCACTAACTTACCACCAACACTACTAAGTACTAACACTAACACCACTAACCACTAACACTACTAACTAACCACTAACACCACTACTAGCGCCACCAACTAACTACTAAACTACTAACTAACTACTAACCCTACTAACCAACCACTAACACTACCAGCTAACTACTAACACTACTAACTGCTAGCATCAACTACTAGCACTACTAACACCACCAACTTACCACCACTACTAAGTACTAACACTAACACCACTAACCACTAACACTACTAACTAACCACTAACACCACTAACTACTAGCACCACCAACTAACTACTAAACTACTAACTACTAACCCTACTAACCAACCACTAACACCACTAACCAACCACTAACGCTACCAGCTAACTACTAACACTACTAACTGCTAGCATCCACTACTAGCACTAACACCACCAACTTACCACCAACACTACTAAGTACTAACACTAACACCACTAACCACTAACACTACTAACTAACCACTAACACCACTACTAGAGCCACCAACTAACTACTAAAATACTAACTACTAACCCTACTAACCAACCACTAACACCACTAACCAACCACTAATGCTACCAACTACTAACACTACTAACTACTAGCATCGCCAACTACTAGCACTACGAACACCACTAACTTACCAACACTACTAAGTGCTAGCACCAACTACTAACTACGAGCACCACCAACACCACTAACCACTAACACTATTAACTACTAACATTACTAACTAGTAGCACCACCAACTACCAGCAACTCCAACGACTAGCACTACTAACTAACCACTAACGCTACCAGCTAACTACTAACACTACTAACTACTAGCATCAACTACTAGCACTACTAACACCACTAACTTACCACCAACACTACTAAGTACTAACAAACACTACTAACACCACTAACCACTAACACTACTAACTAACCACTAACACCACTAACTACTAGCGCCACCAACTAACTACTAAACTACTAATCCTACTAACCAACCACTAACGCTACCAGCTAACTACTAACACTACTAACTGCTAGCATCCACTACTAGCACTACTAACACCACCAACTTACCACCAACACTACTAAGTACTAACACTAACACCACTAACCACTAACACTACTAACTAACCACTAACACCACTACTAGTGCCACCAACTAACTACTAAAATACTAACTACTAACCCTACTAACCAACCACTAACACCACTAACCAACCACTAATGCTACCAACTACTAACACTACTAACTACTAGCATCGCCAACTACTAGCACTACGAACACCACTAACTTACCAACACTACTAAGTCCGAACACTACTAACACCACTAACCACTAACCCTACTAACCAACCACTAACACCACTAACCAACCACTAACACTACCAGCTAACTACTAAACTACTAACCCTACTAACCAACCACTAACACCACTAACCACTAACACTACTAACTAACCACTAACACCACTAACTACCAGCTAACTACTAACACTACTAACTACTAGCATCGCCAACTACTAGCACTACTAACACCACTAACTTACCAACACTACTAAGTGCTAGCACCAACTACTAACTACGAGCACCACCAACTAACACCACTAACCACTAACACTATTAACTACTAACATTACTAACTAGTAGCACCACCAACTACCAGCAACTCCAACGACTAGCACTACTAACTAACCACTAACGCTACTAGCTAACCACTAACACTACTAACTACTAACACCAAGAACTACTAAACTAACTACTAACTACTACCGAGAGCAGCAGGCAGCAGAGCGCCCTCCGGCGGTCTCGGAGGCCCCATTGCGGGTCTGTGGGTTCCTTCTGCCTTTGACTCAGTGCTGACGCCTGGAGGCCCACTTGGGCTCTTGTCCTTACCTTTCTTTTCTGATGGTTGACCTTCCCCTGTTGTAGTGTGCTGCCTTGAAGCATACTCTGACCTGAATTCCATTCCTCATCCCGAGGAAGTAAGGATTCTTCTGATCTGCGTAGGCATTTCTCTAACTCCAGATCCCCTTAAACTTTTTTTCTTGCATTAAGTAAACCTCACTTATTCATATATAAAGACTGCATGAGTGCTTATCTGCTCAGTCATGTCCGACTCTGTGGGATCCTGTGGACTGTAGTCCGCCAGGCTCCTCTGACCATGGAGATTTTTCAAGCAAGAATACTAGGGTGGGTTGCCATTTCCTCCTCCAGGGAATTTTCCCAACCCAGGGATCGAACCCATGTCTCCTGCATTGCAGGTGGATTCTTTATCTGCTGAGCCACCAGAGAAGCCCAATATATGCTTCTATTTGCAGTGCAAACCAACCTCACATGGGGTTGTGCAGGAGAGTTGAGCCTTTTTCTCAATTTCTTGAGAAAATTATTCTCAGATGAAATTAATTGCCCCTTATCTGCACAGGAATTGATAGTCAAAGATCTAGTGGTAAGAGGATAACTGGTTCATCTTTCTCAGAAATACTAGCATGGGCAAGACCAACTCTAAGCCACCCAAAAGTCATGTTGATCTGGATACTCTTTTGAGTCTAGGATAAATTCAAGGAGAGGTTGGGTGAGTTAGAGTATCAAGATTGAGGTGAAAGACCTTGGGAGCTTATTAGAACAGGCAAGAACCAATGTAATCAAGTATCTAAGTCTGAAGGACTGATGCTGAAGCTGAAACTCCAATACTTTGGCCACCAGATGTGAAGAACTGACTCACTGGAAAAGACCCTGATGCTGGGAAAGATTGAAGGCAGGGAGAAGAAGGGGACAACAGAGGATGAGATGGTTGGATGGCATCACCAACTCGACGGACATGAGTTTGAGCAAGCTCCAGGAGTTGGTGATGGACAGAGAGGCCTGGCATGCTGCAGTCCATGGGGTCGCAAAGAGTCAGACACGACTGAGTGACTGAACTGAACTGAAGTATGAACCACAATGAATGAGATGAGAGAGGCAAAGATCAGAGCTTGAAAAGCTATATGAAACATTAGTCCTGACCTTAGCTCAGATGAATGAGGGAAGACTATAAACAGGCAGAACGGAACTGTTCAGGTCAGAGGCATAAAGATTACAAAGCAAGCAGGGAACAAGGGACTGGTAAGAATGAATAAGAGGGAGACTGTAACCCTACAAGAGAGTCAGAGGTTTGTTTTCATATGGTACCAACTATTGAGTGTTGAGTTGTTGAAGGTAACTTCACTACAATATGATTCAGAAAAATATTCCCTATGACTCAATTTGTTTAGTGCTTTAAAAACACTTACCCCATAGGGCTTTTTTAAAATGTCATAAGGTCAGAGAATGAAATTACAAATTTGTGGAAATTGTAAGGCATTCCTTAGAATGCCTCCACTTTCAGGAAAAATTAAACATAACTTTTCTTACTTAGGAAAATGCACTGATTACTCAGGCATGATTCTAAGCTTCAATCAACGACTCAGTTGCTAATAGATTCAGTGGTTCTCAACCAGGGGTGATGGCAGAGGGGTTCAGGGGGCATAGCAGAAACACTTGTGAAACTTAAAAACACTCATGCCCAATCTACTTGCACCCACCATGCTTGGAGGGGTCAGGGGACAGAAAGGCCAGAGGCAGCTACACTTACAAAAACAAAAATCCTTCCCAGGTGATTTCACACATAGGCGCAAACACATTTTCCATTGGAGAAATGTTGAACTATGATGGGTAGCTAAGAGTAAAATGTACTCAATGATCAGTTCAGTTCAGTCACTCAGTCATGTCCAACTCTTGGCGACCCCATGGACTGCAGCACGCCAGACCTCCCTGTCCATCACCAACTCCCAGAGTTTACTCAAACTCATGTCCATCAAGTCAGTGATGCTATCCAACTATCTCATCCTCTGTCGTCCCCTTCTCCTCCCGCCTTCAATCTTTCCCAGCATCAGGGTCTTTTCAAATGAGTCAGTTCGTTCACATCAGGTGGCCAAAGTATTGGAGTTTCAGCTTCAGCATCAGTCCTTCCAATGAATATTCAGGACTGATTTCCTTTAGGATGGACTGGTTTGATCTCCTTGCAGTCCAAGGGACTCTCAAGAGTCTTCTCCAACACCACAGTTCAAAAGCATCAATTCTTTGGCACTCAGCTTTCTTTATAGTCCAACTCTCACATCCATACATGACTACTGGAAAAACCATAGCCTTGACTAGACGGACCTTTGTTGACAAAGTAATGTCTCTGCTTTTCAATATGCTGTCTAGGTTGGTCACAACTTTCCTTCCAAGGAGTAAGCGTCTTTTAATTTCATGGCTGCAATCACCATCTGCAGTCATTTTGGAGCCCAGAAAAATAAAGTCAGCCACTGTTTTCAAAGTTTCTTCATTGATTTGCCATGCAGTGATGGGACTGGATGCCATGATCTTAGTTTTCTGAATGTTGAGCTTTAAGTCAACTTTTTCACTCTCTGCTTTCACCTTCATCAAGAGATTCCTTAGTTCTTCTTCACTTTCTGCCATAAGGGTGGTGACATCTGCATATCTGAGGTTATTGATATTTCTCCTGGCAATTTTGATTCCAGCTTGTGCTTCTTCCAGCCCAGCGTTTCTCATGATGTACTCTGCATATAAGTTAATAAGCAGGGTGACAATATACAGCCTTGACATACTCCTTTTCCTATTTGGAACCAGTCTGTTGTTCCATGTCCGGTTCTAACTGTTGCTTCCTGACCTGCATACAGGTTTCTCAAGAGGCAGGTCAGGTGGTCTGGTATTCCCATCTCTTTCAGAATTTTCCACAATTTATTGTGATCCACACAGTCAAAGGCTTTGGCATAGTCAATAAAGCAGAAATAGATGTTTTTCTGGAACTCTCTTGCTTTTTCGATGATCCAGCGGATGTTGGCAATTTGATCTCTGGTTCCTCTGCCTTTTCTAAAACCAGCTTGAACATCTGGAAGTTCATGGTTCACATATTGGGTTGAAGCCTGGCTTGGAGAATTTTGAGCATTACTTTACTAGCATGTGAGATGAGTGCAATTGTGCAGTAGTTTGAGCATTCTTTGGCATTGCCTTTCTTTGGGACTGGAATGAAAACTGACCTTTTCCAGTCCTGTGGTCACTGCTGTATTCAAAATTTGGTGACATATTGAGTGCAGCACTTTCACAGCGTCATCTTTTAGGATTTGAAATAGCTCAACTGGAATTCCATCACCTCCACTAGCTTTGTTCATAGTGATGCTTCCTAAGGCCCACTTGACTTCACATTCCAGGATGTCTGACTCTAGGTGAGTGATCACACCATCATGATTATCTGGGTCATGAAGATCTTTTTTGTACAGTTCTTCTGTGTATTCTTGCCACCTCTTCTTAATATCTTCTGCTTCTGTTAGATCCATACCATTTCTATCCTTTATTGTGCCCGTCTTTGCATGAAATGTTCCCTTGGTATCTCTAATTTTCTTGAAGAGATCTCTAGTCTTTCCCATTCTGTTGTGTTCCTCTATTTCTTTGGATTGATAGCTGAGGAAGGCTTTCTTACCTCTCCTTTCTATTCTTTGGATCTCTGCATTCAAATGGGTATATCTTTCCTTTTCTCCTTTGCTTTTCACTTCTCTTCTTTTCACAGCTATTTGTAAGGCCTCCTCAGACAGCCATTTTGCCTTTTTGCATTTCTTTTTCTTGGGGATGGTCTTGCTCCCTGTCTCCTGTACAATGTCACGAACCTCCGTCCATAGTTCATCAGGCACTCTGTCTATCAGATCTAGTCCCTTAAATCTATTTCTCACTTCCACTGTATAATCATTAGGGATTTGATTTAGGTCATACCTGAATGGTCAGTGGTTTTCCCTAGTTTCTTCAATTTCAGTCTGAATTTGGCAGTAAGGAGTTCATGATCTGAGCCACAGTCAGCTCCCGGTCTTGTTTTGCTGACTGTATAGAGCTTCTCCATCTTTGATACTCAATGATAACTCAAACTTAAAAAAAAAAAAAGAAACATAAAGACACGTATGTAACATTTAATTGTATTTATTTTAAAATGTAATTGCAGAAGTATATACGCTTTAATAGATATATTAAGAATGTCATTTGTCCATTTCTTTGAAGTGATGAACAAAATGTTATATAAACAGAAATGGGTGGTTACTGGTTGTTTTCACAAAAGTGCAATCACTTACTGCATGACTTGTTTTTCTCACTATATGATGGACATCTATCTGAGTCAACTATATATATAATTGCTTTTAACAGTTGCATAGTAATTGATAGCGGCAATGTATCACACTTTATTCAACTATTCCGTTCCCTTCTGGGTGAAACTTCAGTTTGGTTTCAGTTTTTTGACAGCACAAGTAAAGCTGAAATAAACATTTTGTACATGTATCTTTGTGCATTGGTGCTTTTGATCCCAAAGGACTGATTCCCCAAAGTGAGTGTGCTGAGTAAAAGATGTTTTATACTATTACCAAACATTATCACAACTATTTCATTAAAAGCTTTTAGTAGTTATACCCCCACACGCCCACCAGCAGTGTATGGCCAGCTCTTTCCCTCTCAATCTTCATCAGCAGAAGATTTGTTCCTTTAGTGGTTGGTGCTTCATTTTGCACCTCCCTCACAAATAATAAAGTTAAGAATTTTTGCATGTTTATTGGACTTTTTAATCTTCTCTTCCGGGAGTTGCCTGTACATCATGCATGTTGTTTTACTCTGATCAAGATATATTTAATCTTTGTCTGACACATGCACCATATATTTCAGTTTATTGTCTCTCATTTGGTTTTGTCTTTAGTGATTTCTTTTTGCTGTTTGTTTCTACAGGGCTCTTAGTTTATTTGGAGAGGGGTAATTTTTATTGGGCTATAGTTGATTTACAATGTTAGTTTCTGCTGTATAGCAAAGTGATTGTTATACATATACATATATCTACTCTTTTTTATATTCTTTTCCCATATAGGTCATTACAGAGTACTGAGTAGAGTTCCCTGTTCTACACACTGGGTGCTTACTAGTTATCTATTTCATACATAGTAGTGTGGATATGTGACTTCTGGGTTACTTATCTTATAAAGGTCTTGCCTATTTAAAGACTACCCCACTTTTCTTTTAAAGACTACCACATTTTTCTTTCATATTGCATTGTTTTACTTAAGGTATTAATCCAGCTGTATGTTACTTTCACACAAAACATGAGGAAAGGGGCTGGTTTAGTTTTGTTCCATGAATTTCCAATTTTTCCAGTATTATTTATTTAAAAAAAACACACTTTGCTGACAGACACTGAACACTTCTTTTGTTATGTGGTTGTTCACTTGCAAAGTCATGTCCGACTCTGCGACCCTATGAACTGTAGCATGCCAGGCTCCTCTATTCTTCACTATCTCCTGGAGTTGCTTTATGGTCCAGCTCTCACATCCATACATGACTATTGAAAAAACCATAGCTTTGACTATACAGATCTTTGTTGGCAAAGTGATGTCTCTGCTTTTTTAATATGCTGTCTAGGTTTGTCATAGGTTTCCTTCCAAGGAGCGTCTTTCAATTTCATGGCTACAGTCCCCATCTGCAGTGTTTTCGGAGCCTCTAGAAAATAAAATATGTCAGTTTCCACTTTTGCTCCTTCTATTTGCCATGAGGTCATGGGACAAGACGCCATTATCTTAGTTTTCTTTTAATGTTGACTTTTGTCATGTATTAATCATTAATCCATATATATCAATACTTGGATCCATATCTGAAATCTCTATTTGTCTCCACTAATCTACTTGGCATTTTTTATTCCAGTCTATGGGTCAGTAAGAGCTGGAGTAAAATGACTAATTCTCTCGAAGAATATGCATGACTTACTGTATTCCCTTTTAATTCACACCAGATGAATTGATATTTCTAATTGGTGTTTATATCTTAGGTGCTAATGAAAATTTTATTCAAATTTAAGTCTACAAAATAATACATAATAAAGAAAATATAGGATCTGGATCTGTACTTAGAGTAAACAATACAAAATGAGTGCTAAAGCAATTTTCTCACCTTGTTATGCTTTCAAATCACTTAAACATGATTTCAATTCACTGGTCTTGATGGATGAGTATAACTTTTTATTGTTATAATGAACATACAATATTATATTAGCTTCAGGTGTACAACATAGTGATTCAATATTTTTATACATTCTGAAATGATCTAAGACCAGTTACCACCTGTCACCATACAAAGTCGTTACAATATTATTGGCTATATTCATTATATGTAGATCACATCCTTGTTATCTACTTATAGTTGAATTATGTACTGTTTAATCTACTTTACCTATTTCATCCATTGCCCACACACCTCCCCTCTGGCAACCACTAGTTTATTCTCTGTATCTATGAATCTGTTTCTGGATATTTTTACTTGTTTGTTCACTTGTTTTATTTTTAGATTCCACATATAAGTGATAACATACAGTATTCATCTTTACCTGACTTGGTTCACTTACATCATGCCCTCCAAGTCCATCCATGTTGTCAAAGATGGCAGATTTCATTCTTTTTTCTGGCTATTATGCCATTTTAGTGTATAAACCATATCTTCATATAGATTCATCTGTGGATGGACACTTAGGTTGCTTTCACATCTTCACTATTGTAAATAATGCTGCAACTTTTTAATCATGGTAAAATACACATAACATAAAACTTACTATCCTAACCATCATCAAGTGTACAGTTAAGTATTGTTAAGTGTATTCACATTGATATGCAACCAACTGCCAGAATTATTTCATATCCATGAACCACAAACTCCTGATCTCTCCTTTCCCCAGCCTCTGGCAACCACCATTCTACTTTCTATTTTTATGAGTTTAACTTCTCTAGATGACTCATATTTGTCTTTTTTGTGAATCTTATTTTTTAATTTAATTGTTTGGCTTTGGCTGCACTGGGTCTTCATTGTTGCATGCAGACTCTCTCCAGTTGTGGCAAGCAGGGGCTATTCTCTGGTTGTGGACATGATCCTATATATATGGGCTTTCCATTGTGGTGGCTTGTCTTGTTGCAGAGCATGGGCACTATGGCACACAAGCTTCAGTAATTGTGGCACACAGGCTTAGTTGCCCTGTAGCATGTGGAATCTTCCCGGACCAGGGATCAAACCCATGTCTCCTGCATTAGCAGCTGGATTCTTTACCACTGGACCACCAGGGAAGTTCTGTGACATTTACGTGACTTAGCGCAATGTCTACAGGTTTCATCCATATGATAGCACATCTCAAAATTTTCTTCCTTTTTAAGTCTGGGCTGAATAATATTCCATTGAGTGTTATTTGTCAGTGAACATTTGGGTTGCTTCCACCATCTGGCTATTGTGAATAATACTTAACAATGCTTTCAGCTTTTCACTGTTGAGTATGATGTTAGCTGTGGGTTTGTCATATATGTATCTTTATTATATTGAGGTATGTTCCCTCTATGCCCACTTTCTGGAGAGTTTTTAAATCATAAATGGGTGTTGAATTTTATCAAAAGCTTTTTCTGCATCTATTGAGGTGATCATATGGTTTTTATTCTTTAATTTGTTAATGTGGTGTATCACACTGATTGATTTGCAGATATTGAAAAATCCTTGCATCCCTGGGATAAACCCCACTTGATCATGGTGTATGATTCTTTTAATGTATTGTTGGATTTGGTTTACTGGTACTTTCTTGAGGATTTTTGCATCTATGTTAATCACTGATATTGGCCCATGGTTTTCTTTTTTTGTGCTATCTTTGTCTGGTTTAGGTATCAGAATACTGGTGACCTCATAGATTGAGTTCAGAAGTGTTCCTTCCTCTGGAATATTTTGAAATAGTTTTAGAAGGACAGGTGTTAGCTCTCCTCTAAGTACTTGGTAAAATTCACCTGTGAAGCCATCTGTCCCTAGACTTTTGTTGGGAGTTTTTAAGTTACAGATTCAATTTCAGTATTGGTAATAAGTTTGTTCATATTTTCTGTTTTTTCCTGGGAAATTGTACCTTTCTAGAATTTGTCCATTTCTTCTAGGTTGTTCATTTTATTGGCATATAGTTGCTTGTAGTAGTCTCTTATGATTCTTTGTATTTCTGCAGTATTAGTTATAATTACTCTTTTCTCATTTCTGATGCATATATCCAGAGAAAACTCATGCACCTCAATGTTTGTAGCAGCACTATTTACAATACACAAAACATGGAAGCAACCTAAGTGTCCATCAACAGATGAATGGATAAAGATATGGTATATGAATACAGTGGAATATTACTCAGCCATAAAAAATGCCATTTGCAGCAACATGGATGGAACTAGAGATTATCATACTAAGTGAAGCAAGTCAGCATCTGATATCATATGATATCAGTTGACTTTTGTATATGAGACAGTAGTTGAGTTTCATTTTTTTTTTGCACAACTCTACAGTTTTGCCAGTACCACCTACTGAAGACACTAGCCTTTTTCCATTATATGTCCTTTCTTTTTTTTTTTTAACCATTTTATTTAAAAAAATTTTTTTTCATTTATTTTTATTAGTTGGAGGCTAGCTAATTACTTTACAATATTGTAGTGGTTTTTGTCATACATCTTCCTTTGTCCTAAATTAATTTTCCATACAAATACATGGGTTTATATCTGGACTCTCAATTTTGTCCCATTGATATATGTATCAGTTTTTCTGGTAATACCATGCTATTCTGATTTCTATGGCTTTGAAAGAGTGTGATACCTCCAAATTTGTTCTTTTTTTCCCCCTCAGAATTGCTATATAGGATCTTTTGTGGTTCCATAGAAATTTTAGTTCTATTAGAAATAGTTCTATTTAGTTCTGTAGAAATAGTTCTATTTAGTTCTGTAGAAATAGTTCTATTTCTGTGAAATACATTTTTGGGATTTTGGTAGACATTGTATTGAATATGTATATTGCTTTAGGTACATGAATATTTTGACAATGTTAATTCTTCAAATTCATGAGTGTGGATATCTTTCCATTTATGTGTGCTTTCTTCAATTTCTTTCAACAATGTCTTATAGTTTTCAGTGTATAGGTTTTTCACCTCCATGGTTATATTTATTCCCAGGTATTTTATTGTGTTGCAAATGTGAATGGTATGCTTTCTTAACTTTTCTTTTTCATAGTTTACTAGAGGCATAAAAATTTCAAAAGAACTTTATATATTGACTTTTGCATACTGAAAATTTACTGAATTTTTAAATTAGTTCTAATAGCTTTATTTTTGGGGACTCCAAAATGACTGCAGATGGTGATTGCAGCCATGAAATTATTATTTTTTTTTATTAGTTGGAGGCTAATTACAACATTGCAGTGGTTTTTGTCATACATTGAAATGAATCAGCCATGGATTTGCATGTATTCCCCATCCCGATCCCCCCTCCCACCTCCCTCTCCACCCGATCCCTCTGGGTCTTCCCAGTACACCAGGTCAGAGCACTTGTCTCATGCATCCAACCTGGGCTGGTGATCTGTTTCACCCTAGATAATATACATGTTTCGATGCTGTTCTCTTGAAACATCCCACCCTCACCTTCTCCCACAGAGTCCACAAGTCTGTTCTATACATCTGAGTCTCTTTTTCTGTTTTGCATATAGGGTTATCGTTACCATCTTTCTAAATTCCATATATATGTGTTAGTATACTGTAATGGTCTTTATCTTTCTGGCTTACTTCGCTCTGTATAATGGGTTCCAGTTTCATCCATCTCATTAGAACTGATTCAAATGAATTCTTTTTAATGGCTGAGTAATATTCCATGGTGTATATGTCCCACAGCTTCCTCATCCATTCATCTGCTGATGGGCATCTAGGTTGCTTCCATGTCCTGGCTATTATAAACAGTGTGCAGCCATGAAATTAAAAGACACTTACTCCTTGGAAGGAAAGTTATGACCAACCTAGACAGCATATTAAAAAGCAGAGACATTACTTTGCCAACAAAGGTCCATCTAGTCAAGGCTATGGTTGTTTCCAGTGGTCATGTATGGATGTGAGAGTTGGACTGTGAAGAAAGCTGAGTGCCAACTAATTGATGGTTTTGAACTGTGGTGATGGAGAAGACTCTTGGGAGCCCCTTGGACTGCAAGGAGATCCAACCAGTACATCCTGAAGGAGATCAGTCCTGGGTGTTCATTGGAGGGGCTGATGTTGAAGTTGAAACTCCAATACTTTGGCCACCTGATGTGAAGTTGACTCATTGGAAAAGACCCTGATGCTGGGAGGGATTGGGGGCAGGAGGAGAAGGGGATGACAGAGGATGAGATGGCTGGATGGCATCACCAACTCGATGGACATGAGTTTGAGTAAACTCCGGGAGTTGGTGATGGACAGGGAGGCCTGGCATGCTGCGATTCATGGGGTCACAAAGAGTCGGACATGACTGAGCGACTGAACTGAACTGAACTGAATAGCTTTTTGGTGGACTTTTAGGGTTTAGTTATGGTTTGTTGTATATAGGTTTCTTATGTTGAGATAAGTCCTTTCTATACCTACTTTATTGAGAGTTTTTATCATAAAATTTCGTCAAATGACTTTTCTGCATCTAATTCAGATGATCATATGGTTTTTGTCCATTTTATTAATGTAATGTATCATGTTGATTGAGTTGCAGATGTTGAACCATCCTTGCATTCCTGGAATAAATCCCACTTGATTATGGTATATGAACCTATCAATGAATTTTTGAATTAGTTTGTTACTATTTTGTTGAGGATTTTTGCATCTACATTCATCAGAGATACTGACCTGTAATGTTTTTCTTTTTGCAATGTCTTTATCTGGTTTTGGTATCAGGGTAATGCTTAGCTCATAGAATGACTTTGGAATCATTCCTTTCTCTTCAATTCTTTGAAATAGTTTGAGAAGGATAGGCATTAAATTGTTTTTGAATGTTTGATAGAATTCACCTGTGAAGCTCTCTGGTCCTGGACTTTTGTTTGAGGGGAGATTTTGATTACTGTTTCAATCTCTGTGAAGTCATATTGACCAGAGATACAACTCTTCAGATTTTCTATTTCTTCATGATTCAGACTTGCAAGGTTGTATGATTATAAGAATTTGCCCATGTCTTCTACATTGTACAATTTGTTGACATATAGTTGTTCCTAGTATTCTTTAAAACTCCTTTCTACTTCTGTTGTATCCACTGTTACTGATTCTCTTTCACTTCTGATTTTATTTACCAGAGCTATCTCTTTTTTCTTAGTGGATCTAGATAAAGGTTTGTCAATTTTATCTTCTCAAAGAACCAGCTCTTCATTTCATTGATCCACTTTGATCTTTATTATTTCACTCCTTCTATTAACTTTAGGCTTCATTTGCCTTCTTTTTCTAGTTCCTTTAGGTAAAATTAGATTATTTATTTGATATTTTTCTTGTTTCTTGAGGTAGGCCCATACTACTGTAAACTTCCTTCTTAGTACTACTTTTGCTGGATCCCATAGATTTTGGTATGTTGTATTTTCATTTTGGCTTGTATTTGCATATTTATTAATTTCTCCTTTAAATTCTTTATTAACCCAATAGTTGTTTGGTATCATGTTGTCCAGTCTCCACCTATTTATGATTTCGTCCAGCTTTCTTCTCATAGCTGATTTCTAATTTCATACCACTGTGCTTATAAAAGGTGTTTGATGCAATTTCAGTATTCTTAAATGTATTCAATATCGTTCTGTGTCCAAACATATGATCTATACTTTATTTTTTTATTTTTATTTATTTATTTATTTTATTTTTTATTAATTGGAGGCTAATTACTTTACAATATTTTAGTGGTTTTTGTCATACATTGACATGAATCAGCCATGGATTTACATGTGTTCCCCATCCCGATCCCCCCTCCCACCTCCCTTTCCACCCGATCCCTCTGGGTCTTCCCAGTCTCATGCATCCAACCTGGGCTGGTGATCTGTTTCACCCTAGATACTATACATGTTTCGATGCTGTTCTCTTGAAACATCCCACCCTCGTCTTCTCCCACAGAGTCCACAAGTCTGTTCTATACATCTGAGTCTCTTTTTCTGTTTTGCATATAGGGTTATCATTACCATCTTTCTAAATTCCATATATATGTGTTAGTATACTGTAATGGTCTTTATCTTTCTGGCTTACTTCGCTATGTATAATGGGCTCCAGTTTCACCCATCTCATTAGAACTGATTCAAATGAATTCTTTTTAATGGCTGAGTAATATTCCATGGTGTATATGTACCACAGCTTCCTTATCCATTCGTCTGCTGATGCAAAAATAAACTCAAAATGGATTAAAGATCTAAATGTAAGACCAGAAACTATAAAACTCCTAGAGGAGAACATAGGCAAAAAACTCTCCGACATAAATCACAGCAGGATCCTCTATGACCCACATCCCTGATCTATACTTTAAAATGTTCTGTGTGTGCTTGAAAAGAAAGTGCATTCTAATGCATTTGGATGGGATGCTCTGTGCAAATCTATCACATCCATCTGATCTAATGTTTAATTTAAGGCCACTGTTTCCTTGTTGACTTTCTATCTGGATGATCTGTCCATTGATGTAAGTGGGGGGGGGGGAGGGGTAAAGTCCCCTGTTATTATTGTGTTGCTGTCAATGTCTCTTGGAGGCAGCATGTATTAATAGTTGGGTCTTATTTTTAAATTCATTCAGCTACTCCATGTCTTTTGATTGGTGAATTCAATCCATTTACATTTAGAGTAATTGCTGGTAGATAAGGACTTAGTACCAACATTTTATTTTTGTTTTCTAGTTACACTGTATCTCAGTTGTTCTTTTTCCTTTTTTTCTGTTTGCCATTTTGATTTGGTGGTTTTCCATGATGTTTTACTCAGATTCCTCTTTTGTATGTTTATGTCTCTGTTCTAGAGTTGTTTTGTGGTTCCTATGAGTTTAGTTTAAAATATCTCATAGATAAAATAGTCCCTTTTCTGTTGATAGCATCTTCACTTACCTATATGGGTTCCATCCATTTTTTCTTCCCCTTTTGCATTTTTGTTGTCTCAAATTATCCCTTTTTAAGTTGTGAGTCTGTTACCAAATTGAAGTAGCTATAGTTTTTTGTCCTTTCCTCCCCTTTAACCTTTATACTAAAGTGTTTATAAACTTATTCTGATAAATAGTTTCAACTTTCAGATTCTGCCTACGTATAATCTTACTCAATGTTTTGTATATTTTTGCCTTTTCACTTCTTGTAGAAGAACTCCTTTCACTATGTCTTGTAAGGCAGGTCAATGTTGATGAATTACCTATGCTTTTGTTGTCTAAGAAAGTTTTCATTTCTCCATCATATCTGAATAATAACTTTTCTGGATAGAGTATTCTTCAGTGACAGCTTTTATCTTTCAATATTATGAGAATGTCATTCTATTCCTTCTTGGTCTGTAGATTCTGCTGATATCATAATGGGGATTACTTTTTAGTCTACCATCTTTTTTGGTCTGGCTGCCTTTAAAATCCACTGACTTTTGACAGTTTTAACATGACATGTTTTGAAGGCCTTTTTGTATTGAGTAATTAGATGTTCTCTTAGCCTCATGAACTTGTGTATCTAGCTCCTTCCCCAGGCTTCAAAAGTTATTAGTCATTTCTTTAAACAAACTCTCTGCTCCCTTCTCCCTCTTTTCTTCTGGGATACCCATTACATAATATTCTCCTTTGTAAAAAGTCAGATAGCTTACGTAGAAATCCTTTGCTTTAAAATAGCTTATCTTTCTTTTCTCTTCTACTTGTATTACTTCTAGATTTCTATCTTTGACCTTGCTAATTCTCCCTTCCATATGGTCAGCTCTATTTCCAATGATTTCTATTGTATTCTTCACCTTATTACATTCTTCAGTTCCAGAACTTGTTTGTTGTTTCAGAGTTTCAATCTATTTGGTAAACTATTCCTTCTGTTCACAGGTTTTGAGCTAATTAAACTAACTTTCTGGGTTTTCTTGTAGTTTGTTGGGTTTCTTCATGACAGGTATTTTAAGTTCTCTCTCAGATCACAATATTCCATGACTTTAAGTATGGTTTCTGGAGAACTGTCATTTTCTTTTGGTGGTATAGCGTTACTGTGATTCTTCATGGTGCTTGATGAATTGCTCCCTTGCCAATACATCCGAAGTTAAATGATACATTAGAAGTTAAGAGTTCTTTGCTTCCCAGTAAGTGGCAATGTCACAGAAGTTTTTATTTCTCTTACCTGTGCTGTTTCTAATTATATTTGAGAGTTAACTTTCCAGCCTTCAATGTCTTTGTTAGAGGTGTGGCTCCATACCCTTGTTGTTGCTTCTTGTGCCTCCAAGGTCTTTGTTGTCTTGATTCTGCCAGGACCACTGTCATCACAGGGATTGTGGGCTCTTCCCTTGTGTCCAGGATCCCCTGATTTGCAAGCTGTAGCATAGGGGAAGGGAGGCAGTGCAGGAGGAGACAGGATCAAACAAGTGCCTCTACCATGTCTGGAGTAAGGTTTGTAGTACCCACCTCTGCAGATGGAGGTTTAGGGGCTAGGGTTGTGCATGTCTTAGAAACTGGAAGGATGGGGTCCCAGTCCCCACTGCCATGGCTCTGTATAACCCTTGGGAGGCTAGAGTCTTCTGCACTGCCTTCCCTGTTGATACTGGGTTCTCTAGAGACACAGATTCATCTGTTCAGAGGGCTAGGATTACAGGCACCAACTTCCCTGTTGCTCAGGTTCTGCCTCCTCTCCATGTTCTAGTATATGTACCTTTAGATGTACAGATGTGTGGAATCCTCTGGCTTCCTGTTGTGTTGGGCAAAAGCACCTTTGTTAAATTGTGAATGTTTTAGTGGTTGTAGATTAAAGTAGAGAGAGAAAGGTAGTTTTTCAGTCCGCCAAAATAGCCATCCTAACAGATGTGAGGTGATATCTTCATTGTGGTTTTAATTTGCATTTCCCTGATGATTAGTGATGTTGAGCATCTTTTCATATGCCTATTGGCTATTTGTCTTTTTATCTTTTATTGAGATATGGTTGACGTAGAGTATTATGTTACACATGTACAACATAGTGATTCAATTATTAAAGGTTATACTCCATTTATAATTATTATAAAATATTGACTATATTCCCTGTGTTGTACAATATATCCTTGTAGCTTATTTATTTTATACATAGTAGTTTGTACCTCTTATCCCCCTACCCTGTCTTGTCCCTTACCCTTTCCCTCTCTGCACTGGTACTAATTTCTCCTCTACATCTGTGAGTCTGTTTCCTTTTTGTTATATTCACTAGTTTTCACTTTTAGAGTCCATATATAAGTGATACACATTATTTTGTCATTGTCTGACTTATTTCAATTATCATGATACCCTCCAAGTCCATCCATGTTACTGAAAATGGCGAAATTTCATTATTTTTTATGAGTGAGTGGTAATCCAGTGTGTGTAGGGCACATCTTCTTTGTCCATTCATGTGTTGATAAACATTTGGGTTGCTTCTATATCTTGGCAATTGTAAATAATAGCTGCTATGAACATTGGAGTGCATGTATATTTTTGAATTAGTATTTTCACTTTTTCTAGATAAATGCCAAGGAATAAAATTACTGAGTCTTATGGTTTTATTTTTAGTTTTTTCATAAACTTCTATACTGTTTTCCAGAGACTGCATCAGTTTACATTCCCAGAAAGTGTATGAGAGTTCTTTTTTCTCTACATCTTTGGCAACATTTATTGTTTGTGTTCTTTTTGATAACAACCATTCTAACAGGTGTGTGGTAATATTGTGGTATCTCATCAGAGAATTTGTGTTTCACTGATGATTAATAATATTGAGCATCTTTTCATGGACCTGTTGGCCATCTGTATGTCTTCTTTGGGAAAATGTCTATTCAGGTCTTCTGCCCATTTTTTAATCCGATTATTTATTTGACATTGAGGTGTTTATATATGTTAGATATTAACCCTTATTGGTCATCAGTTCAGTCGTTCAGTCATGTCCGACTCTTTGCGACCCCATGGATTGCAGTACACCAGGCTTCCCTGTCCATCACCAACTCCCGGAGCTTGCTCAAACTCATGTCCATAGAGTTGATGCCATCCAACCATCTCATCCTCTGTCATTCCCTTCTCCTCCCACCTTCAATCTTTCCCAGCATCAGGGTCTTTTACAATGACTCAGTTCTTAGCATCAGGTGGCCAAAGTATTGGAGTTTCAGCATCAGTCCTTCCAATGAATATTCAGGACTGATTTCTTAAGGATTGACTGGTTTGATCTCCTTGCAGTCCAAGGGACTCTCAAGAGTCTTCTCCAACACCACAGTTCAAAAGCATCAATTCTTCGGCACTCAGTTTTCTTTATAGTCCAACTCTCACATCCATACATGACTACTGAAAAAACCATAGCTTTGACTAGACAGACCTTTGTTGGCAAAGTAATGTCTCTGCTTTTTAATATGCTGTCTAGGTTGGTCATAACTTTCCTTCCAAGGAGCAAGCATCTTTTAATTTCATGGCTGCAGTCACCATCTGCAGTGATTTTGGAGCCCCCCAAAAATAAAGTCTCTCACTGTTTCCATTGTTTCCCCATCTATTTGCTATGAAGTTACTGGTCATATCATAGCAAATATTTTCTCTTTCAGTAGGCTATCTTTTCATTCAGTTGAGGATTTTCTTTGCTGTGCAAAAGTTTTATATCTCACTAGGTTCCATTTGTGTATTTCTGCTTTTATTTCCTTTACTTTAGTAGACAGACAAAAAAAAAAACCCTATGATTTATGTCAAAGAATGTTCTGCCTATGCTTACATCTAGGGATCTTATGGTTTCTGGTCTTACATTTTGGTCTTTAATCCATTTGGGGTTTATTTCTGTATATGGTGTGGAAAATGTTCTAATTACATTCTTTCACATGTAACAAACTTTTCCAGTTTTCCTACCACCACTTACTGAAGAGTCTGTCTTTTCTCTATTTTATATTATCATCTCTTTTGACAGATTAATTGACCACAAGTGTGTGGGTTTATTTCTAGGTCTCTATTCTGTTCCATTGTTCTGTTTTTGTGCCAGTACTAACCTATTTTGATTACTGTATATTTGTAGTGTCATCTGAATCAGGGAACATGATTCTCCCAGCTCTATTCCTCTTTCTAAAGACTGCTTGGCTACTTTGTATCCATAGATATTTTAAATTATTTGTTTTAGTCCTGCAAATAATTCCACTGGCATTTCGATAGGGATTATACTGAATCTGTAGATTGCATTGGGTAGTATAATTATTTTAACAATATTAATTCTTCTAAACCATGAACACAGTATCTTTCCATCCTTTTCTATCATCTTCCATTTCTTTCATTAGTGTCTTACAGTTTTTGGAGTACAGATATTTTATTTCTTAGGTATTTTATTCTATTGATGCAATTGAAAATGGGATTGTTTCCTTAACTTTTCTTTCTTGAAGTTTGCTGTTAGTATATAGAAATGTAACAGATTTAAAGCATATTACATTTGTATCTTGAAACTTCACTGAATTTACTGATGCGCTTTGGTAGGTTTTTGTGGCATGTTTAGAATTTTTCATGTATAGTATCATTATGTTCAGTGACATTTCAACTTCTTCCTTGTCATTTTGGATTCCTTTTATTTCTTTTTCTTCTCTGACTGCCATGGCTAGGACTTCCAAAACTATCTTGAATAAAAGTGGCATGAGTGAGCATCCTTACCCTGATCCTCATTTTAGAGAAAATACTTTCAGCACTTCACCATTAAGTATGTTACCCATGGGTTTATCATATGTGGCCTTTATTATATTAAGGTATGTTCCCTCTACACAGAATTTGTGGAGATTTTATTGTACATGAATATTGAAATCTGTAAAAAACAAAACAAAACTTTTCTGCATCTATTATCACACATTTTTATTCTTTGATTTGTTAGGGTAGTGTGTCACATTGATTGATTTGCATATACTGACCCATCCTTCCATTGCTGGATTAAATCCCCTTTGATCAGGGTAAATGATCCTTTTAATGTATTGTTGGATTTGGTTTGCTAATATTTTGTTAACAACTTTATATTATGTTCATCGTTGATATTTGGTGTATAATTTCTTTTTTTCTGAGTTTGATATGAGGATGATGTTGTCTTCATAGAATGAGTTCAAAAGTGTTCCTCCCTTTGCAATTTTTTGGAATAATTTCAGAGGGATAGGTGTTAATGCTTCTCTAAATGTTTGCTAGAATTCACCCGTGAAGCCATCTGGTCCTGGTATTTTGCTTATTGAGTATTGATATAATTTCAGGAATGGAAATTGGTCTGTTCATGCTATCTATTTCTCCCTGGTTCAGCTTGGGAGATTGGACTCTTCTAGGAATTTGTCCCCTTCTTCTAGTTTGTCCATTTTATTGGCATATAGTTGTTGGTAGCAGTCTCTTATAATCCTTTGCACATCTGTGGTGTTACTTTTAACTTCTGCTTTTTCATTTCTAATTGTTTTGATTTGGTCCCTTTCTCTTTTTCTTGAAGAGTCTGGCTGAAGGTTAATCATTTTGTTTATCTTCTCAAAGAACCAGCTCTCAGTTTCATTGACCATTTCTATTTTTTTTAATCTCTAATTCACTTATTTCTGCTTTGATCTTTATGATTTCTTTCTAACTTTGGGTTTTGTTTGTTCTTTTTCCTTTAAGTGGAAGATTTTGAGATCTCTCTTGTTTCCTGAGGTAGGCTTGTATCATCATAAACTTCCCTCTTGAAACTGCTTTTGCTACATTCCATAGGTTTTTGATCAGTGTGTTTTCATAGGTTTCCACATGTTGTTTGATGTCTTTTTTTCATTGCTTCATGATCCATTTAGTAGCATATTGTTTAGTCCCCATGCATTTATGGTTTTGCAGTTTTTTCTTATAATTTATTTCTAGTCTTACAGCTTTGTAGTCAGAAATGATGCTTAATATGATTTCAATTTTCTTAAATTTATTGAGGTTTAAATAAATTCTTATATTTATTTTGTCTGGCCTAACATGTGATCCTAGTAATGTTCCATGTGCACTTGAAAAGAATGTGTATTCTGCTGCTTTTGGATGGAATGTTCTATACCTCTTAAGTCCATTTGGCTTAATGTGTTTTCTGAGTCCAGTGTTTCCTTATTGATTTTCTGTCTGGATGATCTGTCCATTGATGTAAGTGGAATGTTAAAATCTCCCCACTATTACTGTGTTACTGGGGATTTCTCCCTTTATGTCCATTAACATTTGCTTTATGTAATTAGGTGCTCCTATGTTGGGTACATATTTTTATATATATATATATATATTTGTAATTGTTATATCTTCTACTTGGATTGATCCCTTCATTATATACTGTCCGTTTGCTATTATAATCATCTTTATTATTCTATTATTTTGTCTGATGTAAGTATTGACACCTTGGCCTGCTTTTGCTTTCCATTTAGATGGAATGTTTTTCCATCCCCTCATTTTCAGTCTTTTGTGTCTTTAGATATGAAGTGTCTACTCTTGGCAGCATATATGCAAGTCTTTTTTCTGTATCCATTCAACTATGCTGTGTCTTTTAACTGAAGCATTTAGTCCATTTACATTTAAGGCAATTATTGATATGTACTTATGACCATTTTGTTAATTGTTTGGGAGTTATTTATGTAGGTCTTTCACCTTTATTCTTCTTTTGTTCTCTTCTCTTGTGATCTGATGACTACCTGTGGATTCCTTCTTTTAATATATCTATCATAGGCTTTTGATTTGTGGTTACTGTAAGGTTTTTATATAGCTAGATGTGAATATATGTACATATATGTTTTAAGTTCCATTTTCCTAATTTCAAATACACTGTAACAAACTCGTATTTGTATTCTCCTTCCCTCATGATTACTGTTTTTGATATCATATTTTACATTTAATTGTCTTGTGTATCTCTAACTCAGTTATTGTGGATATCGATGACTTTACTACTTTTGTCTTTTATCCCTCCTACTAGCTTTCTGCACAGATGATTTACTATGTGTACTGTATGTTTGCCTTTACTGGTGAAGTTTTTCATTTCATGATTATCATGTTTCTAGTTTTTCCTTTTTTCATTTAGTGAATTTCCTTTAACATTTCTTGTAAAGCTTGTTTGGTGGTGCTGAACTCTTAGTTTTCACTTGTCTGTGAAACTGTCGATCTCTCCATCAAATCTGAATGATAGCCTTGCTAGGTAGAGTATTCTTGGTTGTAGGCTTTTCCCTTTAATCACTTTAAATATATCATGCCACTGCCTTCTGATCTGCAGAATTTCTGCTGAAAAGTCTGTTGATGGCCTTATGAGTATTCTCTACTTTGTTATTTGTTGCTTCACCCTTCCTTGTTGCTTTTAATAGTCTCTCTTTATCTTTAGTTTTTGCCATTGTAATTTCCATGTGGTCCTCTTTGTGTTGATAATAATTTTCTTTCTCAATCAAACAGAATAGGTTGATATTTATTATTGATGTTTTCAAAGAGTCAGTTTAGAATTTATTTATTATTTCTATTGCATTTTTGGCTTTCTATTTCCTTGAATTTATTTTTATAATGATTGACACAATCTTTCCTTTTAGAGATTATTTTTTTGTTGTTTCATAATATTTAGTAAAATGAGCTTATTCTTTTTGGTATTCTTTCTTTAATTAAAAACATTACAAAGGCATTTATAGATGAAAGCTTCCTTCTGTGTAAAATCATCTACAGAAAGAATAGAATGTGATTTCATGTCTTCCTGCTTTAATTCCTTCATGGATGTTATATAAATTACCTTTTTCTTTCCTATTTGAGTCAAAGGAAAAATGTGCTTCCTAATTTCAAATTAGATAAGATTTGGTAACTTTTCATTATTTGTAAAATTACTAGAAAATAGACAATGTGGACTATAAGATACTAACAGTTTTAATATATTACATGATTTTTGGGTCAAGCAAGTAACTAATTTATATAAATACTTCAAAAAATTTTAAAATAAACCTCATTCCCTAAGTGGGAAAATGTAAGATTATATAGTTAGTAAGTAATTTGTTTATTAATTAATTCAGTTCTCTGTCTTCTACAAGAACCTAAAATTAGTGTATGTGTAAAGCAAAAGAATCAGAAGAGAATATCCATAAATTTAATCAGTGCTTATTTTGACATGGTCCATTTATATTAGTGATTTTCTTTTTTTGAGAACATTTCTTTATTTCCTCAATCCTTTTACAAATAAAAGGGCATTTTCTACTGAAAAATAGTAAAAAACATATCAATAAATAATAAAGTAAAAATCTTAAGATATATAGAAGGAAAAGGTTATTTAATGACACTGGAAATTACTTCTACTGCAATCTTAAATGAGACCAACAATAGGCATACTCTACATTAAAAAAAAGTCTTTTATGAAAGAAGTGTATAGAAGTGTGTCACTCCATGTGAGGCATTGTTTTGAATAGAGTGAAGAGCACTAAATGGGCCTTACTATTGGACTTAGAAAAGCGTTGCTTTATTTAAAAGAAAAAAAAGGGGTATGACCCCTAAGACAAAAAATGGAGTCAGAATCTCTTGAGAGCCTCAGAGAGAAGCTGTATGGCTAGGAGTATCCTCTTCTACACTTTGAACTTCCAGCATTTCTTTTTCTTTTATATTTGGATATGTCAGAACTATCCCTTGAGACATAAAACTTGGTGCCAACGGAAAATACTGAATATGAAATGCTGAATAAAGAAAACAAGAAATTCTTAGGCTAGGTAGATATAATTTCTGAAAGAACAAGATGTCTGATGAGGGTGAGTGGTTTTACACCTCAGTATGATTTCATGGAAAACTAAAACGCAAAAGTGTACCTGCTGGAGCAAGTTTCCTCAAATTGGACAAAATGCTAGAGAGCTATTTGTGTTGGTTCTTTTGTCTCTTTGTGAGGTTTTTTCAAACTGGAAGGGCGGGAGAAGAGAGAGCTAAGGACAGGGTCTATCGACATAGCTGAAGCACTACTGCCATCATGCGGGAACAGTTTCAAAACATCCTAAGTTGTTACACTGTCCTTCTTGTAAATTCTACTAGTCAAGGAATATCAGACCTATGAGAAGGTAGAACAGGCTTGGGCCACCAGCTGGACCTCCTTGCTTTCTTTTCTAAAGTCTTATAGGAGACCTGGATGTTGGGAGCATCTTGGCCTAGAATCTGCAGGGTGAGGGGGTCTGGTGCCACACCTGGTACCTCACTTGGTAAAGAATCTGCCTGCAATGCAGGAGACCTGGGTTCAGTCCCTGGGTCAAGAAGATCCCCTAGAGAAGGAATGGCTACCCACTCCAGTATTCTTGCCTGGAGAAGTCTATGGACAGAGGAGCCTGGTGGACTACAGTCCATGGGGTCACAAAGAGTCTGGACTGAACAACTAACACTTTCACTTTCACCAGGAAGTCAAGGTACTGAAAGTTGTCGGGTGGGGTTAGGTTTCCTTCCAAAATGGGCTGGACTAGTAGAACTCACACAAAGACTGATGTAAGCTTCTGTAGGCATCTGTCCCCTGCTCCTGCCCCTTGCAGGCAGAGTTAACACACTTTCATATGGTATCCCTATGCTACGGGGCTTCAGTTCCTTCGGCTAAAGCATTAGAGCATGAAGGATAAGCCTATTCCAAGGGAAATTTAGCAGCATTTGGTTTGACTGTTCTGAGTCTCAAGTCAGAGAAAAGTATACAGCCCCATTGTCCGGAAACAAAGGGGGCAAATTAGAAGTAAGAGGCTAATATGCCCAGTCTAACTTAGGTTAGCTAAAGAAAAAAGATCTACCCAAGAGGGAATCTTGATCTCTTAAGTGTCACAAGAGGGGAAGACAATACTCTTAAGACCTGAGACCACTAATCACATATTAATCAACATTCTCTGTTTTTGGTTCATAGCTATAGCTGGATGGAGATGAAAGAATTTCATAGGCCTGGCCTCTTGTGACACCTGAGATAATATCAAGTTTCCATTAAGCATTTCATCTAGGCCTAATAATCAGCTACAAATCTACTGTAGCTGCCTTCTCCTTCCAGACCTAGAGAATACTTCTTGGTCTTCTTTTCCATTTGGTAACCTCACTAGGATGTGTAAGTCTATTCAGCTAGCCAATGCTACACAAGACTGCAGAACTGGTATCCTAAAGGAGATCAGTCCTGGGTGTTCACTGGAAGGACTGATGCTGAAGCTGAAACTCCAGTACTTTGGCCACCTCATGTGAAGAGTTGACTCATTGGAAAAGACCCTGATGCTGGGAGGGATTGGGGGCAGGAGGAGAAGGGGACGACAGAGGATGAGATGGCTGGATGGCATCACCAACTCGATGGGCATGGGTTTGGGTAGACTCCAGGAGTTGGTGATGGACAGGGAGGCCTGGCATGCTGCAATTCATGGGGTCGCAAAGAGTCGGACACGACTGAGCGACTGAACTGAACTGAACTGATGACTTACCAGCATACCAGATACTGCTAAACTGCCCTCAGAACAAACTTAACCATCTTGCAGATGCTTCAGCCACAAGAGCCCCAGGCCTAGATGAAACTGAAGAACTTCCCATGCCTGAAAAACAAGTAGACTAATAATTACAAGGTCAACAGAATCTGACTTATTTTTAACCTGTATTCCTGTATGCCAAGAGTCCAAGATGGAACTGAACTTCCTTCCTGAATACTCTCTGCACCTGAGTATTAGAGAATGCAAGAAAACCAGAAAAAGTTGGAGGCTTCCACAAAGTGCTCCAGAACTGAGCCTATAGTTTGTTTCTCTAGTGCTTAAGAGTGTGAGAGCTGAAGTCTGATTATGCTAACTTTTAAATTGTTTATATTATTAGCTGTGTGACATTGGAAAAGGTTTGTAAAATTTCTGTGCTTCATTTCCTCATTTATTAAGTGGCAAGAATCACCCTACTCACCCAGAGGGATGCTGTGAAGAATCAATCTATGAATTCTTACCAAAAATCTGTAGAATACTTACCGGTATGCTGTAAATACTCAATAATTATCAGCAACAGTTGTTGCCTAGAAATGCCCTAACATTGTCTTTGATGTTCTGGAATGATCTTTTTTCTCCTAGGCCTGCCTCCTTGAGACTTACCCTGGGAAGCAGACTACTTAATAACTTGAAAAAATACCTGGGATGTAAAGCTGAGTGAAGAACAGAACTAGGTCAGGTAGAAATTCAGTTCTTGCAAAAGATGATACATAGTTTAGGTCTGTTTCGATTTCAGTGGAAACGAAAAGCAAGAGAACAACAGCATGAGCAAGTTTCCTGAACGGTCAGTCATGTTCCACTCTTTGTGACCACATGGACTGTAGCTGGCCAGACTCCTCTTGTCCATGAAATTCTCGTGGCAAGAATATTGAAGTGGCTTGCTATTTTCTACTCCAGGAAATCTTCCCGAACCAGGGATGGAACCTGTGACTCCTGTATCTCATGGTTAGATTAGGCAGATTCTATACCATTGTGCCATCAGAGAAGCCAAGCAACTTTCTTAAGACCCTCCAAAATACAAGGCAGCCATGATTCCTGGGGCCTTTGTCTCCTGGTGTGTTTTTTTCAGACTGGTTGGGTGGAAGATGAGGGCTCAAGGACCTGGCCTGCCTACGTATCTGGAGCACTACTGCCATCATGAGGAAATTGTTTCAAAACACCAAAAACCCTTAGAATTTTCTTCCTTTGAGGCCAAAAGTTGTAGAACACACATGTGGGGTCCTGGAAAAGGCGTGGACCCAAGCTGGGCCTCCCTGCCTTCTTCTCTATGGCCTTACAGGATTCTTGAACGCTGGTGGAATCCTGGTGTCCAATGTGGAGAGTGAGGGGCTAGAACTGAGCCAGCAGCTGCCTGGTCCAGGCAAGAAAGCCATGGGTAAGGCCTTGTTCTCCACCCAACGCAGACAGGATTGGAGAAACCCTCTGAAAGACAAAGGCAGGCTCTTGTGGGCATCTGTCTCCTGTTCCTGCTCTTTGGAGAAAAGAGGTAGTAGGCTTTCCAGTGCTACCCAGGTATTAGGGGATGTGGATTTTTAATGGCAGCAGTGTCAGGACACCGAAGACAAGCCAGTTCCAGGTAGCATTATGACAGGAGCAGGTGTGCTTGCTAAGTACTCTGGTACATCCAGATGTTTACAGGCCCACTGCCTGGAGTTCAGGGGCCTCAACAGAAGCGGAACCAGCCAGCCAAACTAAGAAGTGTTAAATGACCTTGTGTTATTTCTTCATATATGTCTGTGGTAGCAGGTACTTTCTGAAGAAGCATGATTCTTTCTAGAAAAGTAAAATCATGTGGCAAATATGATGTTATTGAAGATGGTGAAGTAGGCAATTCCAGTGATCCATCCCTCCATAAAAGTAACAAAGGAGCTGATAAAGTGTCAGGATCCAATTTTACAAAGGTCTAGATCTAGTTGAAAACGTACGAAAATCAATGGCTTGGTGAAGAAAGAGGTGACTACTTTGCAGTGAGAGAGGACTGTGGCATTTAAAATTCCCCACCTACCACCCCCTAAAAACCATACTGCCTAAAGATGGCTCTTGTCATCCTGGTGCATGATGTGAGTTCCTGAGGGGGAAGTATGGAGTCACTCTCAAAGAACTGTGGTTGTCAATTTTGACCTCTCTGGAGACTCCCTGAAAGGTTGGTGCAAGAGCTTGTCTTTGTCTTGACTTCCTTGGAGTGTTTCCACCGCTGGGCTGTCTTGAAGAAAGGCATTTACTGAAGAAATTTAAAGGCACAAGAATTGACCAGAAAAGCCTGGAACAACAGACAATACTTAGGACCAGAAGTAGACAAATGGAGAAGCACAGAAAGGAGAAGGATGTGAAAGGAAATATGTCGGGGAAGAAGGAACTTTAAAAGTTCTTACATGTACTGGAGAAATTAGAAACCTGCAGACCTGTGCAGGGCTACACAATGATTCAGAGGAGGCCTGAGACCCTACATATTCCTGTCTCTTTAGGCTCCTTGCAAGCTGGAAGTGAAGGATAGGGTTGTGAGCAGTCTTTATAATCACTGAAAGAGTTCTCGAGACAAACCCAATTGCAAAGACTGGCAGCAATTTTCAGATGTTTAAAGAAAGTCTGTCACAACACTAAGTGATCACTAAGCTAACACAACATAGATGTCAGTGGCCACACATGACAAAGTACAGACTTTCCAAAAATAATTGAGAAAAGTCACTAAACAAGAAAAAAGCAATACATAAGTGCCATCAACAAAACCTGTGTGTTGGAAATCTAATTTCCATGTTGATACACCGGAAAATTCAAAATGTTCAGTTTTTACCACCACTTAAAAAATGAGACATCCAAAGTAACAGAGTTATGTCCATTTATAGGAAAAAGCAATAAACTAAAGTCGTCTAGAATGAAGGCTAGGCAATGGATGTACTAGATGTACTTTAAATAAACTCCCCTAAATATGGGGATATTTGAGTGGCATCTTTAAATATGAAAGTGATAAAAAACTAAATACAAAGAACTGATGAAAACCAGGAAAACAATGTCTCACTAAATAGAGTATACCTATAAAGATATAGAAATTATATAAAAGAGAACAAAATAGTAATTTTGAAAGTGAACGTACATGAACCGAAATGAAAAACACATTAGAATATTGTAACCGTAGATTTGAACAGGCAGAAGAAAGAATTAGGAGCTTGAATCTCGGTCAGTTGAGATTTTCCAATCTGAGGAGCCGAACAAAAAAGAATGAAGAAAAATGAACAAAGAATGCAAGACCTATATGACATGATTTAGTATATTATCTTACACATAATGTTACCAAAGTAGCAGAGAAAGCAAGAGGCAGAAACACTAGTTGAAGAAATAAGGGCCCACACTAGGAATTTGATGGAGAAGTGAATATTCACATCTACGAAGCTCAAGAAACTTTTTATAAGATAAACATGAAGAGGTCGAAAATGAATCACGTTATAATCAAACTTACAAGAGCCACAAAGCAACAATCTTGGAAGCATCAGTGAAAGTGAAAGTTGCTCAGTCCTGTCCAACTCATCAATACACGTCATTATATACAAGGTAACCTCAATAAGATTTGCAGTTGATTTCTCTTCAGAATCCTTGGGAGCCAAAAAGCATTTAAAATTCTAAAAGAAAACCTGTCAATCAAGGATTCCACATCCAGCTAGACTCTTTCAAAAATGAAGGAGAAACTAAGACATTACTAGAAAAGAAAAACAGATGCAGTTTGTTACTAAAAGACCTGGCATCCCAGAAATGTAAAAGGGAGTCCTCCAAGCTGAAATGAAGACATTAATCAGTAACTCAAATTCATAGAAACAAAAAACAAGGAAGAAGTAACTCCATAGACACATATAAATAACAGAATAATAGTTTTATATGTATGGATATATATTACATATATTAATATGTATGTGGTGGTATTATATGTATGAGTGTGTGATTTGTCCCTAAATCCTGACCAATTCTTCTGCAATCCTATGGACTGTATAGCCCACAAGGCTCCTCTGTGGGATTTTCCAGACAAGAACTGGAGTGCGTTGCCATTCTCCTTGCCAGGTGTTCTTCCCAGCCCAGGGATCGAACCTGCATCTCCTGCATTGTCAGGAGAATTCATACCATTGAGACACTGGCGAAGTCATATATATTTGCTTGCAGGATCTTAGTGTACATGTCAGACCAAGGATTGAAACCTAGCCACAGTAGTGAAAGCGCTGAGTCCTAACCATTGGGTTACAGGGAACTCCCTATATTTGTTTTCTAATTTTTTTATTTCCCTTTGGAATTTAAAAAGTAAGACAAGTACACCAGGTATAAGTATAAATCTCTGTTAATGGGAATGCAGTGTTTGAACATATAACTTGTGAAAATAACAAAGATTTTGAAGCTGCAAAGGAACAAAAGTAATTTGATATTAAACTATTAAGTCCATGGTAATTATACATACCTGACCAAAAAGGACTTAAATCTGGAAAAGAGAAGATGCCTGATGAGGCTGGGTCACTGAGATCACAATTTGATATTCAATGGAAACATAAATTAAATGAAAAGACTAGGAGCTGGTTTCCTCAAACCAGCCATATTTCCTAGGGACTTCGTCTGTTCACAGTGTTTTTTCAGACTGGAAGGGCGGGAGAACAATCCTTGGAGCAGGGCTCCTTGGTTGTTCTGGGATAGTACTGCCATCTTGCGGAAACAGTTTGATCGGGCCCAAGCTGTGAGCTGCTCTTCCTTGCAAGGCCTACCAGGGGAGGCGGGTCAGAGCAACGTGGAACCAACAGAACCTGAACTCAAGCCTGGCCTCTCTCCCTTTTTCTCTGTGGTCTGGCAGGATCACCGGACAGTCAGGTTCTGGGCTTAGCATCTGATCAGGGAGGCCCAGCGCCCGGAGCCCTCCAGAGCTGCCAGGAAGTCCAGTCACCCACCGGAAGGAGGGAGGCGGGGCCTCAGTTTCCTAAGTGTGGGCTGGACTTAGAGCCAAGCCAGGAAAACGGGGATATTTGTCTTGAGAATCTCTGCCCTTTGGGGTTCAGGCCTCCTGGTTCCCCCTGTGTTGTAGGGTCTGGGCCCACTGTGACAGGAGTAAGAGAGCGCAGTGGACTGGCCAGTGCCAACTACCCTAAAGAGCCGGTGTCAACTGATGGAGTTGAGGGGGACCGAAGGTCCCAAGTACCCTGGCTTGGAGCAAGAAGGACCTGAATGGAAAGAATGGGCATACACTGCCTCGGTGGTGTGAGCCAGAGCATCTAGGAGACTGCAGTTGCGCAAGGGAATGAAAATCAGGAATGGACTGGAAGCGGCTGGCTGGCTCCTGGGTCCTGGCCCCTCGCGGGTCAGACAAGCCCACAGACTGACCGTCCCTGCTCCTTCCAGACCGCAGAGAAAAAGGTAGAGAGGCCAGGCTCCAGTTCAGGTTCTGTGTTCTCTTCCACTGGCCGGACCAGGTTCTCAAGGAGAAACAGCTCACAGCGTGAGCCCGGTCAAACTGTTACCGCACGATGGCAGTATGTCTCAGACCATACAAGGAGCCCTGCTCCAAGCATTCTTCTCCCGCCCTTCGAGTCTGAAAAAACGCCACGAACAAAGATAGAAAATGTGGCTGCCTGGTATTTTGTTCAGTTTGATGAAACCTGCTCGTACTTTTGCATTTGATTTTTGGTTTCCGTTAGATATCAAACTGAGACGTAAGTCGTCCATCTTCATTAGGCATTTTCTCTTTTCCAGATTTCTTTTTCTACTTGACCAAGGCTTCCCACATTCTCTCAGCCTTTTATCTCCAGCATTTTTTCATGCTATCAAATTGTTTCGTGGTGTCAAGGGGCAAACCTCAGGAATCCATGCCTAAGGAAGAAAAAAAGTAATTACTGTTGTCAATCTAGGCAACAGCCCACGTGGTGGTCATTATCCTTTCTCATTTTCCAAATTCCGTGGGGTCTTCATATGTTAGCCCTTGTGTGTTGTGTTGGAGCAGCCATTTGGTGGAGCCCTAGGAGGAAGGACCAGAGACCTCACATGACTGAATGCAGGCAATCTCCTACTTATAATCATACATTCTTACATGACTATAAATTCCAATCACACGTGACACGTGACTTTGTCTCATGTTATCATATAACATTGGAAAAAACAGATACTTTCAGTATCATTAAATGGCCTTCAACTTTACTGTGTATGTTTGTCGTTTTTTCTTTTACTTGAAGATCAGTCTTTTAAAATAGTATCTTCTAGTCACTAAGACACAGAGCTTGTTTTTACCTTTGCACAAAGTCTTTAGCAGGACCTTTAATCATTTACCCATACCCATATCAATAGATCTTTCAGAGTGCTTGAATTTTCTTATATTTTATTCTAGAACACGTTCAGAAAATTACAAAGTCAAAAAAATATCTTAGGACCTTCAATATGAGAAGAATTAACCACATTCAAAATGTCTTTGCCATGCATCATCATCCTTTCCTTACATATGTAAGATATGTACTTTTATTAAATACTGTTCAAATTCCCCAATACACTGATTGTTAAAACAAGTTCTTATCTAGCTTGAATGCTTTTCAAATATCATTAAGAAATCTTTGGAATACTGACATGTTTAAAATATTGCCATTATTACAATTTGAGGTAAAGTTCATGTAACATAAAATTAATTATTTTCATATGTATAATTCAGTGACATTTAATACACTTGGAATGTTGGGCCAAGTATTATCTTCTCTCTATCCCCAATTCATTTTCATTACCCCAAAAGAAACCCTAGATCCCTGAACTAGTTTTTCTCCATCATCCAATTTGTCCAGTCCTTGGCAAATACTAATCTGCTTTTGCCTCTGTTGGATTTACTTACTCTAGCTATATCATATAAATGGAACCATACATAATGTGGCATTTCCTGTCTCTCCTTTACCACTTGGCAGAATGATTTCAAGGTGAGTTAATGTCATAACATACATCAGTGCTTCATTTCTTTTTATGGTGGAATAATATCCATTTTACCTATCCAGAGGAATGGAGAAAAACTATTTCGTGGGTCTAGGGTTTCAAGAAAATTAGAGATACCAAGGGAACATTTTATGCAAAGATGAGCACAATAAAGGACAGAAATGGTATGGACCTAACAGAAGCAGAAGATACTAAGAAGAGGTGGCAAGAATACAAAGAACTATACAAAAAATATCTTCATAATCTAGATAACTAGGTTGGTGTGATCACTCAACTAGAGCCAGACATCCTGGAATGCGAAGTCAAGTGGGCCTTAGAAGCATCACTATAAACAAAGCTAGTGGAGGTGATGGAATTTCAGTTGAGCTATTTCAAATCCTAAAAGATGATGCTGTGAAAGTGCTGCACTCAATATGCCAGCAAATTTGGAAAACAGCAGTGGCCACAGACTGGAAAAGGTCAGTTTTCATTCCAATCCCAAAGAAAGGCAATGCCAAAGAATGTTCAAACTACTGCACAACTGCACTCATCTCACACACTAGTAAAGTAATGCTCAAAATTCTCCAAGCCAAGCTTCAACAGTACGAATATGTAAACTAACAACTTCCAGACATTCAAGCTGGGCTTAGAAAAGGCAGAGGAACCAGAGATCAAATTGCCAATATCCACTAGATCATCAAAAAAGCGAAAGAGTTCCAGAAGAAAATATCTACTTTTGCTTTATTGACTATGCAAAAGCCTTTGACTGTGTGGATCACAACAAACTCTGGAAAATTCTTAAAGAGATGGGAATACCAGACCACCTGACCTGCCTCCTGAGAAATCTGTATGCAGGTCAAGAAGCAACAGTTAGAATTGGACATGGAACAACAGACTGGTTCCAAACTGGGAAAGGAGTATGTCAAGGCTGTATATTGTCACCCTGCTTATTTAACTTATATGCAGAGTACATCATGCAAAATGCCAGGCTGGATGAAGCACAACCTGGAATCAAGATTGCTGGGAGAAATATCAATAACCTCAGATACGCAGATGACACCATCCTTATGGCAGAAGAACGAAAGAGCCTCTTGATGAAAGTGAAAGAGGAGAGTGAAAAAGTTGGTTTAAAACTCAACATTCAGAAAACTAAGATCATGGCATCCAGTCCCATCACTTCATGGCAAATAGATGGGGAAACAATGGAAACAGTGACAGACTTTATTTTGGGGGGCTCCAAAATCACTGCAGATGGTGACTGCAGCCATGAAATTAAAAGACGCTTGCTCCTTGGAAGAAAAACTATGACCAGCCTAAATAGCATATTAAAAGCAGAGAGATTACTTTACCAACAAAGGTCCATCTAGTCAAAACTATGGTTTTTCCAGTAGTCATGTATGGATGTGAGAGTTGGACTATAAAGAAAGCTGAGCACCAAAGAATTGATGCTTTTAAACTGTGGTGTTGGAGAAGACTCTTGAGAGTCCCTTGGACTGCAAGGAGATCAAACCAGTCAATCCTAAAGGAAATCAGTCCTGAATATTCATTGGAAGGACTGATGTTGAAGCTGAAATTCCAATACTTTGGTCACCTGATGCAAAGAACCAACTCATTGGAAAAGACCCTAATGCTGGGAAAGATTGAAGGTGGGAGGAGAAGGGGACGACAGAGGATGAGATGGTTGGATGGCATCACCAACGTGATGGACATGAGTTTGAGTAGGCTCTGGGAGTTGGTGATGGACAGGTAAGCCTGGCGTGCTGCAGTCCATGGGGTTGCAAAGAGTCAGACCTGACTGAGCGACTGAACTGAACTGCGGGCTTCATTTGGGGTAATGAAAATGATTAGGAGGTGAACAGTGATAATACTTGCACAGCATTTGGAATATCCTAAATGTTGCTGAATTATACCCATTAAAATGGTTAATCTATATCACATCGTACTTATCAAATCATCAAGTGATGGAAATATTGCTTGTGTCCACCTTTCGGCTGATGTGAATAGGCCGCTCTGAATATATCTATATACCTGTATGTCTAAGTACTTGTCTTCAGTTCTTTTGGGTATATCTTCCCAGGTGGCTCAGTGGTAAAGAACCTGCCTGTCAATGCAGGAGATGAAGGAGGTGCGATTTAGATCCCTGGGTAGGGAAGAGCCCCTGGAGACGAATCCCAATGGCAACCCACTCCAGTATTCTTACCTGAGAAGCTTGGAGGGCTACAGTCCATGGGGTCACAAAAAGTTGGACATGACTAATTGACTGAGCACGCACACATGCTTGGAGTAGAATTGCTGGGTCATATTTAATTTTGTTTTGCTGCAGGATAAATTCTAAAAGAACTCCAAATGACCTTTTAACAGTTCACCTGCAACTCTTACTGTTCTGAAATGAAAGATCTTGCCTTCAGAAACAAAATTATGATAGTAAAATTCTTGAAGTAACTTTGTGCCATATGATAATTCTATGTTTAAATATTTGAAACATCACCAAACTGTTTTCCATAGAGCTGCACATTTTCAATTCCCACCAGCACTGCATGAATATTCTAATTTCTCCACATCCTCATCACTGCTTGTACTTTTCCTTCCTTTCTTACATTATACTGGCCATAAAGAGGTACCACTTGGTGGGTTTAATTTACAATTTTGTATTGACTGCTATGTATCTTTTCATGGGTTTGCAGGCCATTTATGTATCTCCTTTATATGTATACCTATGGGTGATTCATGTTGATGTTTGGCAGAAACCACCACAATTCTGTAAAGCAATTATCTTCCAATTAAAAATTTTAAAATTTTTAAAAAGTGAAAGTGTTAATTGCTCACTCTGTCCGCCTCTTGCAACCCCATGGACTATAGCCCACCAGGTTCCTCTGTCCATGGGGATTTCCCAGGCAAGAATACTAGAGTGGGTAGCCATTCCCTTCTCCAGAGGATCTTCCCGACCCAGGGATCGAACCCAGGTCTCCTGCATTGTAGGCAGATCTTTTACAGTCCAAGCACCAGGGAAGCCCATGTATCGTGGAGAAACATATATTCAAGTCTCTTTCCTATTTTTTAAATTGGGTTGTCTTTTTGTTCATGAGTTCTTTATATACTCTGAATACTAGAACTTTGGAAGATAAACAGTTTGCAAATATTTTCTCCCATTTTCAAGATTGCCCTTTCACTTTCTTGATAGGGTCCTTTGATGCACAAAAGTTGTTACCATTACCAAATTCAAGGACATGAAGCTTGTCCTTATATTTTTCTCTACAAGTTTATACTTTCAACCTCTTACATTAAGAACTTAGACACATACTGAATTTATTATTGTATATGGTGTGAAGTAGGTGTCTAAAGTCATTTTTTATTTCAGCACCATTTGTTAAGAGGCAACTCTCTGCCCTTTAATTTACTTACACAACTTTTTCAAAAATCATTTGATCATAGGGTATGGGTTGATTCTCCACTCTAAATCTAATTGTTCTAAGGGTCTATTTTTGTTTGGTATCACACTGATTTGATTATTGTAGCTTTCAAGCAAGTTTTGAAATATGGAAATCAGTCCCCCAGCTTGGTTTTTCACATTCAAGATTATTTTGGCTTCAATTCCATAGAAATTTTAGGATTAGCTTTTCCATTTCTGCAAAAAGAGTGTTGTTGGGATAATGACAGAGATTATAGTGAATCTGTAGATCCCTTGGGGTAGTACTACTGTCTTGACAATATTTAGCCTTCCAACCCATGAATAAACGATATCTTTGTATTTATTTAGATCATCCTTAATTGTCAGTAATTTTCAATGTACTAGGCTTCTATTTCCTTAGTTATATATTATCTTAAGAATATTATTCATTTTAAAGCTATTGCAAATGGAATTGTTTTCACTTCATTTGCAGATTGTTCATTGCTAGTTTCTACAAATATGAGTGATTTCTGTGAGTTGCTTTTCTATAGTACTTGCTAAATTCATTAATCAGCATTTATATTGCTTTTGTGAATTTCTTAGAATTTCATTAAATGTAAGCATTTTATTTCTGAAGACAGATAATTTTACTACTTCTTTTCTAATCTGGCTGCCTTTAATACATTTTTCTAGCCTGATTACCTTGGTTAAAATGTTCAATAGAATTGACAAAAGTGGGCATTCTCTTTCTCCGGATGTCAGGAGTAAAGAATTCAGAAATCTTGTTTGAATGAGTTATAAATGATATAAACTTGTTTGTTAACAAACATAGTACTTGGAAATTTGAACATTATTTTATAAAAGTACGTATCTTTTGTATTTATGTACAGGGATGGGATGATGATGATGTGTGGAAAGGACATTTTGAAAGTGGTTCATTCTTCTCATTGTAAATGACCTAAAATATATTTTGACATTATAATCTCCTAAACATGTTTGGCTCAGATGGTAAAGAATCTGCCTGCAGTGCAGGAGACCAGGGTTCAATCCCTGGGTCGGGAAGATCCCCTGAGAAGGAAATGGCAACCCACTCCAGTATTCTTGCCTGGAGAATTCCATGGACAGAGAAGTCTGGTGGGCTACAGTTCATGGGGTCGCAAAGAGTCGGACACAACTGAGCGACTAATACAACACACATGTTCTGGAATAAAATATAAGAAAATTCAGGCTTCCCTTGTGGCTTAGTGATAAAGAATCTGTCTGCCAATGCAGGAGACACAGGTTCAATCCCTGATCCAGGAAGATCCCACATGCCACAGGGCAACTAAGCCTGTGTACAATTACAAATCCTGTGCTCTAGAAGCTGGGAGCCGCAATTGCTGAGCCCACGCGGCGCAACTGCTGAAGTCCGCGTGCCATATAGCCTGTGCCCCGCAAGAAGGAAAGCCATCGCAAGAAACTCCCCTGCTGCAACTAGAAAGAAGCCTGCACAGCAATGAAGACCCAGCAGAGTAAAAAATATTTTCTTTACTACAAGAAAATTTAATAACTGAAAGATATGTTAATATGGAAATGTGTAAATGATACAAGGTGTTGATAAAGGCTTTGTGCAAGAGTAGAAATAAGCTCTGTTTCTTACTAATGAGAAAATATTATAAAATGGATCTTGAAGTGAAAAGAAAGTGTCAAACATAAACAGTAAAGTCTAAGGCCATTTAATGGCATGGAAAATGCTTGATTTCTAGTGTCAAATCATGTGACAAAGTCACAGGTCACATCTGATTGGAATTTATACTCACGTAACAATGTATGATTCTAATTAGAAGATTGTCTGCATTCAGTCATGTGAGGTCTCTAGTCCTTCCTCCTAGAGCTCCACCAAATGTCTCCCCCAACTCGACACACAAGATCTAACATGTGAAGAGCCCAGGGAATTTGGGAAGTGAGCTAGAATAATCATCACGTTGCCCATTGCCCAGATTGGCCAAGTCCTTAGGCATAGTCATTTCTTTTCTCTCTTAGGCATGGATCCCTCAGGTTTGCCCCTCAATACCTACAAACAATTTGATATCCTGAGAAAATTACTGGAGATAAAGTGCTGGGTGAAGAAGAGCAAACATGAGAAGACTTGGTCAAGTAGAAAATGAAATCTAGAAAAATGAAGATGCAAGATGAGGTTGGGCCACTTAGATCTCATTTTGATATCCAATGGAAACCAAAAAAAATAATGCAAAGACTAGGACTTGGTTTCCTCCAACCAAGCAAAATACAAGGCAGCCATTTCCTGGTGTCTTTGTTCATGGTGTTTTTTCAGACTTGAAGGGCGGGAGGAGAATGCTTGGAGCAGGGCTTCTGGTCTGTTCTGGGATAATACTGCCATCGTGCGGAAATAGTTTGATCGGGCCCAAGCTGTGATCTCTTCTTTGTTCAGAGGTAGCTCAGGCCAATGCAAGCCTAACACACCAGAACCCAAGCCTGGCATGCTCTTTGTTGCCTGGCAGGAACAGGGACAGAGTCAGGTTTCGGGCCTAGTGTCTAATCAGTGAGGGGCCAGGGCCCAGGAACCCTCCAGTTTCTGCCAGGAAGTCCAAGCCTGGGAAGGAGGGAGGCGGGGCCTCAGTTTCTTAACAGTGTGGATGGGACTTAGAACCCAGTGCAGAAAAGGGAGGCATTAGTCTTATGAATCTGCCCTCTGGGTGTTGTGGGGCCTGGGCCCATTGTGACAGGAGTGACAGAGGGCAGTGGACTGGCCAGTGCCAAGAACCCTAAAGAGCTGGTGTCATTGATAAAGTTGAAAGTGAAAGTGAAAGCGCTCAGTCATGTCCGACTCTTTGCGACCCCGTGGACTGTAGCCCACCAGGCTCCTCTGTCCATGGGATTCTCCAGGCAAGAACACTAGAGTGGGTTACCATTTCCTTCTCCAGGGGATCTTCCCGACCCAGGGATCGAGCCCGGGTCTCCCGCATTGGAGGCAGACGCTTTAACCTCTGAGCCACCAGGGGAGCCCAAAAGCCTATAGTAAAGCCAGGAAAAAGCCCTGGACAAATGAGCATGGCAGGCTACAGTCCATGGGGTTGTAAGGAGTCAGACAGAACTGAGCAACTGTGCACAAAAGCACACACACACCATAGCTTGGAGTAAGAAGGACCTGTTTGGAAGAAATGGGAATAGACTGACTTGCTGGTGTGAGCCAGAGGCTTCTGCTGCTCCTGCTGCTGCTGCTAAGTCACTTCAGTCGTGTCCAACTCTGTGCGACCCCATAGACGGCAGCCCACCAGGCTCCGCCGTCCATGGGATTCTCCAGGCAAGAACACTGGCGTGGGTTGCCATTTCCTTCTCCAACGCATGAAAGTGAAAAGTGAAAGTGAAGTCGCTCAGTCGTGTCCGACTCTTCGAGACCCCATGGACTGCAGCCCTCCAGGCTCCTCCGTCCATGGGATTTTCCAGGCAAGAGAACTGGAGTGGGGTGCCATTGCCTTCTCCGAGAGGCTTCTTCTAGGAGACTGCAAATTTCTCAAGTGATGAGAATTCACAAACCTTCGAAGGTCAAATGGAAACAGTTGATCACAAATGCCACTTTCCTGCGGCATCCATTACCAACATGATAAATACATTCATATGTATAATTAATCACAAAGGCTGATACCTTTTAGGTAAATAGATATAGGCGCATCAATCATTGTGTGTGTGTTAGTCGTTCAGTCGTGTCTGACTCTTTGAGACTCCATGGACATAGTCCACCAGGCTCCTCTCTCCATGGAATCCTCTAGGTTAGAATAGTGGAGAGTATTGCCATTCCCTTCTCCAGGGGATCTTCCTGACCCAGGGATTGAACCCAGGTCTCCTGCATTGCAAGCAGATTCCTTACCATCTGAGCCACCAGGGAAGCCCATCAATATTTGATCAAAGGAGTGTTCAAAACATTCAAACACATACATACATAGACAATCATAGCAAATCTTTGTTCAATTCCATCCTGGTAACAAAATAGGTAGAATTAAGTGCCATTGATATTTCCCACAATTTTAGATAATTTGAATTTTCCAATAGTATTAATCTTTATGTGGTAACTAATAACACTTTACTTGCTAAATCTTATAACACTTTTTAAATTGTTGTTCAAATCCCAAGGATCTTTTAAGCATCTGGCAAAGAAATACAAAATTTAACAATTATAAAGAAGTAAATGTAGGATATTCATTATTGGCCAAAACTCAGTAAAATCTCAATACCTAAATTTATTACAGTCCAGTTGCTATTCTACTTATAATTTTAAACGCTGCAGCAGGTGTGTATGAACGTTTTGTTTGTTAACCATTTCAAATGACAACATTTATGTGGAATTTCCTTGCGGTTGGAAATTTGTCCTATTAGTTTCTTAGGTCTTATATAGAGAGGCTACTTAAATGTCATTAAGTATAGATGACTGGATTTTGTGTCAAGTAATGATTTACTAAAACCCTTGACTATAACAGCAAAATATTTAGTCATTTCATTATGTGGATAGTGCTGTGTCATTTTTAGAGAATATGATGTTACAGAGAATACTATCAAAATTAAGCCTTGTTTGTCACTATACATGGGCAAAATTGAAAGTACAACCACAAAAAAATCACCTTAGAATTGAAGACAACATTAGTTGTTTTCTCCAAATATTTAAACATAAATTCCAAACTTAGTATTGGCTTTGTACAGTATGTAAATGTATATTTGGCTCAAACTTACCACATTGCTTCAGTTCAGTTCAGTTCAGTCATACAGTCATGTCCAACTCTTTGCAACCCCATGGACTGCAGCACGCCAGGCTTCCCCATCCATCATCAACTCCCGGAGCTTGCTCAAACTCATGTCCATCGAGTCGATGATGCCATCCAACCATCTCATCCTCTGTCATCCCCTTCTCTTCCCACCTTCAATCTTTCCCAGCATCAGGGTCTTTTCAAATGAGTCAGTTCTTCTCATCAGGTGACCAAAATATTGGAGTTTCAGCTTCAGCATCAGTCCTTCCAATGAATATTCAGGACTGATTTCCTTTAGGATTGACTAGTCTGATCTCCTTGCAGTCCAAGGGATTCTCAAGAGTCTTCTCCAACACCACAGCTCAAAAGCATCAATGCTTTGACACTCAGCTTTCTGTATATTCCAACTCTCACACTGACACATGACTACTGGAAAAACCATAGCTTTGACTAGATGGACCTTTGTTGGCAAAGTAATGTCTCTGCTTTTTAATATGCTGTCTAGATTGGTCATAGCTTTTCTTCCAAGGAGCAAGCATCTTTAATTTCATGGCTGCAGTCACCATCTGCAGTGATTTTGGAATTCCCAAAAATAGTGTAGTTTAGGAGTACAGCCACGTAGCTTAGAAGTAGTTAAAACATGATCCTCAAAGTGCAGCAGTTTGTTTTCCATCTTAAATCACAGGAAGGAAATAATGCCATCCTGACTGGCAGGCTGCAGTCCATAGCGTCGCACAGAGTCCGACATGACTGAAGAGACAGCACACACCAACCCAAAGCCAGGTCTTTGCCCACCCTGCAAGAACTGAGATAACATCAGGGTCAGGTCAGGACAAAGGTATTGACCCTGGGCTTTACAGTGAACTTGCAAAGACACAGAAGTTCTCAGCTGGTGGGTGGGTTCAGAGAATGTAGGCCTTCCACTATATTTGTGACTTTCATCCACTTGAGCATCCGCAGGCTCCCAGAAAATGTTCTGACTTAAACCAGCAAATCAGTGTATTCCCATTCCTTCCATACAGGTCCTTCTTGCTCCAGGCCATGGTACTGTATTTAGACTTTTGGTCACCCTCAACTTCATCTATGACATCAGCTATTTAAGGTACTTGGCACTGGCCAGTCCACTGCGCTCTGTCATTCCTGTCACAATGGGCCCAGGCCCTACAAAGGGCAGATTCACAAGACAAGTGTCCCTGTTTTCCTTGCTTGGCTCTAAGGCCCACCACACTGTTAGGAAACTGAGGCCCCGCCTCCCTCCTTCCTGTGACTGGACTTCCTGGCAGCAGCTGGAGGGCTCCTGGGCGCTGGGCCCTCCCTGATCAGATACTAAGCCCAGAACCTGACTGTCCACTGATCCTGCCAGATCACAGAGAAAAAGGTAGAGGCCAGGCTTGAGTTCAGGTTCTGTTGTTCCTAAGGTGGTCTAACCCACGTCCACTGCTAGGCCTTGCAAGGAAGAGCAGCTCACAGCTTGGGCCCGATCAAACTGCTTCCGCATGATGGCAGTATTGTCCCAGAAGAGAGACATCCCGCTCTAACCATCTTCTCCCTCCGCCCTTTGATCCTGAAAAAAACACCATAAACAGACAAATACACCAGGAAATATGGCTGGCTTATATTTGACTCAATTCAAGGAAACCTGGACATATTTCTGCATTTTCTTTTTGGTTTCCATTGGACATCAAAGGTACCATCAAAGGTACCAACTTCATCACGCATCTTCTCTTTTCCAGATTTCAATTTTTACTTGATCACGTCTTTTTTTTTTTTTTATCTCCAGCATTTTCTCAAACTATCAAACTGTTTGGAGTTATCAAGGGGCAAACCTCTGGGATCCATGCCTAAAAGACAAAAGAAAATGACTATACCTAAGGACTTGCCAAATCTAGGCAACGGGCCAGGTGTTATCTTGTCTCACTCAGATGGTAAAGCATCCACCTGCAATGCAGGAGACCCAGGTTTGATCCATGGGTCAGGAAGATCCCCTGGAGAAGGAAATGGCAATCCACTCCAGTATTCTTGCCTGGAGAATTCAATGGAGAGAGGAGCCTGGTGGGTCCAAAGAGTCCGTGGGGTTCAAAGAGTCAGGCACAACTGAGCAAATAACACACACACTTCCCAAATTTCCTGGAGTCTTCATATTCTAGGCTTTGTGTGTTGAGTTGAAGAAGCCATTTGGTAAAGCTCTAGGAGGATGACCCAGATACCTCTCATGACTAAATGCAGACAATGCCCTACTTCTAATCATGCACTCTTACATGATTATAAATTCCAATCAGATGGGACACATGACTTTGTCTCATGGTATCATCATATAACACTGGAAAAACAACAGGTATTTTCCATGTCATTAAATGGCCTGAGTTCAGTTCAGTTCAGTAGCTCAGTTGTGTCCAACTCTTTGCAACCCCATGGAATGCAGCACGCCAGGCTTTCCTTTCCATCACCAACTACCGGAGCTTGCTCAAACTCGTCCATCGAGGCGGTGATGCCATCCAATCATCTCATCCTCTGTCGTCCTCTTCCCACCTTCAATCTTTCCCAGTATCAGGGTCTTTTCAAATGAGTCAGTTCTTCGCATCAGATAACCAAAATATTGGAGTTTCAGCTTCAGCATCAGTCCTTCCAATGAATATTCAGGATTGATTTCCTTTAGGATGGACTGGTTGGATCTCCATGCAGTCCAAGGGACTCCTCAAGTGTCTTCAACAGCACAGCTCAAAAGCATCAATTTTTTGGTGCAAAGCTTTCTTTATGGTCCAATTCTCACATCCACGCATGACTAGACAGACCTTTGTTGGCAAAGTAATGTCTCTGCTTTTTAATATGCTGTCTAGATTGGTCATAGCTTTTCTTCCAAGGAGCAAGCATCTTTTAATTTCATGGCTGCAGTCACTATCTGCAGTGATTTGGGAGCCCCCCAAAATAAAGTAGTTTAGAAGTAGAGTAAAACCACATAGCTTATAAGTAGTTAAAACATGATCCTCAAAGTGCAGCAGTTTGTTTTCCATCTTAAATCACAGGAAGGAAATAATGCCATCCTGACTGGCAGGCTGCAGTCCATAGCGTCGCACAGAGTCTGACATGACTGAAGAGACAGCACACACCAACCCCAAAGCCAGGTCTTTGCCCCTCTGCAAGAACTGAGATAACATCAGGGTCAGGTCAGGACAAAGGTATTGACCCTGGGCTTTACAGTGAACTTGCAAAGACACAGAAGTTCTCAGCTGGTGGGTGGGTTCAGAGAATGTAGGCCTTCCACTACATTCATGACTTTCATCCACTTGAGCATGTGCAGGCTCCCAGGAAATGTTCTGACTTAAACCAGCAAATCAGTGTATTCCCATTCCTTCCATACAGGTCCTTCTTGCTCCAGGCCATGGTACTGTATTTAGATTTTTGGTCACCCTCAACTTCGTCTATGACATCAGCTATTTAAGGTACTTGGCACTGGCCAGTCCACTGCGCTCTGTCATTCCTGTCACAATGGGCCCAGGCCCTACAAAGGGCAGATTCACAAGACAAATGTCCCTGTTTTCCTTGCTTGGCTCTGAGGCCCACCACACTGTTAGGAAACTGAGGCCCCGCCTCCCTCCTTCCTGTGACTGGACTTCCTGGCAGCAGCTGGAGGGCTCCTGGGCGCTGGGCCCTCCCTGATCAGATACTAAGCCCAGAACCTGACTGTCCACTGATCCTGCCAGATCACAGAGAAAAAGGTAGAGGCCAGGCTTGAGTTCAGGTTCTGTTGTTCCTAAGGTGGTCTAACCCACGTCCACTGCTAGGTCATTGCTTGGACCTGATCAAATTATTTCCGCACGATGGCAGTATTGTGCGAGAACAGAGACTTCCTGCCCCAAGCATTCTTCTCCCTCCGCCCTTCGAGCCTGAAAAAAACACTGTAAACAGACAAAGACACCAGGAAATATGGCTGGCTTATATTTGACTCAATTCAAGGAAACCTGGACATATTTTTGCATTTTCTTTTGGGTTTCCATTGGATATCAAACTGAGATCAAAGGCACTCAACTTCATCACACATCTTCTCTTTTCCTGATTTCAATTTTCACTTGGTCATGTCTTCCCACATTTGCTCTTTTCCACTCAGTTTTTTGTCTCAAGCATTTTCTCAAGCTATCACATTGTTTGGAGGTATTAAGGGCTAAACATCCAGGATCCATGCCTAAGGGACAAAAGATAATGACTATACCTAAGGACTTGCCAAATCTAGGCAAAGGGCCACAAGTTATCTTGTCTCACTCAGAAGGTAAAGCATCTGCCTGCAATGCAGGAGACCCAGGTTTGATCCATGGGTCAGGAAGATCCCTTGGAGAAGGAAATGGCAAACCACTCCAGTATTCTTGCCTGGAGAATTCAATGGAGAGAGGAACCTGGTGGGCTACAGTCCATGGGGTCGCAAAGAGTTAGACATAACTGAGCGAATAACACACACACTTCCCAAATTTCCTGGGGTCTTCAAATTATAGGCTTTGTGTATTGAGTTGAAGAAGCAATTTGATGAAGCTCTAGGAGGATGACCCAGATACCTCTCATGACTGAATGCAGACAATCATCTACGTGTAATCATACACTCTAACAGGACTATAAATTCCAATCAGATGGGACATGTGACTTTGTCTAATCGTATCATACAACATTGGAAAATAACTGGCATTTTCTATGTCATCAAATGGCCTTAGACATTATTGCATATTATCACTGTTTTTTTACTTAAAGATCCATTTTATAATATTTTCTCATTAGTAAGAAAGAAAGAGCTTGTTTTTACTTATGGACAAATTCTTTGGCAGCACCTTTTATCATTTATACATATCCATATTAATTGGTCTTTCAGAGCGCTTGAATTTCGTATATTTTATTCTAGAACACAGGATATTATAATGTCAAAAATACATGTTCGGTCAATCACAATGAGAAGAATTAACCACTTTCCAAACGTCCTTGGCGTGTATCATCGTTATTTCGCTATGTACATGCAATATGTACTTTTGTAAAATACTGTTCAAATTCCCCAGTACTATGATTTCTAAAACATTTTTATCACTTAGAGCTTATTCAAACAAGATTCATGAATTCTTTACCCCTGACATCCAGAACAAGATAAGAATGCTCACATTTGTCAATTCTACTGAATGTTTTTAGCCAGGGTAATTAGGCAAGAAAAATTTATTAAAGGCATCCAAATTAAAAAGGAAGTAGGAAGTAGTAATATTATCTGTCTTCAGATAAAATGGTTACATAGAAAGAAAATATCAAGAAATGCAAAAAAATTATACTAGTTGATTAATGAATTTAGCAAGTACTATAGGCTTCCCTTGTAGCTCAGTCAGTAAAGAATCTGCCTGCAGTGCAGGAGACCTGGGTTCAATCCCTAGGTTGGGAAGATCCCCTGGAGAAGGAAATGGCAACCCACTCCAGTATCCTTGCCTGGAAAATCTCATGGACAGAAGAGCCTGGTGGGCTGCAGTCCATGGGGTCGCAAAGAGTCAGGCATGACTGAGTGACTAACACTTACTTACTTATAGCATAGAAAAGCGGCTCACAGAAATCAGTCATATTTGAATAAACTAGCAATGAACAATCTGCAAAGGAAATGAAAACAATTCCATTTGCTATAGCTTCAAAATGAATAATATACTTAGGACAATATATAACTAAAAATTAGAAGTGCATTGAAAGTCACTGACAATTAAAGATGACTTAAATAAAAAAGATATCTTTTACTCATGGGTTGGAAGGCTAAACATTGTCAACAAAGCAATACTACCCCAAGGGATCTACAAATTCAGTATAATCTCTGTTATTATCCCAACAACAGTCTTTTTGCAGAAATGGAAAAGCTAATCCTAAAATTTCTATGGAATTGAAGCCAAAATAATCTTGAATGTGAAAAACCAAGCTGGGGGACTGACTTCCATATTTAAAAACTTGCTAGAAAGCTACAGTAATAAAAGCAGTGTGATACTAAAATAAGAATAGACATATGGAACAATAAATAGCCTGGGAGTACAGAATCAACCCATACAGTATGGTCAATTGATTTTTAAAAACGACGTCTGAGAATTCAAAGTGTCACAGGGAAGAAATGACTCCATGTTGGATCTGCTTCTTTTTCTCTAACCTTTGTTTCCCATTGGTTTTGTTCACAAAAAGGATACTGTTAATGCATAACGGGCTGCCTTGGGGAACTCTGCCCCTCTGCCTGAATGTTAAACCAAATGCCTTTGTTCAAAACACCATATACCTATGGATGGCTACAGGAAGGAAAAAATTAACACATCTCCTCAATGAGGCTGGCAATTCCAAGAGATATTTGCAAGATTAATATCCTTTTAACATTAATTCCTTATCTCCCCCCATCACTGTTCTATAATAGAACCTGGCATCCAGACCCCTATAAGATAATCATCTTGAGACATAACTCCGCCATCTTCATGGTCTGCTAGCCTTCTAAATAAAGGCATATTCCTTGCCTTAGCACTTCGTCTCTCAGTTAATTGGCCTGTCATGTAGAGCAAGCAGAGTTGTCTGTTTAACAAATAAATGGTGCTAAGAAAACTGGCTATCTGTATACAAAAAAATGACTTCAGACACGTCTTCACACCACAATAATTAAATCAGTATGGGTCAAAGTTCTAAATTTAAGAGGTGAAAATATAAAACTTAAGAGACAAATATAAGGACAAAGCTTCATGACCTTGGATTTGATCATGGTTTCTTAGATATGTCACTAGAACAGGAAAAAATTTTTTTCATCAAAATCTACAAATGAAACAAAAACCCCCCACAAACATTTGTGCATCAAAGGACACTATCAAGAAAGTAAAAGGACAATCTGGAAAATGGAAGAAAATCAGTTCATTTCAGTTGCTCATTCGTGTCCAACTCTTTGCGACCCCATGGACTGCAGCACGCCAGGCCTCCCTATCCATCACCAACTCCCAGAGTCTACTCAAACTCATGTCCATAAGTCAGTGATACCATCCAACCACCTCATCCTCTGTCGTCCCCTTCTCCTCTCGCCTTCAATCTTTCCCAGCATCAGGGTCTTTTCAAATGAGTCAGCTCTTCGCATCAGGTGGCCAAAGTATTAAGAGTTTCAGCTTCAGCATCAGTCCTTCCAGTGAACACCCAGGACTGATCTCCTTTAGGATGGACTGGTTGGATCTCCTTGCAGTCCAAGGGACTCTCAAGAGTCTTCTCCAACACCACAGTTCAAAAGCATCAATTCTTCGGGGCTCAGCTTTCTTTATAGTCCAACTCTCACATCCATACATGACCACTGGAAAAACCATAGCCTTGACTAGATGGACCTTTGTTGACAAAGTAATGTCTCTGCTTTTTAATATGCTGTCTAGGTTGGTCATAACTTTCCTTCCAAGGAGTAAGCATCTTTTAATTTCATGGCTGCAGTCACCATCTACAGTGATTTTGGAGCCCAAAAAATAAAGTCAGCCACTGTTTCCACTGTTTCCCCATCTATTTGCCATGAAGTGATGGGACCAGATGCCATGATCTTAGTTTTCTGAATGTTGAGCTTTAAGCCAACTTTTTCACTCTTCTCTTTCACTTTTATCAAGAGGCTCTTTAGTTCTTCACTTTCTGCCATAAGGGTGGTGTCATCTGCATATCTGAGGTTATTGATATTTCTCCCAGCAATCTCAATTCCAGCTTGTGATTCATCCAGCCCAGCGTTTCTCATGAAATGGCGTCAGGAGCCATCAGGAGTGGCGGCTATGCTTTGCTGGAGCAATCTTGAGGAGATACCCCACGACCAAGGCCAGGAGCGGTGGCTGCACCTCACTGGACCAGCCATGTGGAGATACCCCACATCCAAGGTCAGAGAAACCCCAGTAAGACGGTAGGTGCTGGAGTGGCTGTGAGGAGATACCCACATCCAAGGGCAAAGGAGAAGCCCCAGCAAGACGGTAGGAGGGGCAAATTCACGTTTAGAATCAAACCCCATTCCTGCCAGAGACGCTCAGAGGGCTCAAACAAACCTTGTGTGCACCAGGACCCAGGGACCCCACAGAGACTGAGACAGAACTGTGTTTGAGCATCTCCTGCGGAGGTACGGGTCAGCAGTGGTCTGCCTCAGGGACAGGGGCTCTGGGTGCAGCAGACCTGGGTATGGCATAAGCCCTCTTGGAGGAGGTCACCATTAACCCCACCACAGAGCTGCCAGAACTTACACAGGACTGGGAAATAGACTCTTGGAGGGCACAAACAGAACCTTGTGCACCAGGACCCAGGAGAAAGGAGCAGTGACCCCACAGGAGACTGTCCCGGACTTGCCTGTGGGTGTCTGGGAGTCTCCAGTGGAGGCGTGGGTCGGTGGTGGCCTGCTGCAGGGTTGGGGCCACTGAGTGTAGCAGTACATGTGTGGGATCTTTTGAGGGAGGTCGCCATTATCTTCATTACCTCCACCACAGTTTGGAAGAAAATATTTGCAAATTGTTTATCTTCCAAAGTTCTAGTATCTATAGTACATAAAGAACTCAAGAATGAAATGACAACCCAATTCAAAAAACAGGAAAAGGACTTGAATATACATTTCTCACAAGAAGATATATAAATGGCCAGTAAGAACATGAAAAGATACATAACAGTCAAAACAGAATTGTAAATTAAAATCACCAAGCAATACCTCTTTATGCCCACTATAATGTAAAAAATAAAGGAAAGAAAAGTACAACAATTGATGAGGGTGTAGAGAAATTGAAACTGTACTGACCTGAATTCAAAATGTGCAGCTGCCCTGGAAAACAGTTTGGCGATGCTTCAAATATTTAAACAAAGAATTACCATGGGGCACAAAATTATTTCAAAAATTTTACTATCATAACTTTTAAGTCTGAAGGCAGGGTCTTTCTTTTCAGAACAAAAAGAATTGCAGGTGAACTGTGAAAAGGAAAGGCCATTAGAAGTTCTAGGATTTACCCTGCAGCAAAACAAATAAAATTAAATATTTAAAGAAATCTCAGTTTAAGTTCATCCAATGTAAGCAGAAAAATGTCAAGATGGTTTTTAAACTTAATCCCAGGTGACTCACCAAGGGATATTGCTGATGGTGTGACAAGCGAAGCAGAAGAATGACTGGAAAAAAAAATTACCATATAACCCAGCAATTCTACTCCAAAATATATATCCAAAAGAAGTGAAAACAAGTACTTATACAAGTACACATATAAACACATATTCATAACAGCCCAAGCAATACTTCCATCACTTGATGATTTGATAAATAAGATGTGATATAGATTAACCATTTTAATGGGTATAATTCAGCAACACTTAGGATATTCCAAATGCTGTGCAAGTATTATCTCTATTCACCTCCAAATCATTTTCATTACCCTAAATGAAACCTTATATCCATAAAATAGTTTTTCTCTATTACCCAATGGATATGTAAAATGGATATTATTCAGCCGTAAAAAGAAATGAAGCACCGATATATGTTACAATATTGATGTACCTTGAAATCATTCTGCTAAGTGGTAAAGGAAAAACAGGAAATGCCACATAATGTATGTTCCATTTATATGATATAACTAGAGTAGGTAAATTCAACAGAGGCAGAAAGCAGATTAGTTCTTGCCGAGAACTGAACAACTTGGGTAATGGAGAAAAACTAGCTCATGTATCTAGGGTTTCTTTTGGGGTAATGAAAATCAGTTGCGGGTAGATACAGAAAATACTGGCACGACATTCCAAGTGTATCAAATGTCACTGAATTATGCACATAATAATAATTATTAATTTTATGTTACATGACTTTAACCTCAAATTGTAAAAGTGGCAATATTATAAACATGCTAGTATTCCAAAGAATTATTAATGATATTTGAAAAACATTCAAGCTATAAGTGATAAAAACTTGTTTTAACAATCATAGTACTGCAGAATTGGAACAGTATTTCATAAAAGTACGTATCTTATGTACATAGGGAAGGGATGATGATGCATGGCAAAGACATTTTGAAAGTGGTTAATTCTTCTCATAGTTAATGATCAAACATATATTTTGACTTCATAATTTCCTAAACGTGTTCTGAAATAAAATATAAGAAAATTCAAATACTCTGAAAAATCTATTAATATGGGTATGGGTAAATGATATAAGGTCCTGCTAAAGACCTAGAAATCCTGATAGGTAAAGAACCAGCTTGCCAATTCAGGAGACTGAGGAGATGTAGGTTCAAACCCTGGGTTGGGAAGATCCCCTAGAGAAGGAAATGGCAACCCACTCCAGTACTCTTGCCTGGAGAATCCCACGGACAGAGGAGCCTGGAAGGCTACAGTCCCTAGGGTCGTGGACACAACTGACTACGCACCTACTGAAAAGACCTTGTCAGTTCAGTTCAGTTCGGTTGCTCAGTCACGTCCGACTCTTCTACAAAGGCAGAAACAAGCTCTGTGTCTAATTAATGAGAAAATATTATAAGGTTGTACTTTAAGTAAGAAAAAAAAACACATTGACACTGTTGGGTGCAAATGCAAATTGATACGGCCACTATGGAGAACAGTATGGAGAATCCTTAAGAAAATAGGAATAAAACTACCAGACGACTCAGCAATCCCACTACTGGGCATATACCCTGAGGAAACCATAATTGAAAAAGACACATGTACTCCCAATGTTCATTGCAGCACTATTTACAACAGCTAGGATGTGGTGGCAGCCAAGATGTCCATTGACAGATGAATGGATAAAGAAGTTGTGGTACATATACACAATGGAATATTACTCAGCTATAAAAAGGAATGCATTTGAGTCAGTTCTAATGAGGTGGATGAACCTAGAGCCTATTACACAAAGTGAAGTCAGAAACAAAGATAAATCTCATATATTAACACAAACACATGGAATCTAGAAAGATACTGATGAACCTATCTACAGAGCAGCAATGGAGATGCAGACAGAGAACAGACTTATGGACACAATGTGGGAGGAAAAAGGTGGGATGATTTCAGAGAGTAGCATTGAAACATACATATTTACATATGTAAAATAGATGGCCAGTGGGAATTTGCAGTATGACTCAGGAAACCCAAACCTGTGCTCTGTGACAATCTAGAGGCAGGGGATGGAGAGGGAGGTGGGAGGGAGATTTAAGAGGGAGGGGACATATGTATACCTATGACTAATTCATGTTGATGTATGGCAGAAACCATTACAATACTGTAAAGAACTTATCTTTCAACTAAAAATAAAATAAAAATTAAAAAAAAATGACGTACATACATAGTAAAGTCGAAGAACATTTAATGACATGGAAAATGCCTTTTTCCAATGTTATATGAAGATACCATGAGACAAAGTCACATGTCCCATCTGATTGGAATTTATAGTCATATAAGAATGTATGATTATAAGTAGGAGATTGCCTGCATTCAGTCCTGCGAAGTCTCTGGTCCTTCTTTCTATAGCTCCACCAAATGGCTGCCCCAACACAACACACAAGGTCTAGCATATGAAGATCCCAGGGAATTTGGAAAATGAGATAGGATAATTACCACATGGCCAGTTGCCTAGACTAACCAAGTTCTCAGGTATAATCTTTTTTTTTTCCTTCCTTTGGCATAGATTTCTGAGTTTTGCCCCTTGACACCACGAAACAATTTGATAGCATGAAAAAATGCTGGAGATAAAAGGCTGAGAGAATGTGGGAAGCCTTGGTCAAGTAGAAAAAGAAATCTGGAAAAGAGAAAATGCCTAATGAAGATGGACGACTTACGTCTCAGTTTGATATCTAACGGAAACCAAAAATCAAATGCAAAAGTACGAGCAGGTTTCATCAAACTGAACAAAATACCAGGCAGCCACATTTTCTATCTTTGTTCGTGGCGTTTTTTCAGACTCGAAGGGCGGGAGAAGAATGCTTGGAGCAGGGCTCCTTGTATGGTCTGAGACATACTGCCATCGTGCGGTAACAGTTTGACCGGGCTCACGCTGTGAGCTGTTTCTCCTTGAGAACCTGGTCCGGCCAGTGGAAGAGAACACAGAACCTGAACTGGAGCCTGGCCTCTCTACCTTTTTCTCTGCGGTCTGGAAGGAGCAGGGACGGTCAGTCTGTGGGCTTGTCTGACCCGCGAGGGGCCAGGACCCAGGAGCCAGCCAGCCGCTTCCAGTCCATTCCTGATTTTCATTCCCTTGCGCAACTGCAGTCTCCTAGATGCTCTGGCTCACACCACCGAGGCAGTGTATGCCCATTCTTTCCATTCAGGTCCTTCTTGCTCCAAGCCAGGGTACTTGGGACCTTCGGTCCCCCTCAACTCCATCAGTTGACACCGGCTCTTTAGGGTAGTTGGCACTGGCCAGTCCACTGCGCTCTCTTACTCCTGTCACAGTGGGCCCAGACCCTACAACAAAGGGGGAACCAGGAGGCCTGAACCCCAAAGGGCAGAGATTCTCAAGACAAATATCCCCGTTTTCCTGGCTTGGCTCTAAGTCCAGCCCACACTTAGGAAACTGAGGCCCCGCCTCCCTCCTTCCGGTGGGTGACTGGACTTCCTGGCAGCTCTGGAGGGCTCCGGGCGCTGGGCCTCCCTGATCAGATGCTAAGCCCAGAACCTGACTGTCCGGTGATCCTGCCAGACCACAGAGAAAAAGGGAGAGAGGCCAGGCTTGAGTTCAGGTTCTGTTGGTTCCACGTTGCTCTGACCCGCCTCCCCTGGTAGGCCTTGCAAGGAAGAGCAGCTCACAGCTTGGGCCCGATCAAACTGTTTCCGCAAGATGGCAGTACTATCCCAGAACAACCAAGGAGCCCTGCTCCAAGGATTGTTCTCCCGCCCTTCCAGTCTGAAAAAACACTGTGAACAGACAAAGGCCCTAGGAAATATGGCTGGTTTGAGGAAACCAGCTCCTAGTCTTTTCATTTAATTTATGTTTCCATTGAATATCAAATTGTGATCTCAGTGACCCAGCCTCATCAGGCATCTTCTCTTTTCCAGATTTAAGTCCTTTTTGGTCAGGTATGTATAATTACCATAGACTTAATAGCTTAATATGAAATTACTTTTGTTCCTTTGCAGCTTCAAAATCTTTGTTATTTTCACAAGTTATATGTTCAAACACTGCATTCCCATTAACAGAGATTTATACTTATACCTGGTGTACTTGTCTTACTTTTTAAATTCCAAAGGAAAATTAAAAAATTAGAAAACAAATATAGGGAGTTCCCTGTAACCCAATGGTTAATGGTTAGGACTCAGCGCTTTCACTACTGTGGCTAGGTTTCAATCCTTGGTCTGACATGTACACTAAGATCCTGCAAGCAAATATATATGACTTCGCCAGTGTCTCAATGGTAAGAATTCTCCTGACAATGCAGGAGATGCAGGTTCGATCCCTGGGCTGGGAAGAACACCTGGCAAGGAGAATGGCAACGCACTCCAGTTCTTGTCTGGAAAATCCCACAGAGGAGCCTTGTGGGCTATACAGTCCATAGGATTGCAGAAGAATTGGTCAGGATTTAGGGACAAATCACACACTCATACATATAATACCACCACATACATATTAATATATGTAATATATATCCATACATATAAAACTATTATTCTGTTATTTATATGTGTCTATGGAGTTACTTCTTCCTTGTTTTTTGTTTCTATGAATTTGGGTTACTGATTAATGTCTTCATTTCACCTTGGAGGACTCCCTTTTACATTTCTGGGATGCCAGGTCTTTTAGTAACAAACTGCATCTGTTTTTCTTTTCTAGTAATGTCTTAGTTTCTCCTTCATTTTTGAAAGAGTCTAGCTGGATGTGGAATCCTTGGTTGACAGGTTTTCTTTTAGAATTTTAAATGCTTTTCGGCTCCCAAGGATTCTGAAGAGAAATCAACTGCAAATCTTATTGAGGTTACCTTGTATATAATGATGTGTATTGATGAGTTGGACAGGACTGAGCAACTTTCACTTTCACTGATGCTTCCAAGATTGTTGCTTTGTGGCTCTTGTAAGTTTGATTATAACGTGATTCATTTTCGACCTCTTCGTGTTTATCTTATAAAAAGTTTCTTGAGCTTCGTAGATGTGAATATTCACTTCTCCATCAAATTCCTAGTGTGGGCCCTTATTTCTTCAACTAGTGTTTCTGCCTCTTGCTTTCTCTGCTACTTTGGTAACATTATGTGTAAGATAATATATTAAATCATGTCATATAGGTCTTGCATTCTTTGTTCATTTTTCTTCATTCTTTTTTGTTCGGCTTCTCAGACTGGAAAATCTCAACTGACCGAGATTCAAGCTCCTAATTCTTTCTCCTGCCTGTTCAAATCTACGGTTACAATATTCTGGTGTGTTTTTCATTTCAGTTCATGTACGTTCACTTTCAAAATTACTATTTTGTTCTCTTTTATATAATTTCTATATCTTTATAGGTATACTCTATTTAGTGAGACATTGTTTTCCTGGTTTTCATCAGTTCTTTGTATTTAGTTTTTTATCACTTTCATATTTAAAGATGCCACTCAAATATCCCCATATTTAGGGGAGTTTATTTAAAGTCATTTCTAGTACATCCATTGCCTAGCCTTCATTCTAGACGACTTTAGTTTATTGCTTTTTCCTATAAATGGACATAACTCTGTTACTTTGGATGTCTCATTTTTTAAGTGGTGGTGAAAACTGAACAACTTGAATTTTCCAATGTATCAACATGGTAATTAGATTTCCAACACACAGGTTTAGTTGATGGCACTTATGTGTTGCTTTTTTCTTGTTTAGTGACTTTTCTCAATTATTTTTGGAAAGTCTGTACTTTGTCATGTGTGGCCACTCACATCTATGTTATGTTAGCTTAGTGATCACTTAGTGTTGTGACAGACTTTCTTTAAACATCTGAAAATTGCTGCCAGTCTTTGCAATTGGGCTTGTCTCGAGAACTCTTTCAGTGATTATAAAGACTGCTCACAACCCTACCCTTCACTTCCAGCTTGCAAGGAGCCTAAAGAGACAGGAATATGTAGGGTCTCAGGCCTCCTCTGAATCATTGTGTAGCCCTGCACAGGTCTGCAGGTTTCTAATTTCTCCAGTACATGTAAGAACTTTTAAAGTTCCTTCTTCCCCGACATATTTCCTTTCACATCCTTCTCCTTTCTGTGCTTCTCCATTTGTCTACTTCTGGTCCTAAGTATTGTCTGTTGTTCCAGGCTTTTCTGGTCAATTCTTGTGCCTTTAAATTTCTTCAGTAAATGCCTTTCTTCAAGACAGCCCAGCGGTGGAAACACTCCAAGGAAGTCAAGACAAAGACAAGCTCTTGCACCAACCTTTCAGGGAGTCTCCAGAGAGGTCAAAATTGACAACCACGGTTCTTTGAGAGTGACTCCATATTTCCCCCTCAGGAACTCACATCATGCACCAGGATGACAAGAGCCATCTTTAGGCAGTATGGTTTTTAGGGGGTGGTAGGTGGGGAATTTTAAATGCCACAGTCCTCTCTCACTGCAAAGTAGTCACCTCTTTCTTCACCAAGCCATTGATTTTCGTACGTTTTCAATTAGATCTAGACCTTTGTAAATTGGATCTTGACACTTTATCAGCTCCTTTGTTACTTTTATGGAGGGATGGATCACTGGAATTGCCTACTTCACCATCTTCAGTAACATCATATTTGCCACGTGATTTTACTTTTCTAGAAAGAATCATGCTTCTTCAGAAAGTACCTGCTACCACAGACACATATGAAGAAATAACACAAGGTCATTTAACACTTCTTAGTTTGTCTGGGTGGTTCCGCTTCTGTTGAGGCCCCTGAACTCCAGGCAGTGGGCCTGTAAACATCTGGATGTACCGGAGTACTTAGCAAGCACACCTGCTCCTGTCATAATGCTACCTGGAACTGGCTTGTCTTCGGTGTCCTGACGCTGCTGCCATTAAAAATCCACATCCCCTAATACCTGGGTAGCACTGGAAAGCCTACTACCTCTTTTCTCCAAAGAGCAGGAACAGGAGACAGATGCCCACAAGAGCCTGCCTTTGTCTTTCAGAGGGTTTCTCCAATCCTGTCTGCGTTGGGTGGAGAACAAGGCCTTACCCATGGCTTTCTTGCCTGGACCAGGCAGCTGCTGGCTCAGTTCTAGCCCCTCACTCTCCACATTGGACGCCAGGATTCCACTAGCGTTCAAGAATCCTGTAAAGGCCATAGAGAAGAAGGCAGGGAGGCCCAGCTTGGGTCCACGCCTTTTCCAGGACCCCACATGTGTGTTCTTCTACAACTTCTGGCCTCAAAGGAAGAAAATTCTAAGGGTTTTTGGTGTATTGAAACAATTTCCTCATGATGGCAGTAGTGCTCCAGATATGTAGGCAGGCCAGGTCCTTGAGCCCTCATCTTCCACCAAACCAGTCTGAAAAAAACACACCAGGAGACAAAGGCCCCAGGAATCATGGCTGCCTTGTATTTTGGAGGGTCTTAAGAAAGTTGCTTGGCTTCTCTGATGGCACAATGGTACAGAATCTGCCTAGCAATCCATGAGATATGGGAGTCACAGGTTCCATTCCTGGTTCGGGGAGATTTCCTGGATTAGAAAATAGCAAGCCACTTCAATATTCTTGCCACGAGAATTTCATGGACAAGAGGAGTCTGGCCAGCTACAGTCCATGTGGTCACAAAGAGTGGAACATGACTGACCATTCAGGAAACTTGCTCATGCTGTTGTTCTCTTGCTTTTCATTTCCACTGAAATCAAAACTGAGGCCTAATTTATGTATTTCCATCAGGCATCTTCTTTTTCAAGAAATGAATTTCTACCTGACCTAGTTCTGTTCTTCACTTAGCTTTACATCCCATGAATTTCTCAATGTATCAAGTAGTCTGCTTCCCAGGGTAAGTCTCAAGGAGCCAGGCCTAGGAGAAAAACGATCAGTCCAGAACATCAAGGACAGCATTAGGGCATTTCTAGGCAAGAACTGTTGCTGATAATTATTGAGTACTTACAGTGTACCAGTAAGTATTCCACAGATTTTTGGTAAGAATTCATAGATTGATTCTTCACAGCATCCCTCTGGGTGAGTAGAGTGACTCTTGCCACTTAATAAATAAGGAAACATAGCACATAAATTTTACAAATTTTTTCCAAGGAATAGAGACAATTTAAAAACCAGAATAATCAGCTTTCAGAATTTACGCTCTTAAGCACTAGAGAAACAAACTATAGGCTGTTCTGGGGCACCTTGAGGAAGCTTCCCAACCTTTTCTGGTTTTCTTACATACTCTAAGACTTAGGTGCAGAGAGGATTCAGGAAACAAGTTCAGTTCCATCTTGGATTCTTGGCATACAGGAACATAGATAAAAATAAGTCAGATTCTATTGACCTTCTAAACATTAGCCCACTTTTTTCTCAGGTTAAGGTCTTTCTACAATGTGCTGCATTTTATTGCAAATTAAACAGTGGCTGACTTTATTTTTCTGGGCTCCAAAATCACTGCAGATGGTGATTGCAGCCATGAAATTAAAAGACGCTTACTCCTTAGAAGGAAAATTATGACCAACCTAGACAGCATATTAAAAAGCAGAGACATTACTTTGTCAACAAAGGTCCGTCTAGTCAAGGCTATGGTTTTTCCAGTGGTCATGTACAGATGTGAGAGTTGGACTATAAAGAAAGCTGAGCGCAGAAGAATGGATGCTTTTGAACTGTGGTGTTGGAGAAGACTCTTGAGAGTCCCTTGGACTGCATGGAGATCCAACCAGTCCACCCTAAAGGAGATCAGTCCTGTGTGTTCATTGGAAGGACTGATGTTGAAGCTGAAACTCCAATACTTTGGCCACCTGATACGAAGAGCTGACTCATTGGAAAAGACCCTGATGCTGGGAAAGATTGTGGGCAGGAGGAGAAGGGGATGACAGAGGATGAGATGGTTGGATGGCATCACCGACTCAATGGACATGGGTTTGGGTGGACTCCGGGAGTTGGTGATGGACAGGGAGGCCTGGCGTGCTGCGGTTCATGGGGTCACAAAGAGTTGGACACGACTGAGTGACTGAATTGATTGATTTAAACTTTCCAAATTCCCCTAACTTGACTTTTATTTGGATAAGCAGGCCTAGGAAGAAATTTCCATAAAGGCCCCATTTACACTCAGCTACCTGTATATCTCCGGACTCCTTTGGCTCAGAAAATGCTGATGAATTGGGAGTGGAGAGGAAAGGAGACACATTCAAGTCTCTGTGTTTCAATAATCAGAAGAAACCTGCTGACATTGTTTAACTGTGTACGTGGTGCATGTGTCTTCATATATATCTGCCAGTACCTTATCATTAATTAATTTTGGCTACTTACCAAATATTTCTATTACTCCTCCTGGATACTGTTAAGATCAGCAATATTGGGCCAAGGGATGAAGTCAAACCGAGAGGCCTGATTAAAGAAATACCCCAACCTATCTCTGAAATCATACCAGAACTCTCTGTGGCAGAACATAACCAGGAAGGACTCATAAATATGGCAAGATACCCAGATTATGTAATCAATACAGGTCAACCATTTGTGGCACAGTGAAAGTGAAAGTGAAAGTCACTCAGTTGTGTCCAACTCTTTGTGACCCCATGGACTATGAGGCACTGAGTAGTAGAGAAAAATGAAGAGTGGATAAAGAAGAGGATATAAAGTTAGCCAGCAGAATTCCAACATATATTACCCCAGTTGTATATAAAGATAAAATACATATATAAAATACAAATAATATTATAGGTAGCTTTGTGTTCACTCATACGAATTCCACATTAACTAAATATTCTATATTGAAAAAAGGTTATTTTTCATAAGTAATAAAAAGTTTTGTTTTTTTTTCTGGCCCCACAGTGAAGCTTGCATTTTCCAACAAGGGTGGAACCTGTGCCCCCTGCAGTGGGAGTGTGAAGTCCTAACCACTGGACCACCAGGGAATTCCCTTTTTTCATATTTTTAAATTATACTTTGGATAATTTTTTTTTTCCATTTATTTTTATTAGTTGGAGGCTAATTACTTTACATCATTACAGTAGTTTTTGTCATACATTGAAATGAATTAGCCATGGATTTACATGTATTCCCCATCCCAGTCTCCCCTCCTACCTCCCTCTCCACCTGATCCCTCTGGGTCTTCCCAGTCCACCAGGCCCGAGCACTTGTCTCATGTACTACTTTGGATAATTAAAGTACCCTGTCAAAATGCTCATAAAATGCAAAAGGGAAAAACGTATAAAATGAAACAGATAAGTAAGAAAATATGCAATTATTGTAAAACATGTATGTATATATATAAATTAAAATGCATCAATATATTTATGTAAATATAAAACATGGTAAAGATCAAATAAAAATGTAATGAGTGTTTGTCTCAGGACTGTGAAACTGTAAATACAGTGAACATCCCTCTTTACTTGCCTTGGGAAATTACAGTTTACAGCAGCTGTCTAATTTGGTCCATAAATTATGTAAGCATTTAGAGTACACAATTTATAGTCTCTACTTAATTATGAAATTCATTATTAAAAACACATTATTTGTATATTCTTACAAAACATTAATACTTATGCCAAAATTAAAATATGGGTCTATATGAGGCATGAAAGTATAAAGAAACAAGAAAAGTCATATGATAAAAAACTTGAGTTTAACATATACATTCAAAAACCATGGGGTTGGTAGATGCAAACTATTACATTTAGAATGGATAAACAACAAGGTCTTACTGTATAGCATAGGGAACTATATTCAACATACTGTGATAAACCATAATGGAAAGATCATTAAAAAAGTATACATATATGTATATAACTGATTCACTTTGCTATGCAGCAGAGATTGGCACAACATTGTAAATCAACTATACTTCAATGAAGAAAAAGAAAAACCTATGTAGAGTTTTGACTCTAATTTCTGTAAAAAAGAAAACCACAGGCCCAAAATGGAGTCACTTATGCTAGGCCACACCACCAAACTAGGGCTTAATGTCTAACTGAATTGACAATTCAACCTCCTTCAGAAATACAGTCTTAATTGAAACAGTCAATCAATAACTTTCTCATTAGCACCAACAAGGTACTATGTTACATGGGCCCTCTCCATCCCCCAAAGGAAGATGAAGTAAATCAAATAATAAAACTCCCTTATCCCAGAAGGGAGAAGACCTACTCTGAAATAATAGTTTTCTCTGTTTATGACTTCCTCGTTCTGCCTTTGAAAAATGTTCCCTTTCTGTAGCCCTTTGGAGCTCCCTTCTACTTGCTAGGTGGGTGCTGCCTAATTCATGAATCATTCAATAAAACCAATTAGATTTTAAAATTTTCTCTTTCGAACTTTGGTTTTTAGCATTTCCTTAAATGAAAGTAACTAAATATGAATGCTTATTTTGAGTTACTAGTGTCCTCTCCATCTACAAAGACATTGAAAAGGAGAGATGCCATTTTGGTTACTTTCCAAAGTATGTGAGCCAGAAAATGGAGGACTCCATAGGAGCCTGAAAGTGAAAGTGTTAGTGGCTCAGTCATGTCCGACTCTTTGTGATCCCATGAACTGTAGCCTGCCAGACTCCTCTGTCCATGGACTTCTCCAGGCAAGAATACTGGAGTGGATTGCCATTTCATTCTCCAGGGGAACTTCCTGACCCAGAGATTGAATTTGGATACATTACTGTCTGAATCACCAGGGAAGCTGAGAAATGAGCCAAATCAAACACCACAAAGTCCAACGCCTGCAAATGGTTTCCTACAAGCTTTGGCATTCTAGCAATTTCTTTTCCTCTTGCAGGGATCCCTGAGACTTGAGCCCTGCATCAGAAAGCTTGAAAATGCAGAAAATTCTAGAGTGTTGTCTGAGGAAGAGATTGTTGCAGGGAGAAAGCCAATTCTGACTCCATGTTGGAAACTGTTTCTTTGACTTGCTTTTATTATTATAATCATACTCAATGGCTTGCCTGGAGGACCCTGCCCCTCTGCTTGACTGTAAACTAAAGTGCCTTTGTTCAGCTCATGGAGAGATAGTTTGTCCCTGCCCACCTGTGAATAGAAGAGATTCAGTCAGTTCAGTTCAGTCACTCAGTCATGTCCAACTCTTTGTGACCCCCCATGGACTGCAGCATGCCAGGCCTCCCTGTCCATCATCAACTCCTGGAGCTTGCTCAAACTCATGTCCATCAAGTTGGTGATACCATCCAACCATCTCATCCTCTGTCATCCCCTTCTCCTCCTGCCTTCAATCTTTCCCAGCATCAGGGTCTTTTCCAATGAGTCAGTTCTTTGCATCAGGTGACCAAAGTATTGGAGTTTCAGCTTCAGTATCAGTCCTTCTAATGAATATTCAGGACTGACTTCCTTTAGGATTGACTAAAGCTGGAAGAGATAACCATGTCTTTCAAAGGCTGGACATTCTCTTGGAGATGTTTTATAAGACTGAAGACCTTTTATCTCTACTTCCCCACTGCATCTTCTTCTCTATTCTGCCTTTTGACTTTAGTTCCTCATTGCTTCTTTCTCTCTGATCTATAAAAGAACCTGGGCATCCAGACCCTAATAAGATGGTTATTTTGAGGTGCTAGCCTGCCATCTTCTCGGTCTGCTGGCTCCCAGATTAAAGTCTCTTCCTTGCCTCGACACCTTGCCTCGGATTCATTGGCCTGTCCTGCGGCAAGCAGAGTGAGCCTGGACTCCGTACAAGATCTGCAAAAGAACTCTTGAAAAGACGTCTGATGAGGGTCTGTGATTTTCGGGTGCATTTCGATTTCAAATGGAAACCAAAAGCAAAAGCACAGTACTGCAAGCTTGTTTCCCCAAAATGGATTTGAAGTGTGGCAGCCATGTTTTCTAGCTCCTTTATCTCTTTGTGGTGTTTTTTTCAGACTGTATGGGCGGGAGAAGAGGAGCTGGGGGCAGGGCTGGTTGGCTTTCCTGGAGCCATACTGCCATCACGAGGAAGTAGTTTTAGAAAAGCCAAAATTCGGATTTCTCTGATGATCCAGTGGCAGAGATTCTATGCTCCTAATACAGAGAGCCAGGGTTCAATCCCTGGCTGAGGAACTAGATCCCACATGCCTCATCTAAAAGATCTTAAAGGCCACAACTTAAAAAAAAAAAAAAAAGGATTCCACATGCCACAACAAAGATCAGTGATCCACTAACTCAGTGAGGATCCAAGAGCCTATGACTAAGACCCTGGCAATCAAATAAATAAATAATATTTTTTTAAAAGAAAAAAAATGTTAGTGTGAATTCACATGAGATCTGGCCTTAAAGAAATTTATGGCTAATTTCCAGGCTGAATGAGCCCTGACCAACCTGGGTCTCCTTTACTTGAACTCTGAGGCTATCTAGGAGCTCTGGACAAAGGGAGAATGTTGGTAGAGAAGCTTCTGCGTGAGGGGCCAGGACTGTGGCGGGGGGGTTTGTTTCCTCCCAGTGTGAGCAGAACTAGAGGAAATGGAATTAAGTCTTCTCAAGGACTTAAGAGGACTACTTCAGTCAGTTGAGTTGCTCAGTCGGTCTGACTCTTTGTGACCCCATGGACTGCAGCATGCCAGGCCTCCCTGTCCATCACCAACTCCCAGAGTTTACCCAAACTCATGTCCATTGAGTCGGTGATGCCATCCAACCATCTCATCCTCTGTCGTCCCCTTCTCCTCCTGTCTTCAATCTTTCCCAGCATCAGGGTCTTTTCTAAGGAGTCAGTTCTTCGCATCAGGTGGCCAAAGTATTGGAGTTTCAGCTTCAGCATCAGTCCTTCCAATGAATATTCAGGACTGATTTCCTTTAGGATGGACTGGTTGGATCTCCTTGCAGTCCAAGGGACTCTCAAGAGTCTTCTCCAACACCACAGTTCAAAAGCATCAATTCTTTGGTGATCAGCTTTCTTTATAGTCCAACTCTCACATCCATACATGACTACTGGAAAAACCACAGCTTTGACTACTTAGTGTAGCTGAACCAAGTGAAATGCAACCTATCTGAGAACAGTAGGTCCTTTTCCCTCTACAATGCCAGCCACCTTAAAGGAAAGCTCAATAATGTCTTTTCCCTACACTCTCATCTACTACTTGAAATGACTGTGTGATTACTTTGGAAAGGCATCGTCTGTGGAGGAAGGGTAGTATGGTCATGTGACAGGTTAACCGATGCACATAAATTGCCCTCGGACAAATTAAACCAATTGACAATGCTTCTCAGCTCATAGGAGCTTGTAGAATGGGGTAAGTCACTCAGTCGTGTCCAACTCTTGCGACCCCATGGACTGTAGCCCTCCAGGCTCCTCTTCCATGGAATTCTCCAGGCAAGAATACTGGAGTGGGTAGCTGTTCCTTCTCCAGGGGATCTTCCAGACCTAGGGCTCAAACCCAGGTCTCCCACATTGCTGGCAGATTCTTTACCATCTGAGGCACCAGGGAAGCCCTATCGGAGCTTGAGAAGTGAGCCAAATCAAACACCACAAGGTCTAATGCCTGCAAATGGCGTACTTCAAGCTACGAGGTTCCAGCAATTTCTTTTTCCTCTTACAGGGATCCCTGAGAATTGAGCCTTGTATCAGAAAACCTGAAAATGAGAAAAATCCTACAGTGTTGAGTGAGGAAGAGATCTGCAAAGCTTTGGTCTAGTGGAAAGAGAACTCTTGAAAAGATACCTGATGAGGGTTGGTGATTTTCGGGTGCATTTCGATTTTAAATGGAAAAGTGAAAGTGAAGTGGCTCAGCCACGTCCTACTCTTTGCAACCCCATGGACTGGAGCCTACCAGGGTCCTCCATTCATGCGATTTTTCCAGGCAAGAATACTGGAGTGGGTTGCCATTTCCTTCTCCAGGAGATCTTTCTGACCCAGGGATTGAACCTGGTCCTCCCGCATTGTAGGCAGGCGCTTTACTGTCCAAGCCACTGTGCAAGTCCTTTAAGTGGAAACCAAAAGCAAAAAGCACTGCAAGCCTGTTTCCCGAAAATGGATTTGAAACATGGCAGCCACATTTGTGAGCTCCTTTATCTCTAGGTGGTGTTTTTTTTCAGACTGGAGAGGCGGGAGAAGAGGAGCTGGGGGCAGGGCTGGTTGGCTTTCCTGGAGCCATACTGCCATCATGAGGAAGTAGTTTTAGAAAAGGCAAAATCTGTACTTCTCTGGTGGCCTGGTGGCTAAGACTCCAAGATCCTAATGCAGGGGGCCCGGGTTCAACCTCTGGCTGAGGAAAGGGATCCCATGTGCCTCAACTAAAATATCTTGCATGCCGCAACTAAAAAAGAAAGAAAGAAAACATCCAGCATGCCACAACGAACATCAGAGGTCCCTAACAACAAAGATCTGAGATCTCAAATAAATAAACATTTGAAAAATGGAAAATACAAAATTGTTAGTGTGAATCCCCCTGAGATTTAAGAAATGTAAGGCTAATTCCCAGGATAAATGGGCCCTGACCAAGCTGCGTCTCCTTTACTTGAACTCTGAGACTGTCTAGGAGTTTTGGACAAAGGTAGAATTTTGGTAGAGAAGCTTCTAGGTGAGGGGCCATGACTGTGGCAGTGGTGGGGGCTGGGGGGCAGAACTAGAGGAAATCATTTAGAGTCTATGCAGACCTTGTGCATCTGTCTCCTGCCTCTTACAGAATGAAACAGTTGGGCACAAATTGTCCCTGTACTCTGGGGCCTAGACACCCTGCATCAGCAGGGTCAGAGTTGGGATCTGGGATGGGAATCTCAGTCCATGTCACATCTAACGGCAGCTGGTCTGTGATCTGGAGTTCTCAGGGAGACCCAAATGGTTGGTACACTCATTGCTTGGAGCAGGGATGGTCACGCTGCCACGCCAAGCTGATGAATTCTAGAACATTAGTAGGAGGGCCGATGTAACAACCTTCTGGGAACCAAGAATGGAGAAGAAGACCTGGAGTTATCTTCTGAGCCCAGGAGGTTGTGACTTTGCAGCTTTTCTCTAGGGCTTACTGTGAAGTACTACTCCTTAAAGCAACCCAGTCATCAGGAACAGAGATGAGTTCTTAAGTGGTTAGCTTTTACCTAAGGGAGATTAGACCTTTGGGGTTTGGGACCTAATCATTCATTCATTTCAGCTGGTATTATTCTCTGAGCCTGCTTCTTAGCCTGTCACTGATGAAAATTCTTTGTAGGCTTCACAAGATATCCTCTTCAGAAAACCGAGTACATCAGGACTCCTGAACTCTCGCCTGTTTTAGTGCCACTTACTCTTCTGTACCTGATATGATCTCAGGATATAATCCCTTAGAGAAAGGCCGAGCAGTCCATGGAAACAAGCTTTGTATCTTTATCTTCTTTCTCCTGCTCTTCCTTCTAAATCTGTTTCATTAGAATGTTCCCATGTATAGCTCTCATGGGGTTGTTGGTGTAAGAATACCCTTATGAGGATACCTTAGTATAAGGATACTTATATAAGGATACCTTAGTATAAGGATATCCTTGGGTTTTGGGTTGTTTTCCTTCTGTCATACATTTCTGAGTCCTTTTATCACAAGGGCATCTCATATGTCAGTAAATATCCTTCAGATCACTGGATTTTGTATTACTTAGAAGTTTGCCCAAAGATATTTGTTTTGTTTACTGCAAAAACTGACCTTTTTCATTCCCATCTGTGGATAGAACTATGCAGATTTTTTTAAAAGAAATGAAATCTTACACAGAAGGTTATCTTAAAGCCTGAGGGCTATATCTTGTTTTTTTTAATTTCAAATGTAACCCAGGCTTGTTAGTATTTCAAAGATTCAGACATGCATAAAGTTAAAACTTGACGGCATAACCTTAGAAAAATTACTTGAGAAAGGTAGACATAATGAACAATTTGCTTAGAGTTCTTCCTTTGTGCATATTCACTCTTTAGAATCCACATATATTTATGTATTCAACTTTGAGTAATAATGCATGTGATAAGCATAGACTTTACTTTTCCCTTTCTCTTTTTTTATATTAACAAACTAGGATGATTTGATTCTGAAGATAATTTGCTTTAATCCCTAATCAAAGGTATGAGATATCTTGCCTGATCAGGACACAGAGAATGGAATTCAGTCTTCACAAGGACTCAAGACTGTCTAGTGTAACTGAACCAAGTGAGATCCAACCTGAGAACAATGGGTCTTTTCCCTCTGCAGTGTCAGCCATTGTAAAGGAAAGCTCAATGAATCTACTTTCCCTGCACCCTCATCTCCTATTTGGAATGTGGCTGTGTGATCAATTTTGGAAGGCATACTCTGGAGGAAGGGTATGGCCATGTGAAATATGCACATAAATTGTCCTCGGACAAGTTAAATCAATTGACAATGCTTCCCAGCTCATAGGAGCTTGTCTGTTTCTACAAATAATCAGACACTGGGCAATATTGATGGCTTCATTTTCAGTGGCTCGCTCAGGATGTATTAATTGGGAGATGGAGATGGTTGACAACTTCTTGAACCATGACTTACTTGGGTAATGGTGAATTTGAGAACCTCTGCCAACAGACTTTTCTGTTCCATGGCCTTTTTCTTTTGGGAAGGTTGAGCCCTGTTCTCTTTTCTCCTTTCCTGCTAAATTGTTTTCCTTTAGCTTTCCATTTAATAGTCAATGGTCTGTAATGGACATCAATTGTTGAAGGGCAGTAATCATTGACAATAGTTGTTCTTAGTATCTAGTTTTTGCTATTTTCACTGTAGCTGAAATACTGAAATTCAGGTAGAAAGTATTTCCTTAATCTTCTATCCAGTCTTTGTCCATTGGCTTCTGTTAAGGATAGCTGGGGTGAAGTGAACACAGTACTTTTGAGCCTAAGGAATTCCAGAGCTGAGGCCACTACTTGTGTTGCTCACGATTCTCTCTCTATACACTTGTCTACTCTACTCAAGCATGTGGCTAAGTCAAAGTGCTGATCTCCAGTACATCTGGTCCAGGCTTTCTCTCTTGGTCTGTTTCAGCAGAAATAATTTCAGGAGGTCAGGAGTCACCTTCCACCTTCATAAGGCACCAGGGGTCACTGAGGCATGCTCTGCCAAATGTCTTCAAGACTCTCCTGAGAGCTAATGACACTTTGTCGTTGATCAATTACGCTTCTCAACTCAAATACACTCTTCAAAATATCCCTTATGATAAACAGTGAGGTTTTTCTCTCTGCACTCCGAGCTCTGATACCACTGCCAAATGGTGCCAAGGTCCCAGTGTGCCGAAGTATTGTGTCCCAGACTGTCCCCCTCATGCTCAAGGGACACGAAGAGGAGGCAAAAGATCATAAATTCTGCACTGGCTTTTAAACCACTTCCTGTAGTGCTGCCTGCACTGGAAGAGGCTCCACCCCGACTTCCTGTGCCTGGATTTCCTGGCAGCTGCCTGTTCCGTAGCCAGCTTTTACAATTATTCTTGCCTTTGTCAATGTATCCGGGAAGGCCTCTGAGATGAATGCAAGGATGCAAAGCTTGGAGTTAGAATATGTTCAACCTCCCACAGGTCCAGCAGTCTTCAACTTCTGGGTTTCCTGGGAGAAAATAGTGATGATCTTAGAGCTCCACCAAATGATTTCCTCGTGATGGCAGTAGCGCTCCAGAAATGTCAACCAGCCCTGCCCCGAGGCCCTCTTCTCCCGCCCGTCTAGTCTGAAAAAAAAAATCAAAAGGCAAAGGCAGCAGGAAGCAAAACTGTCTCACACACTGCCCAGTTTGCTCACACTACAGTGGTTTTGCTTTCCATTTCCATCTATAATCAGACTGAAGCCTAAACTACTCCTCAGCATCAGGCATCTTCTCCATAAAGCACTCGCTTTGCACCAGATCTCAGCTTCACAGTTCAGCTCGTCTTCACTCAGCATTAGTCCTCCAGCATTTTATCCCAATTATCAAGTTCAGGACAAGTCTCAGAATACCAGGACTAAATGGAAGAAAATGCTGGAAGTTCCAAGCCTGGAGGAGACTGTCTGGTCACCTGTCCTCAAGGGCCTCCCAGGGAGAGTCTCCATCCATTTTCTGGGACACACTAACACTTTTATGTTTGGTGGAATGCTGTTTTTCGACTCAGCTCCTGAGATTCTTTCTTTAAGGCCTAAGGTAACTCTTACTGGTTAATGGCACATCCAACATGGGACACCATATGTACCCCTATATTCATTTTTAAATTTAAAATGTATATTGATTATTTTTCACATGTTTCTATCACTTCTATGGCAGAAGCTAATTTTTGCTTCTCTAGGTTACCATAGATTGAAGATGATTTTTGTTTCCAGTGAATCTTGGGGACATATTATTGGAACTTAAGATTTCAATGCATGCCTGTCTATATTTTGAATTTTCATGTCATTTCCAACATCTGCTTTTCAGGTAGAAGTACTATATTTTATTTTATGTACATTTTTGATGATATTTTTCATGCATATTTGTTCAGGAATCTGTTTTTACACACATTGACATAAATTATATAATTTGGCCAACAGTAATGAATTTATTTGGTGAATGTGACTATATGTGCATATGTGAGTTTTAGAAATTGTGTTCGATATTATTAAATCTAATTTTGTCCTATATTTCTAACACAATAATTATTGTACATGGGCCCATATCCTTTATATTTTACTATAAGAATGGCTTTATTTTCCTACGCTAAGGTGATATGCATCACTTTACAATATTCAAAACTAAAAAGGTTATACATTAAAAATGAATAAATGTTCATAATTCTACTTTTTATATGTAGTAACTAGAATTTTAAAATGTTATGAATCTTCTTTCCCTTGCAGATATAATATTAATAGCTTTTATTCATAAAATAAATTTATACTTAATATGTTTTTATATCTTTCATTGGTTACATACTGCATAATGAACATCTTGCCAAAATCTTATATTCTTGGGGTTTGTTCCTAGATATTAAACAAACAACTCTATTTGTTTCATTAATTTATCATAGTTATTTTTGAAAAATCCCTATACTTCATATGTATCATAATGAAAACATGTTATTTAAAAATAGCATTTCGCTCATGCATGACTGAAATAAATTTATTATATATTTCTCTATAGATGTATACAAGCTACCTAAAATATCTCTCACGAATCTTATTTATATTAAGTATTTATATCAATGTGATCTACTTGGCAAAATTTATCTCATAATTTTCTGAGCCCCTTGGATGCACCCTGGTTTCCCCTGTCTGGTGTTTAATTATCATTTTGATATTTCTTTCATCCACATTCTGGGAATTTCTTTTTCCTATCTCCTCTATGAGATCTCCAATTTCCTGAAATCCATATTTTCCCTTTTAATTGTAAAACTTTTTGAAAACACAGGCTAAAGTAACTTTTTGAAAAAGGGTTTATGGCAAGTAAATTTTTACAATTTTGCAAATCTAAGGATATCTTTATCCTTATTTTTCACTGAAAGTTTGGTTGTGTATCTAATTCTAGGTTGGAAATAATTTTTCCTCAGTATTTTGAAGACGTTGTTTCATTGAATTCTAGTTTCCAGTGTTGATGTTCAGAAGTTCAAAGTCATTCTGATACTCTGTATTTATAGGTGATAAGATTTCCCTATTACTGGTGTGATAAAATTTCATAATTATATGTCCTCAGGTAGGTCTCTTTTTACCCACTATGTTGGCAACTTGGTGGCCCGTTTCAACCTGGTATATAGTATTTCACATTTCTGTGAACTTGCTGGGAACTCCTATTATTTGGATAATAAATCACGTTTACTGATGCACTCTAATTTTTGTAGTGTTCTTCCCTTTTTCAATTTTTAAAATTACAAGTATGGTCTTTTTCCAACCTCTTTGATGAGTTTAGTACTTCTGCTATGTTATTTTTAATTGTGTTTTTTTTCATTGTAACCTTATTTTTTTCATCATATCCTTTCTATCATAGTTGAAGTATTATCTCTTGCCTGTTTAAAGATATTGATAATAATTATTTTTTAAAGTTCTCTTCTCCCTTAAAGTTGATCTTCTCCAATATAGTTCTTCTATGTTTGGGTCTATATCCATTACCATTAGGATTCTCCTTAGAGATTAAAAGAGGCAGTATGGTTTTCTTTTGATTATAGTGTTTGCTTGGTATATATTATCCCATCACTTTTATTTTTAACATGTCAATATCTTTATATTTAAAGTGGATTTCCTGCAGCTAAAACATGCTGTTTTTACTTTGAGTAATACAATCTGAAAATTTCTGTCTCTTAAATACTTGCTTGGATCATTTATATTGAATGTAATTACTAATATGGCAGTAATTAAATATATCATTTTTCTGGTTGCTTTCTATTAGTTTTTTTTTTCCATCTTTCCTGAAATTCTAGTGGATCAGTTGAGCATTTTTTATGATTCTAGTTTTATTACTATTAGCTGATTACTTATACTTCTTTTTAAATTTGTATGTGGCTGTGTGTATGTGTGCTTACTTGCTCAGTCATGTCTGACTCTTTGCCACCCCATGGATTGTAGCCCGCCAGGCTCCTGTGTCCATGGGATTCTCCAGGCAAGAACACTGGAGTGGGTAGTCATTCCCTTCTCCAGGGGATCTTCCCGACTTAAGAATCAAACCAGGGTTTCGTGCATTAGCAGGTGGATTCTTTACCCTCTGAGCCTCCAGGGAAGCCCATATGTGGCTGATTTCAGGTTTAAAAAATATACATGCAATTAGCCCCAGTTTGATTTCAAATAAATATATCGCATCTCATTTAGTGGAAGAACCTTATGACAATACGTTCTTGCTTCCTATCTTTTGTGCTGTCTTTATACCTCTAAAATAAGCTACTATTCTTCTAGCAGACAATCAAACATATTTGAAAACAATTAGAAATAAGGAAAAACGCCTTTCATATTTACTTTCATTTTAACCATTTCTATAGATCTCTAATTCTTTTTGTCAATCCTGTGTGTCTGACACCACATTCCTTCTGCCAGAAGAGTTTTCTTTAATATTTATTGTAGTTAAGGTCTGCTAATAATGAATTCTCTTAGATTTTGTCTGAGAAAGCATTTCTCCTTATTTTGAAAGACATTGTTGATGGTATAAACTTCTGGGTTGATCATTTTATCTTTGTTTTGTCTTCAGTACTGTTAAGATGCCATTCTGTTTCCTTGTAGCTTGCATAATGCTTGTCCAGTCTTCTATAAACCTTGTATTTGCTCCTCTCCACCGATCCTCTGAATTTTCTCTTTATCCTAGGTTTCGGGAGTGTGAGCACTGCTGTGTCTTTGTTCGTGTTTTTAACTACTTGAAGTTTTCACCCCACAACTTCCCGTGCTGGGACTTCCTTGTGGCAGATGGCTTAGTCCAGCCAGTCCCACTGGCCAGCTCCTACACCTGGACCTCTCCTTTGTCATACCAGCATTAGGCCTTTGGCCAGAGCTCCTGTAATAATCCAGAGAAGACAAGGAGGCCTAATTTAAGACCAGGGCTAACGAATCCTTTCCAATGAATGGATCTTTCGAAAGTGAAAGTCATCGCGGAAACAAAACAAAACAAAACTGGAGTTGGTAGGTCTTAAATTATTTCCGCAAGATGGCAGTAGTGCACTGTCTATGCCAGCAAGTATTGTCCGCCCTGCCCCCCCAGCCCTCTTCACCCACCCATCCTGTCAGAAAAAACACTACCTAGAGGCAAAGTCACCAGGCAATATGGCTGCCTAGTGTCTTTCCCAGTTTGAGAAAACCTGCTCACTGCTGTACTTAAGCTTTGATTTTCATCTGAAAACTGAGGCCTAAAACTACCCACTCTAATCAGGCATCTTCTCTTTGCAAGAATTCAATTTCCACTAGGCCTAGTCTTCACAGTTCTGTTTTTATTCACTCAGCATTTCATCCCCAGCCTGTTCCCAAGTCATCAAGTTGTCTACTTCTGTGGGTAAGTCTCAGGGATCCAGGCCTAAACAGAAAAACAAAATGCTGAAGATTCATCCAGGAGGGCATCCCTACACATCCATGTGTCCTTGCCCGGCTTATCTCTACACCTCTCACGGGATGTCCCAACATTTTCTAGGTAAAGACTTAGGCTCTATGTGTTGAATTGTCATCAGACATCTGACAGGGACCCCAAGAAGAGGGTCCACATAGTTCTCCTCATTATATGCCATACAATGACCCACATCAGAGGTTACTTTCTCATGTCATTAAATGGCCTCCAATTGCTTTTCTAATAGGGTATAGGTATGTGTGTGTTACCATTTGTCTCTTAGAGATCAGTTTTAAAACCATTTCCTCACTAATAAGATGTGCTTGCCAAGGATTCAGAAATAACCATGTGCTGATCAAGAGTAAAGACCTGCCACAAAACTTATGACCACTCATAACCTTTCGGATTATATCTTTCCACTCCTCTCAATACACGGAATTCTACATTTGGGTTCAAACACAATAATTTATATTAAAACTGTATGTTAGTACATTATGGTGTCCATAGAAATTTTCACTCTCAATTCCCAGGCATTTTAAGATTATATAAAATTTGCAAGTCTTCATTTTAGTAAATAGCTTATGAAAATGCTTTTTATCACCCTATTTATCATATATTGAATATATAATATATATAAGGTATGTTATATGCATATGTATATATGTACATACTTGTTTCTGCTTAATTATAATTTTATTTATATTGGGTGTAGTTTTACACAAAGTCTTCTGGATAACCTTATATAAATTATTAATGTCATATCAATGTATATTTCACCCAGCTTGAAATTTCTTTACATTTTATTCTAGAAAGAGGTCTCTCCTTCAGGCAATTAAAAGAGTGACGCCTAACGGTTGGCAACCTGTTCATATTTTATTAATAAAGCCCAAAATAAATGGCACCTCAGTCAAAAGTAGAAATAACTTTTAACCTATCTTTGTCATATGTTCTTACATATTTCCTGTGCACATATATTTTTTAGCCTAAAATCCTAGTTCCTTTGTACCTCTGGTGTTCAAACATGTTTTCTTCACTGATTATAGTTTCCGTTCTTTGCAAACATCATAAAATGTTCCCTGGAATACTTCCTGTTTCTAAAGGTGCCTCCCATTTTTTTGCATTTCTTAGATTTAAGCATTCTTGTTTACAAAATTACCAGGTACATTAGCCATTCTTCAAGTGCAGTGAGGGCATAAGTAATGCCCACTCAAGCAGATAATTATTTTCAAAATATTGGTGTGTCAAATGTCTTGTTTTTTGTGATCAGTTAGAGATATAAATACATTAGTTATCAAATGGCCACCAAATAAGTTATGTTAATCATTTCTTCTGTACGTATCTGTTCTGAATTTGTTCTCAAATTACAAATTTATTATTGGCTTCTTGAAAAACACAGTCTATCAAGAACAAATATAAACACTTTATCCAAAATCCTTCTTTCCCAAGGGAACCACTATTAGCAAATTGATGAGTATGTTGGTTTAAATTTAATAAAAGTGATATAAAACTATTTTCAACAGCTAAATAGATTTAGTCTACATGTCATCATTATACTCCTTATATTCCTCAGCACAACACTAAACACACACACACACACAAAAATATTTCCTTTTTTTTCTTCAAACCCATCTTGGTCACTCTATACATGGAGTGGTGCCATGAATTTTTGAGTCAGCAGTGGACAGTGCGCAATTGCCAACAGTATTAACTATTCATAAGCAATATGATAGTTTTTCATGGTTAAATTTCATAGTATCCCTTTATTATTGATCAAATCATAAGAATAACATGCATCTAGAAAAGACTCAGTAATTTGACCAAATATAAAGCAGTAAAGAAATGATACTCTAAGTCACAGGAACTCAATAGATATGCCATTGATATCTAAGCTATTGCATTTTGCTTTTATATTACATTTATTATATAATTATACATATGTGGGCATCTGTGTAATGGCTTTCATGGTTTGCTGTATGGATTTTGACTTACATGATGCAGGTGCAATATCCTTGAAGTTTGAGTTCCTTCCTTCTATCATTTTCTTAGGTCTTATATCAAAAAAGCCTCTTCATACGACATTAAATATGCTTCAGAAAACCAGATTTTCTATTAAGCACAATTTAGAAATGCCATTCTGCTGGCATAATAATTAAGAGTGAGGTCTTTAAATCCCACATATACATAGACCTGTGCACATATCTATAAGAAAAATAGATCTTGTAACACAGTCTTTTCTTAATTGCATATTGGGATAATGTTCATTTCTTTTTTAAACAATTTCAAATGCAAGCTTTTCTTGCTTTCAACACTTCAAGACTTCAGACAAGCAGAAAGTTAAAACGTGAAGGTAAGCCATGGAAAACATCACTTTACAAAAGTTAGACACTATCTGTTGTTTGGTTGCACACTTTCCAGATACTTCTCTTGTGCCTATTCACTTTTTAAAATGCATGTGTTTATGTGTTCAACTTGAATCAATCATGCATGTAATAAGTAGAAAAAGATAAGCTTTTTCTTTTCATTTTCTTGTATTAGCCACATAGGATGGTTTGATCCTGAAGTTTCAGTCCTTTGCTTTTTGCCCCTGAATCAAAGGTTTGGACATCTCTCCTGAGAAGGACTAAAGAGAATGGATTTCAATTTTTCCAAAGGTTGATGAAGATTGCCTGCACTAGCTGAACTTGCTGTAGCTGAACCTAGAAAATGGACCTTTTGCCCCTCCCATTCTTATAAAGGAAACCTTCATGATCACCCTTGGCCCTACCTTTCTGCTTTGCTGTGAGAGTGGCTGTGTGATTACTTTTGAGAGGCAGAGTCTCTGTACAAAGGGTATTCTCCTGTGAAAGATAACCAATTGACCAGTTGCTCAATGCTGACCACTTGACCTCCAAAGAGTTGTATCAACTGACAATACATCTCATCTGGTTAGGAGGTTGTCCAATTCCATTATACAAATCACTACACAAACTGGGTGATACTGTTTTATTTTCAGTGGTTTGCTCAGGGTTATAAGGAAGAGTGAAGAGTATTATAAGAGCACAAGTGGGATTGCAATGTACTCTGGTACTGGTGCATCTGAAAATCTCTACTAGTAAGACTGTTGTGTTGCATGGCCTTTTATTGTCTGGAAAGTGTCTGCTCTTTCCTTTGCCACCTTTCCTACTAGACGGGTTTTTTGTTGTTGTTAACTTTTCAACCTGAAGCAGTTTTTGATCTGAGATGAATGCCAATGGTTGAGCAGTAGTTAGGGTTGGCAAGAGTTCCAATCTACTGCTGGGTCATGGTGTCACGCTTGAATTCCTGACACTCAGAAAGATGCTGTTGTTTTAGGCTTCCATCCACTTCCTGGCCAAATATAGTCTCTTAATGCATACCAAAATCTGTGAACTGAAAATTCTTGAGCATGAAGAATTCCAGGTCTAGGGAATTCTGTCACACTCAACTCTAACTGCAGATATGGGTCATTGTCTTCTTACATCTAGCTTCCTTAGTCTAGCATATGAACAAGTCAGACTTACAGAATTCAGGCAGCTTAGCTCATCTAATATAAGCTTTCTTTGTTATCCGCTTAGATGAAGTAGGCTGATGAGGTCAAAGGTCACATTACATCTTCATAGGGTATTTGACCATTGGGGTATGCTTTCTTAAATGTCTCCATATCTTCCTTGACAGCCCTTAACCAAGAACAGCTTCAAGAATATCTACACCCAAATGTTTCAGATTTAAAGTGAAGAAGGCCCAGCTCAGGGCCAGCATCCTCTGAACCTTGCAAAAGGCAAGCTTCTCAACTTCTAGGTCTCACAGGAGTTCTAACAACTTTGGGTTCTGTCAGGCTACTTCCTCTTGGTGGCAGTATTGCTCTGGAAAAGCCAATTAACCCAGCCCGCCTCCACCCACCCTAGGCCTATTCCCGCCCAATCAATCTGAGCCACCAGGAGACAAAGAAGTCAGGAAACAAAGCTACCTTGCTAGTGCCATGTGTGGGGGAAATTTGCTCAAACAGACCTATTTTTGCTCCTAGTTTCCCTCATAAATCAAACTGAGGCCTAAACCACCTATCCTCATCAGCCATGTTTTCAAGAATTTCATTTCTATTCTACCAAACCATTCCCCTGCCTTGATCCCTAACATTGTCCCTCGTTATTTACTTTTAACTGGCAGTCTTAGGGATCCAGGGTTAAGAGAGAAAAGAAAATGATGGAAATAAGGCCCTGGAGAAGAACAAACCTAGGCACTAGGCCACGTGGTTCTTCACTGGATCTCACTGCCAGGTTCCTTGGGAGTTCTAAATTTTCTGAATGGGCACCAGGCCTGGTGTTGAATAGGAAGCAGCTATTTGGCTGGAACCCTAAGAGGAGGATCCAGATAGCTCTCCAATCTGAATTCCACACACTGTCCCACTTGAAATGACATGGATACTTGAATGTATAGAAATTCCAGTCAGAAGGGACAGGATTTTGTTTCACGGTTTCATCATTTAATACCGGGTCACAACCACATTCCCATGCATGTGATTATGACCTTCAATGGCTTCCTGTGACTTTATTATTATGTATATGTATGCCATTAATTAAGTCTTAGGTATCAGTCTCCTTTATTTTCTTATAAGCAACCAACACATGGTGCTTGCAAAGCATTCAGAAAATAACCATGTGCTGATCAAGAGTAAACATGCTATCAGAAAATCTGTATTAAACACTGATAATCTTTTGCACATTTCCTTCCATTATTTCAACACACACACACATAGTTCTATATTTATGGTAATAACTTAATAATAAATTGACATTAAATTGGTTTTATATATGCATCCTGTTTTAGAGCCCAAATTTTCACTTCTGTTTCCTGGGTAGTTTGAAATTATCATGGAACATCTGCAAGACTTGGATTTCAGACAATAAAACAGTTGCAAAGAACTACTTGATTGATCCATTAATTAAAGAATATTAGTTAGGTTCTCACTTAATCTTTTTTAAATTCATCCACAGAACCTAAAATACTCATAATGCTACCACTCAGGAATTTTGATTTTGAGATTTGCCTTACCTAATCATTAATACTATGACATACATGTACATGTTTTTTTCCTCTAAACCTAATATTGGAACAGACACTGGATACTCATAAGCCAGAACATTAAGGTTTCTTTTTAAATACTTCTCAAAATTTATGCCCAATTTTTATCTTAAAAATTTCTTTAAAAATTATAAAGAAAGAAAACAGAACTCAATAACTGAAGATTGAAATTGGTATCTCTCAAATTCCACCCAGATGTGTATCCTAAGACTTTAAGGAGATGCACTCACACCCTTTACATGCAGCTGTAATCTTTCATTAATACCTTGTTATTTATATGTCACCTGAGAATTTCAAGTTGAAAAGCATACTCACTACAACACTGACCATCATTTTAAATATGTAGCTTTAAAAAATGCTTATATATATATGTATGAGTATATACATATATATAAATACATGTTTACACATATATATACAGACACACAAATATACAAATATACACACAGGTCTGCTTCTCTCTAAATAGAATTGGACACATGTTGTAGGATGTAGTTTTACACAATCTTCAGCACTTCCTTATATCATTTGCATATCTGCATATCAATATATTTTTGTGTGCTTCAAAATGTTTTATAAAGTACTCTAGAAGACTTTCCTATTTTAAGAAATTATAAAAGTTATATCTACTGCTGGCAAAGTATTCAAATTTTGAGAAATTATAAAGCTGAAAACAATCGGTACCTCAATCAGAATAACCACTTTTAAAACATCTTTGCCATGCATTCTTCTCTCTTCACTTTGCACATATATGTACTTAAAAAACAATGTTCAAATTCCCTCTACTTTGAACATTAAAACAAGTTTTTTTACTTTCCAGCTTGAATACTTTTTAAAACAGCATTAAATATTCTTCAGAATTCTGACATGTTTTAAAATTTTGCCACCTGTTTTCACATTTCTAGAAATAATCATGCTTCTTTACAGTGTACCTGCTACAACAGCCATGTATGAAGAAGTGAAGCGAGGTCACAGGCAATGCCACCTCCGGCAGACAAGGACTTTTAAAACGTGGGTTCATCTTCAATCCTCTTCCCTTCAATGTGGATACACCTGAGACCTCCAGCAACACACTGGGTCTCGCTATAAGCCCCCAGGCATTGTCCTGTCCTCTGTGCTCTGATTCTGCTACCACAAAGGACCCAGGTCCCAGAGCAAGGGGATACCATGTGCTCAGAAGGGCTGGGAGAGAAAAATACCCACAGGCCTAAGACTTTGTTAGTGGCTCCCTCTGGCCCCGCCCACCCTGGGAGAATACCAAGACCCCACCCCACTTCCTGTGCCTGGACTTCCTGGCAGCTGCTGGCGGTCCTGCCTCCCCAAAGGCCAGCCCCTAGACCTGAACCCCACCTTAGTCCAGAGCTCCCAGGTGGCTTCTGGAGGAGGCACTGAGCTCGGGCTGGGTGGCCAGCCCTTCAGTCTCTTCACAGAAGGGACCTTTCCAGACGAAAAGTCCTTTCAGAGGAAACCTTTGGGACTTCTCCCAGTGACTTCCTCACGATGGCAGTATTGCTCCAGAAATTCTACCTAACATTACACTTCCCACACCCCATGCCCTCTTCTCCCGCCCGTCAGGTATGAAAAAAAAATGTGACCAAGAGAAACAGGCAGCAAGAAACATGGCTGCCTTGCTTCTTGCCCAGTTTTAAGAAACATGCTCACACTATTGTGATTCAGCTTTTGGTTTCCATCAGCATCGAACTGAGGCCTAAAGCTGTACTCTCCTCAGACAACTTTTTGGTTCAAGAACTCAGTTTCCACTTACGTAGTCTTTGCAGTTATACCTTTTCTTCACTCAGCATTTTATCACCAGTGTTTTCTTGTTATCAAATTGTTTGGGGATATTAAGAGGCTAACCTCTGGGATCCAGGCCTAAGGGGGAACAGAAAATATTTGCACCTAAGGGCTTGAAGAAGAGCAAGTCTAGGCACTAGTTCACGTGGTTCTTGACCTGGCTCACTTCCCAGGTTCCCTGGGCGTCCTCGTCCATTTACTGATTTGGGCACTAGTACTTGTGGGTACTAAGAGAGAGCTAACTATTAGTCTGGAAGCCTAAGATAAGTGTCTAGATAGTTCTCAAGACTGTATGATATACAGTGCCCAAGTGAAATGATACATATACTCAAATATGTACAAATTCCACTTAGAGGGGACAGACATCATTTAGCCTCATGGTTTCATCATTTAACACTGGAACACTGACACATTTCCTACATCATTAAAGGGCCTCAGCGGCTTCCTATGACTTTATTGTGTATATGTTTCACTGATTATATCTTAGGGGTCAGTCACATAGCATTTTCTCACATGTAAATACGACATGGTACTTGCAAAGGATTCAGAAAATAACCATGTGATGATCAAGAGTAAAGCACTGTCATAAACAGTACTCGTTAGTACCACTGATAAACATTTGGATTATGTTTTCAACCTGCTCATACAAACTGCTTCTATATACTCATGCACTCATTTCAATAAACACATACATACATACATGTGTATTTAGCCTCAAAGGCAACAAACTTACATTAAAATGAGATTAATTTGTATGTCATAATTTGGATCATATTTTCATGAAAAATTTTTAAGACCTGATGTTTGGTAAACCACTGGCAAAGAGCTTCCCAATTGCCACATTCTCCAAAAATATTCGGCTGTTAATGAAGAAATGTTCAGCTCATAAGACACTTATTTAACAATTGAAATTTAATGCCTATGATGCCAACCCTCAGACACCATTACTTCAAGATCTACATTTTCTAGTCTTTATTACACTAACATGATATATATATAATCCTAAAACAAATATTGAGTGACAACTATACACATATGCCTCAGAAAATGTAGGATTTTCCCACTTCTCAAAAATTTAAACTATATTTTTATTTAAAATTTAATCTTAATATTTTATTAGAAAATATAACAACAGATTACATTACTGTATAAATGAAGTTTGTGTCTACATCACTCTAACATTGTGATCCAGGTGTGTATTCTATCAAAGAGTCATGATGATGAAAGCAGTCACATTTTTTATAATCATCAGTAATAGCTCATCAATGCTTATTTATTTACCTATTAAAAATTAAATCTTAGCAATTTTTCAAGATAATGACAAACTTTCCAGGAAACAGAAGTGAAAATATGACAGAAATGATGATATATGAATATATTCCAATTTTCTTTTTTTTTTTGGCTGCACAGTGTGGCTTGTGGGATCTTAGTTTTCCAATCAAAGATTGAACCCGTGCTGCCTTCAGTGGAAGTGCAGAGATCCAACCACTACACCACCAGGGAGGTCCCAATAAATTTCATTTTAGTATAGACTATTTTGTATGAAGCTAAATATCAATTTATACTTGTGTGTGTGTATACATGCATACATGTATATGTATATATATGGGGCTTCCCTGGCGGCTCAGACAGTAAAGCGTCTGCCTGCAATGAGGAGACATGGGTTCAATCCCTGGGTCGGGAAGATCCCTGGAGAAGGAAATGGCAACCCACTCCAGTATTCTTGTCTGGAAAATCCCATGGATGGAGGAGCCTGGTGGGCTACAGTCCATGGAGTTGCAAAGAATCAGAAACAACTGAGTGACTTCACTTTCACTTTTCATATATATATATACATAAATATATATATACATACACACATACACATAAACACACATTTCATACATGCATATATGGACACAGAGGGTGAAGTTTAATTGCATTCTTATAATAATCACTATGATTAAATATATAATTCTTACACATGTGTAGACATACAAATGGTTATATGTGATATACAAATATTCATGTTTTTTCTTTAAACATAATTGGATGCATATTGAAGGTAGTTCTGATAAAATCATCATTATCTTATACAATTTCCATATTCTCATACACATATTTAGAGAACTTGGAATTTCTTTATTCTCCTATAGGAAGAGACTTATTATCCAAGAGATTTACAAAAGAAATATCTGTTGTAGACAAATTGTTCATATTTTGAGAAGTCACAAGGCCAAAAATAATGGATGTTCAATCCCAACAAGAATAAAGACTTTTAAAATGTCATTCTCACCTCTTACACAATATACTAATAACTTTTAAAAATAAAATGAAAATTCCTTCAGATTTCTGGTGTTCAAATATGTTTTCTGCATTTACTGAGGCTAGAATAATTTCCAGACTTCATCAAATATTCTTTGTAACGTTAGTTATTTTATTAAAGAGTAGTCTCTTGAGTTTGGGATTTCTCAAACTTAGACATGGTTCTTAATAGTAAGTCCAGGTACAACAGTCAATTTACAAAGAAGTGCAAGGAAGTCACAAGCCTAAGAACTTAAAAAATAAGTTGTCTCTTCAAGCCTCCTGTTGTGTATGTTCAGATCTGTCAGTACTCCTGAGATAAACACAGCAAGTTGTCACGAATGATTTTTCCTGCACATATTTGTTCTGTACTTGCTATTGAATTACACTAACGTACAAACATTGTGAAGACTATTGCAGAATACACACATCTCTGAAAGACATATGGAAACACTTCATCCCAAATCAATCTATCCCAAGGGAACCACTATGGACAGCTTAATGGGTACATGTGTTCGAATGTTGTAGACAAGATGTACAACCATTCATTCATGAGAGCTGATATTACTTAACGAAACAAATATAGCCTACTGTTCATCAATAAACTCCCCTGTTTGCTCACACAGTGCTTGAAACACAAAACTTTCAACCACAAATAAACACATTATTTTTTTCAGTTGTATCCTGGTTATACCACAGGTGGCGTTTTTGTCATTGTTTCTTCACTCGGCATTGGATAATGGATACTCATAAATTTCCTTTGCTATTGATCAAATTCTAAGGACAATATACACATCTGGAAAGAAAGGATAAATTAATCAATTATAAAATAGGAAAGAGGGGAGATTCTCACTAACAAACTCAATTGATATGGCAATCTATTGCATTCTGTCCTTTTTTCCTATATGTATTGTATTTGTGTGCATGTGTGTGTATTTCTGTGCTTCTAGACAGAGGTTTTTAGCTATAAATTTTAACTGACATCATCTATATATGGGATTTTCTTGTGGTTAGAAATTTTTTTTTCCATGCTTTTCTCACATCTTTAATAGCAAGGCTACTTCCAATTAAATATACCCCAAGAACACTGGATTTTATGTTAAGTAATAATTTGCCAAAAGCTTTTGTTTCCATGACCATTAAAGGCAGGACAGTTAATCGTTCCAGCACGTATATAGAAAGTGAAAGTGTTAGTCACTCAGTCGTGTCTGACTCTTTGTGACCCCATGGACTGTAACCCACCAGGCTCCTCTGTGTCCATGGAATTCTCCAGGCAAAAATACTGGAGTGGGTTGTCATTTCCTTCTCCAGGGGATCTTCCCAATCCAGGGATTGAACCTGGGTTTCCTGCATTGTGGATAGACTCTACCAACTGAGCCACCAGGGAAGACCCATGTACATAGAACTATGTCTATTTCTATTTATTTACTTTTTGGCCTTGTGGCATGTGGGACCTTAGTTCCCCCAACCAGGGATCAAATCCGCACCCCTGCATTGGAAGTATCGAGTCTCAAACACTGGACCACCAGGGAAATCCTAATTATGTCTATTTCTATAGAAAAAATAGCATCTTACAATAACTGATCTTTTATAACTTGCTGTTTCATTAAATTTATAATAGGACCGTTTATGTTTTGTTTTTTGTGAATTTCAAAAATAACCTGAGTTTGCTTTCAAACATTCAGTCTTTAAGACAGGCATAATTAAAACATGTAGACTCTACCGTGTATTCTTCCCCTCCCCCAGCTTTTTTGAGATATAATTGACATATAATCTACTTTGTGTTCTTGAGAGGTAGATCCTATTAGTAGTTTGCTTAGAAGCCTTCCAGATACTTTGCTTTGTGCATATTCATTCTTTACAAACTAAATGTGTTTATGGTTGTAGGTAATCATAAAATAGAGAAAACGGTCTTTCGTTTTGTTTCTTTTTCTCAGTAAACTGAGAGTTTGATCCTGAAGGTAAGATAATTTGGTTTCCTCTAAATCAATGGTGTGAGATATAAAGATAGGAATTTAGTCTTTATGAATTCTGAAGATTCCCTTAAGTGTTTGCAGGAGCACGTATGTGTATAGAACCTAAAACTTTAGATGTACATACAAGCATGAAAACGTGACTCATAACCAACAGAAAAATTAGCCAATAGAATCTGGCTCAGATGTAACTGAATAAATTGAGTGAACAAAGATTATAAGAGTTCTTACAAACACATTCAAGGATTTAAAGGAAAATCTGACCATAATAAGAGAGAAAAACAGAAAATGAAATACACAAGGAGAAACTAAAACCAGAACCAAATGGAAATTCTAAAACTAAAAAATTATGTGAAAAGAAAAATTCACAGGATACGGAATAGCATATTTAACACTGTGGGAAAAATATCAGTGAATGTGAAACATAACAATAATCATCCAATCTTAAGCACACAGATAAATAAGGACAAAAAGATGGAAAGATGCAAAGAAACTTACGGTTACCAAGGGGGAAACATGGGGGAGAGGGGTAAATTAGGAGTTTGGGATTAACATATACATACTACTATATATAAAATAATCAACAAGGACCTACTGTACAACACAGGGAACTCTACTCAATACTCTATAATAACCTATAAGGAAAAAAATTCTAAAAAATGTAAATATATGTCTATGTATAACTGATTCACTTTGTTGTACACCTGAAACTAACACAGTATTATAAATCAACTATATTGCAATATAGACTGAAAAATTAAATCAGAAAAAGATGGAAAGAATCACAGTGACCTTTGGGATCATATCAAAATAACATTCATGTACTTTGAGTTCATAAAAGAAAAGAGAGAAAATACAGGAGTAAAGGGCAGAAAATATTTGCAGAAATAAAAGTAAACCATTTATCAGGTTAAATAAAAATTACAAATATTCTGATTGAGGAAGGTCAAATAACACAAAGAAAACCAAAATAAGGGAAAGCAATCAAGTTTCTAAATACCACTGACAAAGAGAAAATCAACAGTAGGCTGAATAAAAAGACTGGTTACATGGAGCAGAACAGCAATAAAAATGACAGATGACTTCTTATTAAATTTGATGCAAAGTAGCCAAAGGATTACTATCTATAAATCACTGTTACAAAAACCTGCCAATCTATAATTATCTATCCAGAAAATCCAGCCTTCAAAAATTAAGGTAAAAAAGGCATTTTCAAGCAAACAGAAGCTGATAGAATTGGCTACCAGCATACCTGTTCTAATATAAATGTTAAAGGAAGTTCTTCAAGCTAAAATTTAATGATGGCATATGGAAACTCCAGATGACGAGATGAAGATTGCTGGAAATAGTAAACATATAGGCAAATGTAAAGCAGGTTTTACATTTTCTGAATTTTTTAAAGGAAATTGACTACATAAAATAAAAATAATAGTATATTGTGATATTTAAAACATGTAGCAATAAAATATCTGTAAATAAAACCAGAAGATTTGAGTAGTAAAGCACCCTCTTATAACTTTATTCCATTATTTTATACCTAAACAAGTATAGTATTATTTGATGGTAGAATATAATAAAAGTTTTATATTTTAAACCCTAGCATTGACCACAAATGGTGGTATATCTAAGAAGTCAAGAGAAGGAATTAAAAGGTATTTTAAAAAGCACCCAAATAATTCAAAAGATGACAAAAGAAGCAAAAAGGAAGAGAGAACAGATTGGACTAACTGAAAAGAGCAAAACAGTAGACATGAACCCAGCCATATTAATATTAAATATAAATGGACTCAATTCCAACTAAAAGGCAGAAATCGCCAGTATGGATAAGTAAAGAAAACCCGTTTACAGGATGCTTATCGTACATTAAATCTGCAGAACATAGACTAAAATTACACAGGTGGAAAAGTTACATAAACACAAATCATAAGATAGCTAAAGTAGTTACGAGCATACTTCATTTTACTGAACTTTGCTTCATTGGACTTTACAGATACTGTGTATTTTACAAATTAGAGGTTTGTGGCAACTCTGCATAGTATTTTGCATATAACCTACACACATTCTCCCATATACTTTAAATCATCTCTAGATTACTTATAATACCTAATACAATGTAAATGCTATGTAAATAATTGAAAAAATATAAATGCTATGTAAATAGCTTCAAGTTTTGTTTACTGGAACTTTCTAGAAGTTTTTATCTTTCAAATATTTTCAGTCCATGGTTAATTAAATCTGCAGATGCAGAACTTATGGATACAGAGTGCCAACTGCATAGTCTTTTGTATTTATCCAGATACTCAAATTTTCTGATGTTCTTTGTTGGCTCCTGAAGATCTGTGTAATCCCCTGGTGTCATTTTTCCTCAGCCTAAAGAATGTCCTATAGCATTTATTTTAGTGTATGTCTGCTGGTGACAAATAATCTTAGCTTTATTTTTTCTGAAAACATTTCATCTTCATTTGTGAAGGATATTTTCAGTGGATATAGAATTCTGGGTTGATTTTTTACCCATCAGCACTTTCAAGACAATGTTCCAGGTACATTAAAACTAATACAATGTTGTAAATCAACTATACTTCTTCAAAAAAATAAAATCACAATAAAGAGGATGTTCCATTGTCTTCTGCTCTCCATGCTTACTGATGAGAAATCCATAGCTATCTAAATGAGATGTGATATATGACAGTAGTGTCATTTCAAGTCTATGGGGGAATGACTGCCTTTCAATAAGTGGTCTTGGGACTACTGGGTATCCATGTATACCAATGAAACTTTACTCCTCCTTCACACTATATACAACAATCAATTTCATAGTCCCTTTCCAGAAGTCAGAGAAGGTAAATGCATCATAAATCTGTACTGGCACTATGGAAAGCCCAAGAAGTGGTGGAGGCCTTTGATGGATTTGGGAGGTAAGACTCTCTAAACAGGGGTTAGAAAACTATGGCTCACAGAATAAATCTGGCTCGTGATCTGTACTTATAAGGCCTGAAAGCTAAGAAAAATTCTTACATTTTTAAAGAGTTGTTTGAAAAAATGAAGAATATACAACAGAGGCCAGATATTGCCTACAAAGCTTAAATTTATCACTATCTGAGCCTTTGCAGAGTGTGCTGTCCCCTTCATGTAGAACTAAAGATACCTTTACCTGCATTATTTCCTAGTTAAATAAAGAGCATTTTCTAGAAACCTCACTGTGGTCAAATGAGTACTTCCTCTTCATGGAGATGGTGTCACTGAAGTGATTATATGATGGTCCAGACTAGTACTTATGTTAGGCCAGGCCCTGGGAGTATATTAGAATGACCTCCAGACATAAATTATAACATTACCTATGATAGGATCTTACACGAAGCCGACAGAAATCATTCCTGCCTGAAAGGCAGAGGCCTAGTGAATTAGGGTGCATGCTAAGTTGCTTCAGTCATGTCTGACTCTGCGACCCTATGGACTGTAGCTTGCCAGGCTCCTCTGTCCATGGGATTCTCCAGGCAAGAATACTGGAGTGGGTTGCCATTTCCTACTCCAGGGGGTCTTCCCAACCCAGGGATCGAGCCTGCATCTCCTGTGGCTCCTGCATTACAGCCAGATTCTTTACTGCTAGGTCACCAGGGAAGTCCAAATTAGGGTAGGAGACTACTCTTTCTTAAAAATCTCTCAGATCACTGTTACACAGAATCAATGGGCACCTCATGGCGTTCTACTTTATATCTTCATGTCTTAGATTCTCAAAAGATAGCACGTTGAGTAGAGAAGAAATGAAGAAGAATATGGGAGACCACTGGAATCTTGGTTCAGGAACTGTCAGAGTCAAAATGAAACTGGGAACTAGAGAAGCAGGATGGTGATTTTGAGAATTGTTGGTTCTTTTAAATTTGTTTCTTCAAGTGATAAGCTGTGCTACGTCCTGAATGTTTCCCAAGATGGTCAACAGTCATAGCCTTAAAAGCGTATCTTTTTTATTCATTCTTGGTTGCGCTAGCTCTTCTGCACGCAGGCTTGCTCCAGTTGCGGCAGGTGGGGGCTGCTCTTCGTTTTGTGGCTTCTCTTGTTGCAAAACATGAGCTCGAGGGCACATGGGCTTCAGTAGCTGCAGTTCCCGGGCTCTGGAGCACAGGTTCAGTAGTTGTGGTCCACGTGCTGAGTTGCTCCACAGCATGTGAGATCTTCCTGGACCAGGGATCGAACCCCTGTCTCCTGCATTGACAGGTGGATTCTTAACCACTGAGCCACCAGGAAGTCCCAAAAGTCATATCCTTAAAGTAAGAATTAGCTGGGTGCTAGTCATCTGGGGTCCCAGGGAAGGGAGGAGTGGACAGTGGCTACTGTACCTTCCTCGGCTGCCGGGTTTTTAAGACACGCATCAAGAACCGCAAAGGGCAGTCTGAAATGGCAGTTACTGGGGCGATAAGAGTGGAGAGGAGAAAAAGAGAAAGGAGAGGGGAAGAAAGAGATGAACTTTCCTGCACACATAGATACACACACACACAACCCCCCACACACATCCATTAACACCCCTGACTTCATTCTCCCACAGTGATTTTTTTTCTGTGTAACACTTATGCGGCTAAATTATTATTTTTCCCCAAAAATGGTTATGCCATTTTATTAATGTATTTTTTTGAAAAGCAATTTTTATTGAAGAATTTGGAGGGTAAGTCTCATAATAGTAAAAATACTAAAGACTTTTTAAAAAAATTTATTTTATTGAAGTATAGTTGGTGGTGTTTATTTCTACCATACAGCAAATTGACTCAGTTATACATATATTCTTTTTCATATTATTTTCCATTATGGTTTATCACAGGATATTGAATATAGTTCTCTGTGCTATAGTAGGACCTTGTTGTTTACCCATCCCATACATAAGGGCTTGCATCTGCGAATCCCAAGCTCCCAGTTCATTCCTCTCCACCCCACTCCCCCTTGGCAACCACAAGTCTATCTCTACATCTGTGAGTCTGTTTCTGTTTTGTAGATAAGTTCATTTGTGTCATATTTTAGATTTCAAATACAAGTGATATCAGATGGCATTTGTCCTTTCCTTTCTGACTCACTTTACTCAGTATGATACTCTCTAGGTCCATCCATGTTGCTCCAAATGGCATTATTTCATTCTTTTAAATGGCTGAGTAGTATTGCCAGGGGTGCTAGTGGTAAAGAATCCACCTGCCAATGTAGGAGACACAAGAGACATGGGTTCGATCCCTGCATTGGGAATATTCCCCAAAGAAGGAAATGGCAACCCACTCCAGTATTCTTGCCTGGGAAATCCCATGGACAGAAGAGCCTGGGGCTATAGTCCCTGCGGTCACAAAGAGTCAGAGATGACTTAGCAACTAAACAACAACATATGTGTGTGTGTGCATGCGTGTGTGTGTTAAGTCACTTCAGTCGTGTCTGACTCTTTGTAACCCTATGGACCATAGCCTGCCAGGCTCCTCTGTCCATGGGATTCTTCAGGCAAGAATACTGGAGTGGTTGCCATGCCCTTCTCCAGGGGATCTTCCCTACCCAGGGATTGAACCTGGGTCTCCTTATGTCTCCTGTATTGGCAGGCAGGTTCTTTACTGCTAGCACCACCTGGGAAGCCATTTATATATACATTCTTTTTTTTAAAATTTATTTATTTTAATTGGAGGCTAATTACTTTACAATATTGTGGTGGTTTTTGCCATACATTAACATGAATCAGCCACGGGTGCACATGTGTCCCCCATCCTGAACCCCCTCCCACCTCCCTCCCCACCCCATCCCTCTGGGTTGTCCCAGAGCACCAGCTTTGAGTGCCCTGCTTCATGCATCAAACTTGCACTGGTCATCTATTTTACATATGGTAATATACATGTTTCAATGCTATTCTCTCAAATCATCCCACCCTCGCCTTCTCCCACAGAGTCCAAAAGTCTGTTCTTTACATCTGTGTCTCTTTTGCTATCTTGCATATAGGGTCATTGTTACCATCTTCCTAAATTCCATATATATGTGTTAATATACTGTATTGGTGTTTCTCTTTCTGGCTTACTTCACACTGTATAATAGGCTCCAGTTTCATCCACCTCATTAGGACTCACTCAAATGCATTCTTTTTAATAGCATGTGTATATGTACCACAACTTCCTTATCCACTCATCTGCCAATGGACATCTAGGTTGCTTCCATGTCCTAGCTATTGTAAACAGTGCTGCAATGAACATTGGGGTACACGTGTCTCTTTCAATTCTGGTTTCCTCAGTGTGTATGCCCAGCAGTGGGATTGTTGGGTCATATGGCAGTTCTATTTCCAGTTTTTTTAAAGAATATCCACACAGTTCTCCATAGTGGTGGTACTAGTTTGCATTCCCACCAACAATATAAGACAGTTCCCTTTCTCCACACCCTCTCCAGCATGTATCATTTATAGACTTTTTGATGGCAGCCATTCTGACCAGCGTGAGATGATACCTCATTGTGGTTTTGATTTGTATTTCTCTGATAATGAGTGATATTAAGCATCTTTTCATGTGTTTATTATCCATTTGCATATATATAAACATTCTTTTAAAAATATTCTTTTCCAGTATGGCTTATACCAGGAGACTGGATAGTACCCTGTGTTATTACCTTATCGATTCTATATGTAAGAGTTTGCATTTACCAACCCCAAACTCCAAGTCTATCCCTCTTCCTCCCCGCTTACCCCTTGGCAACCTCAAGTCTGATCTCTATGTCTATGAGTCTGTTTCTGTTTTGTATATAGGTTCATTTGTGCTGTATTTTAGATTCCACATATAGTATGTGGAATATCATATGGTATTTGTCTTTTCCTTTCTGACTTAGTATGAAGGGGACAACAGAGGACGAGATGGCTGGATGGCATCACCGACTCGATGGACATGAGTTTGACATCACCGACTCGATGGACATGAGTTTGAGTAAACTCCGGGAGTTTGTGATGGACAGGGAGGCCTGGCGTGCTGCGATTCATGGGGTCGCAAAGAGTCCGACACGACTGAGCGACTGAACTGAACTGAACTGAACTGAACTGATGATAATCTCTAGTTGTATCCATGTTGCTGCAAATGGCATTATTTTGTTCTGTTTTTATGGCTGAGTATATTCCATACCACATCTTCTTTATTCATTCATCAGTCGATGGACATTTGGGTTGTTTCCAAGTCTTAGTTATTGCAAATGGAGCTGATATGAACATTTGGGTGCATGTATCTTTTCTAGGTATGGCCTTTGTAATTAGTCACAATGTTCTGCTAGCATTTAAGACATTCTTTTTGTTACAATGTGCATACAGTGACCACCCAGGAGATTGGGCAGGGTGTGAGCCCATGGGATGGGCTTTGGAGGCTGTCACATATCAAAGAGGTTTCTCATCCCCACTCATCACACTCATCATTGACACTTCACTAGGGTGTCCAGGGGAATAGGTATTAGAAAAGGGCTTCAGACAAGAGCTGAAGAGAGCTGTATGACCAGCTAGCATACCATCATAGTATTCTGGATATAGGTCACCAACTCCCAACTCACCAACTCCCTCAGCAGATTTCTGCTTGTGCCTTGAATTAAGAGCTCATCTGATCACCCAGTGCCATGTGCCTTACCCTTGGCTGCCCCTTCAGTTCACACAGGGGGCTTTTTAAAAAATACCAAAGCCTATACTGCACACCCAGAAATTCATTTGTTCATTGCTAGTTTATACAGATATGACTGATTTCTGTGAGTTGCTTTTGTATCCTATAGTACTTGCTAAATTGATTAATCAGCATTTATATTGTTTTTGTGGATTTCTTGGAATTTTCATGAAATGTAATCATTTTATTTTTGAAGACAGATAATTTTACTACTTCCTTTCAATTTGGAGGCCTTTAGTACATTTTTCTTACCTGATTGCGTTGGCTAAAATATTTAATAGAATTGACAAACTGGGCATTCTTCTCTTGTTCCGGATGTCAGGAGTAAAGAATTCAGAAATCTTGCTTGAACAAGCTATAAATGACAAAGACTTGTTTTAAAAATCATAGTATGGGGGAATTTGAACAGTGTTTTACAAAAATACATATTCTGGTCAGGTCACGATTATCTTGCAAGGCAGCACACTAAAACGGGAAGGTGCGGAGAGTCAACCATCAAAGAAAGCGAAGGACAGGAGCAAAAGTGGGCCACCAGGCGTCAGCACTGAGTCAAAGGCAGAAGGAACCCACAGACCCGCAACGGGGCCTCCGAGACCGCCGGAGGGCGCTCTGCTGCCTGCTGCTCTCGGTAGCATTGTTAGTAGTTAGTAGTCTAGTAGTTAGTTGGTGGTGCTAGTAGTTAGTGGTGTTAGTGGTTAGTTAGTAGTGTTAGTGGTTAATGGTGTTAGTAGTGTTAGTACTTAGTAGTGTTGGTGGTAAGTTAATGGTGTTAGTAGTGCTAGTAGTTGATGCTAGTAGTTAGTAGTGTTAGTAGTTAGCTGGTAGCGTTAGTGGTTGGTTAGTGGTGTTAGTGGTTGGTTAGTAGGGTTAGTAGTTTAGTAGTTAGTTGGTGGTGCTAGTAGTTAGTGGTGTTAGTGGTTAGTTAGTAGTGTTAGTGGTTAGTGGTGTTAGTAGTGTTCGTACTTAGTAGTGTTGGTGGTAAATTAGTGGTGTTAGTAGTGCTAGTAGTTGATGCTAGTAGTTAGTAGTGTTAGTAGTTAGCTGGTAGTGTTAGTGGTTGGTTAGTGGTGTTAGTGGTTGGTTAGTAGGGTTAGTAGTTTAGTAGTTGGTGCTAGTAGTTAGTGGTGTTAGTGGTTAGTGGTGTTAGTAGTGTTCGTACTTAGTAGTGTTGGTGGTAAGTTAGTGGTGTTAGTAGTGCTAGTTGTTGATGCTAGTTAGTAGTGTTAGTAGTTAGCTGGTAGTGTTAGTGGTTGGTCAGTGGTGTTAGTGGTTGGTTAGTAGGGTTAGTAGTTTAGCAGTTGGTGGTGCTAGTAGTTAGTGGTGTTAGTGGTTAGTTAGTAGTGTTAGTGGTTAGTGGTGTTAGTAGTGTTCGTACTTAGTAGTGTTGGTGGTAAGTTAGTGGTGTTAGTAGTGCTAGTAGTTAGTCTTAGTAGTTAGCTGGTAGTGTTAGTGGTTGGTTAGTGGTGCTAGTGGTTGGTTAGTAGGGTTAGTGGTTAGTGGTGTTAGTAGTGTTCGTACTTAGTAGTGTTGGTGGTAAGTTAGTGGTTAGTAGTGCTAGTAGTTGATGCTAGTAGTTAGTAGTGTTAATAGTTAGCTGGTAGTGTTAGTGGTTGGTTAGTGGTGTTAGTGGTTGGTTAGTAGGGTTAGTAGTTAGTTAGTAGTTTAGTAGTTAGTTGGTGGCGCTAGTAGTTAGTGGTGTTAGTGGTTAGTAGTGTTAGTGGTTAGTGGTGTTAGTAGTGTTCGTACTTAGTAGTGTTGGTGGTAAGTTAGTGGTGTTAGTAGTGCTAGTAGTTGATGCTAGTAGTTAGTAGTGTTAGTAGTTAGCTGGTAGTGTTAGTGGTTGGTTAGTGGTGTTAGTAGTTAGTAGTTTAGTAGTTAGTTGGTGGCGCTAGTAGTTAGTGGTGTTAGTGGTTAGTAGTGTTAGTGGTTAGTGGTGTTAGTAGTGTTCGTACTTAGTAGTGTTGGTGGTAAGTTAGTGGTGTTAGTAGTGCTAGTAGTTGATGCTAGTAGTTAGTAGTGTTAGTAGTTAGCTGGTAGTGTTAGTGGTTGGTTAGTAGGGTTAGTAGTTAGTTAGTAGTGTTGGTAGCCCTGCTGTGTGTGCCCTGAACGTCTCCTGCCTGATCCGGAGGGCAGCCTTTGAAGCGGGATGCTCTGCGTGCCGGGCATCCGAGGCCCAGGAAGGGAGGCGCAGGGGGGCTGTGACCCCCTCTGCAGTCAGGCCTCCAGGGAAAAGGGCAACCCACGGGAGCGGTGGAGGTGGCAGCTACAGAGAGGGGAGGACGCAGAGTCCCGGGTCTCATAGCGAAGGGAGGGAAGGAGAGCCTGGGCGACAGGCTGGGCCTGTGCCGGTCTGTGGGCTGCTGAGGGAAGCAAGGCCCCAGAGCCGACGGGCCAGCCTCTGACCGACAAGGAGCGGTGAGCTGTCCCAGGGGGCCCCGTCAGGAGGCCCGGCCGGCCCTCTGAATACCAAGAGGGCCCGAGCGCCACCAGCAGAAGGTCTCATGGGTGCAGTTCTCCCTCCAACGTCCTGCCCTGCGGCCTCTCTGCTCAGCGGGCTGCGACACAGGAGGGTCCCCCAGCCTGGAGCCACCTGCTCTGGGCCCCACTTTCCGACGCTCCAGCTGTGGTTCCGAACTTGTGTGCCTCACAAAAGCCTCTGCAGCCCTGGTGGCCGCTGCGGGGAGATGCCCCGGAGCCGCTTTTGCATATGGTTCAAGGGGATTTCTGTTCACACAACCTCCCGCCCTTCCCCTGAACCCCCGGAGCTCAGAACCCCTCCTCTCTTCTCCCAACTTGAGTTCGGCTCTCAGGGGCAGGGTCGCCTCTGGGTGTCGTTCCCCAGAGTGGCCGCTAGATGGAGGCAGAGACCTGCCTGGACGCCTCGCCTCTGATGGGGCGGCTGCTGCTGCTGCTGCTGCTGCTGCTGCGGGCTTAGTCTCTTCAGTTGTGTCCCGGACTCTGTGCGACCCTGCCAGGCTCTTCGGTCCATAGGATTCTCTAAGCAAGAATAGTGGAGTGGGTTGCCACGCCCTCCGCCAGGGAATCTTCCCGATCCAGGGATCGAACCCGGATCTCCCGCACTGCAGGCAGATTTCCTGAGCGACCAGGGAAGCCCCCTTCCAGGTCTAATGGCAGCTTTTTACAGGTCAAGTTTGTCCTCATCCGGCGAGTGAAACTAGGGCTCAGGACAAACGGCACCCCCATATCTTCCCCTCATCTCTCACACACTAAGTGAGCAAACGCTGAACAAAACCACTTCCTGCTCCACCGGGGACACTCCCTTTAGCATCCTGTCCCCTCCCTGATCACACAGTGTGAATGGCTCCCTCCAGCAATAATATCAGCAAGGACAGGTACTGCGAATGCAGCTGTCTTTGTCCCTGTGTTCCCTGGACCTACTGCCTTCCTCCCTCACGTTGTAGAAGACGGGCGTCCATGTTCTTTCTTGACCTCAGCATAACCCAGCCAACAACTACTGTGGGCTGGGCTAAGGACACAGACCACATCTTGGGGGCTGTGTGACTTTTAGCTAGTGACTTCACCTCTCTGTGCCCATGTGTCCTCATAAATACGAGGAGAATTGCAATAGTACCTACCTCGTGGAGTTATTATGGGAACAAAATGAATCTGTATTTCTGAACACTTAAGATGATACCTAGCATATATGTCAGCTAATTTGTCATCTTGGAGTCTCATAGTAAGGGAACAGAAATCTCCTCTCTCTGTCTCTCTTTTTTAATGGCATTTCCTCTTTAGAGCTCCTGGGTTTTGTCTTTGGGCTTTGTCCCTGGTTTCATAAACTGTGTCTGCTGGTTGCTAAGTGCTCTCTGGTCCTCGTTTTCTTCACAGCCCTGTGGTTGGTGTAGCTGCTGCTATGCTCTGGGTTGAGCCAGGCCTGGCAGCATATTACGTGGGTCCCCGTGTTCTCTGGGAACATATGAGAGAAAGTAGAACTCCCTCCACCCACAGATAGAAAGGCATTCCATCTGGTGTAAATATTTGACCCTGGAGCACAGCTTTGGGGCTCATGCATGAAATGCCGCTCCTGGGACACTAGCCAAGCTCCCACGGGGCAGGTGTCGTGCCCTGCCCACTCAAGTGCACAGTTCTGTGTGAACAAGAACTTGCACAGCTCAAAAGTTTCCTCATTCAACCACTCCTCTACTCCCAAATTTAGGAATGTCTTAAATGTCCTGTATGTTAACTATGCTGAGTTGTTCACCGTCCTGGCTGAACCCTAGTAAGAAAACTGGAAATGAAGGCAGTCCTATGTAGGAAGAGCCTCAGTGCAGAATTAGCCATCTTCCTCCAAAAGTCAGCCTGCAGGCCCATTGGAGAGCTCACCAGAAGTTGTCAGTATTGTATAATCAACCAGATAGGTTCATACCATGACCCCTTTACTAATAAATTAAGTATAAATTCAAGAAACAGAGTCAGGTGTTCCTAACGGATGTGTCTCAAGAGTAAATTTCAGCAAATAGAAGAAAAAGGACATGCACCCAGAAGATGCTTTCAAAGATAGGATGGACCAGAAAGTGTATGAGCAGGTTGGACAGGTTCATTAGCATCTCCATCTGCCAATGTCTGCGGCCACCCTCCCCAGCTCCACAGCATACTTCCAGGATTTTGTTAAGACTGGCTAGGTTATTCCTACCAACAATCTGAAAGCAGTTTTTAAAACCCTGTATAAAAAATAAACAATATATTCTTATTTTTAAAGCCTTAAAGTAGGCTTTAAAATGCCTTATTAAAGTAAATAAGGCATTACCCGGACAAAATAAAGGTAAAATGGAGACCTAGAGAGACAAATGAGGACTGGAGGCCACTTTTACCATGTGAATATTTTCCAAATCAGAAAATTGTTCTGATAATATCTTAAGACAAGAGGAACACAAAACAAAGGTCAAGATGTAGACAAAGAAGGGAGTCTAACATGAGAGCCATCCTTCAATAAGCTGACACCCCAAAAGGGTGTAGAATGTGACCCAGCCCTGAAATAGAATTTCATTGCAGGTTCTACTTGCCTGATATGTAGGGAATCCCAAGCCTTAAAATTTAACATTATCTTCAACTGAGAGAAGCCCCAGTAATCCCCAAGTGCTCCATTTGACAGAGGCAAATGGAAATCTTTCTGAAGGAATGTGACTCCATCCTAGCCTAAAGTTATTGCTGCAGATAATTGTTCAAGTATGATGACCAAAATAACCAGGCACATAAAAAAACAAGGCACCATGGGCAATAACAAGCAGAAAAATATACCAAAATGAGACACAAAATATCAATGAATGTAACTATCAGACTTCAACAGTATGTGAACCGAGAACTTCCAGATGTTCAAGCTGGATTTAGAAAAGGCAGAGGAACCAGAGATCAAATTGCCAACATCTGTTGGATCATAGAAAAAGCAAGAGAATCTCCAGAAAAACATCTACTTCTGCTTCATTGACTATGCTAAAGCCTTTGACTGTGTGGATCACAGCAAACTGGAAAATTCTTAAAGAGATGGAATACCAGACCACCTTACCTGCCTCCTGAGAAATCTGTATGCAGGTCAAGAAGTAACAGTTAGAACCGGATATGGAACAACAGACTGGTTCCAAATTGGGAAAGGAGTACATCAAGGCTATATATTGTCATCCTGCTTATTTAACTTATATGCAGAGTACATCATGCAAAATGCCGGGCTGGATGAAGCACAAGCTGGAATCAAGATTGCCGGGAGAAATATCAATAACCTCAGATATGCAGATGACACCACCCTTATGGCAGAAAGTGAAGAAGAGCTAAAGAGCCTCTTGATGAAAGTGAAAGAGGAGAGTGAAAAAGCTGGCTTAAAACTCAACATTCAGAAAACTAAGATCACAGCATCTGGTCCCATCACTTCATGGCAAATAGATGGGGAAAAATGGAAACAGTGAGAGACTTTACTTTCTTGGGCTCCAAATCACTGTGGACAGTGACTGCAGCCATGAAATTAAAAGACGCTTGCTCCTTGGAAGAAAAGCTATGACAAACTTAGCATATTAAAAAGCAGAGACATCACTTTGCCAACAAAGGTCCATATAGTCAAAGCTATGGTTTTTCCAGTAGTCATGTATGGATGTGAGAGTTGGACATAAAGAAAGCTGAGCACTGAAGAATTGATGCTTTTGAACTGTGGTGTTGGAGAAGACTCTTGAGAGTCCCTTGGACAGCAAGGAGATCAAACCAGTCAATCCTAAAGGAAATCAACCCTGAATATTCATTGGAAGGACTGATGCTGAAGCTGAAGCTCCAATACTTTGGCCACCTGATGTGAAGAGCCAACTCATTGGAAAAGACCCTGATGCTGGGAAAGATTGAAGGCAGGAAGAGAAGGGGACAACAGAGGATGAGACGGTTGGATGGCATCACTGACTCAATGGACATGAGTTTGGAGCAAACTCCAGGAGATGGTGAAGGACAGGGAAGCCTGGTGTGCTGTAGTCCATGGGGTTGCAAAGAGTCGGATACGACTTAGTGACTGAACAACAGTTATCGGACACAGACCACAAAATAACTATGCTCACAATGTTTAAAGATATTTAAAAAAAAGAAATCCCACTTCTAGTCAGTATAGAATAATGGAAACTAATTTATTCTCATGTGTGAACAATCAAGGACTAACAAATGTTATCAAGACACTGGACATCAGATTACAATGGATCGTGACCCTTAAAGATGGACAACAGACCTTGTATCCCCCACAATTGTCCCAGCTTACTGACTTGAGTTTTCAGGTCTCAGCAGCAGAGCACGGTGGACTCTCTGAGTTGAGATGGGAAGAAGTGTTGGGAATAATGAAGGAGCTCAAGTTTGCTAGACAGAGCCCGGGTAGGGGACTGCACAGAGAGACAACTTAGGATACCTTCAGGGATACATATGTGTGGGGTGTGAAACTGCAAAATTGGGTAAAAGTGAAAGTGAAGTTGCTCAGTCATGTCCAACTCATTGCGACCCCATGGACTGTAGCCTAATAGGCTCCTCCATCCAGGGGATTTTCCAGAGTACTGGAGTGGGTTGCCATTTCTTCTCCAGGAGATCTTCCCGACCCAGGGATTGAACCCAGATCTCCCGCATTGTAGGCAGACACTTTACCATCTGAGCCACCAGGGAAGATAAAACTGGGTAAGAGCTATCCAAAAGGGCTGGAGGAAACAGTACCCAGCACTTATACAGGGCTGAGAATGGAACCTATTTCTTACTTGCCAGACTTAAAAATACCAAAATTAAGAGCATTGGGTAAAGTACTTAGAAAGTTCTTGTGTTAGTAGTGGGGAATAATTACTCCTGAACTAAATATGGTTCTGGTGCTACCTAAAAAATCCAAAGAATCAAACTTTCCAAGTTAACTAGACTGCATCCTAATAAAAAGGTACCAAATATTTCTAGAGATACAAGAATACCCAGTATCCAACAAAGTGAAATTCACAGTGTCTGGCATGTAACACATTACAGGCATACATAGAATCTGGTAAACACAACCCATAATGAAGGAGAAACCAACTGAAATTGATCTGAATCTGACACAGCTGTTAATATTGGCAGAAAAGGAAATTAAAATATATTATAACTGTGTATCTATGTTCAAAACAGTAAAAAGAAACATGGAAAATATAAAAAGTCCAAATCAAAATTCTATAGATTCAATTACAATATTTAAAATGAAAGCTATACTGGATAAGATGAACATTACCTTAGCCATGGCAAGAGATTAGTGAACTTGAAGACACAGCACTTGGAACTACGTGTCTATCTATGTAAGGTTGGTTATAGTTGCTAAGTCATGTCTGACTCTTGCAACCCCATGGACTGTAACCTGCCAGGGTCCTCTGTCCATGGGATTTCCCAGGCAAGAACACTGGAGTGGGTTGCCATTTCCTTCTCCAGGGGATCTTCCCGACCCAGGGATTGAACCTGCATCTCCTGCATTGCCAGGCAAATTCTTTACTGCTGAGCCATCAGAGAAGCTCTTAAAGTGTGTACCAATGGCCAAATAAAGGCCAATCTAAGTATTAATATAAACAATGGCAATAACATCATAATCCATTGAGAAAAAAGAATCCATCATACTGAAATAAATGCGGAAGAAAGAATTCTTCCTTACAATGGAATATGAACTAGTAAGTGTAGAAGAAATGATGGAATTAGAAAATCACCACTTGGCACCAACATAATAATTGATTTAGGCAAGAATCAACAATGTATGCTATAACGAGGGTTAAACATTTGGTGTATAACAGATTAATACATAGTCTTAAGGTCTCTCCCAGAAGATATTATGTACAAAGAGGAATATTATAACCTCATAGTGGAGAAAAGTGGGAGACAACTCCTTAATGAAGTGATCAAAATTATCACAGTTAATGGCATCAGTAATGGGAAAAATTGACATTTTTTGCCTCTTGATGTGATGCACTGAGAAAAATGCATCAGTTCTGTGATAGTTCTGCCAAAAAAGACATAAGCAGAATTTAATCAAGAGGACACATCAGACAAACCCAAATTGAGGGACATTCTACAAAATAACTACTGTGCACGCCTCAAAAATGTGAAGGTTATGAGAGACAAAAAAGAAATGATGAAATGCTCCAGATTAAAGGAGACTAAGAAAAGAGACACGACAATTGAATGCAACTCATGATTCAAATTTTCTTTTCCTAAGAAAGGACATTATTGAGATAACTGGCAAAATTTGAAAAAGGTCTGTAGATAAGCTGTGTTAATGTTAATTTCTCAGTTTTTGTAATTGTGCTATGGTTTTTAAAAGAGAATGACCTTGCTTTTAAGAAATGTAAATTGAAATACTGTGTCTGCAACTTATTTTTAGTAGTTCAGAAAAAAATCACATGTACAAATACATACATAGATAATGGCGGGGGGGGGAGAGACATAATAAAGCAAATGTAATAAAATAAGCTTTGGTAATCCTGGTGATTAATATAAGGGAATTCTTTGTACTATATTTCGAACTTTTCTGTAGGTCTAAAATTATGTTTAAAAGGTTTTAAAAAATCTATCACGCTTGGGTGGGATGAATTGGGAGCCTAGGATTGACATGCATACATACATACATACATATATATATATATATATATATGTATGTATATACTATTGATACTATTTATAAAATAGGTAACTAATGATAACCTACTGTATAGCACAGGGAACTCTATCCAGTGCTCTGTGGTGACCTATATGGGAAGGAAATCCCAAAAAAGAGGGAATGCATGTATTAATATATTTAGAGTTGATCCACTTTGCTATACAGCAGAAACTGACACAGCAGTGTAAAGCAACTATACTCCAAAAAGAAAACTCAATCATGCTTAACAAAATGAGAACGTTGTGTTAAAACTATTCGCTAAAACTTTTATAAGAACCAAGATACTTTCAGTCTCAAAATATCTCCCTAAGAAATATGTATCATCTACAAAAGGGAAAATAGTGGTAAACTCTGACATACATCACCATGATCAAGTATTACATGTTAAGATCATTAATACTGGAACAAAACAATGCCATGTGCCTCCTGATATTGATATTATGCAATGAGAAGGAAATAAGATAACTTCTGTGGTACTTCTGACTGAAAAAGAAAAGGATAGGGTAACCTCAATCTAATTATGAGGCAACATCATATGAAGCCAAATTGAGAGAACTTTCTGAAAAATAACTGACTGATATCCTTAAAAAAATAGTCATGATAGAGGAAGACTGGAACTACTTCAGATTAAAGAAGGAGAAAGAGACATGACAACTAAATGCAACACATGATCCTGGACAATAGATTGGAAAGTCTAGGTGACGGGCATGTGATAATTTTTGTATTATTCTCGCAAATTTTCTGGGCGAAATGATTAAAATAAAAATTGTAAAAGTGTATCTGAAGGCACTAATTCTTTTACTATGCTCCAAAGTTGTCAAAGTTTTATTGGACTAAGATTATACTTAAAGGTCTTGTAGAATTCGCCAGTGAAGACTTCATAATCTGGTGCCATTTATTGGAGCAAGGGAAATCCCTCCCAGCTAAACTTAATATTATTATTATTATTTTTGCAGTTGGTCTACTAGACTTTTTGTCTCTACTGGAGTCAATTTAGCCAGCTGGGTTATAATAAAAATTATCCAAAATTTCAAATTTATTTACATAGAGTTGTATAAAATAGTTTCTCTTTTCTGGCTTAAACAATAGGTATTTATTTCTCATGATTTTGTGGGCTGGTTGGATGATCCTTCTGGATGATTCTGAGGTCAGTTGGCAATGGACCTGAATGATCTTGGAAGGCCTCACTCACATACCTAGATTGGCAGGCTGTTGACTGAAGCATATCAGTTCTCTACCTGGCCTCTTCAGTATATTATTTCAGGCTCATTCCCAGGAAGATGGACTCACATCTAACTTTGGATGCATCACATGTGTAACTAGAAAACATCAGAATCCACCTGCCAATGCAGGAGATGCAGTTCGACCTCTGGGTCAGGAAGACCCCACATGCCGTGGAGCACCTACGCCCATGTGCCACAACCACAACCACTAGTGTCCAGAGCCCATGCTTCACAACAAGGGAAGGCACTGCAGTGAGAAGCCTACACATTACAACGAAGAGTAGCCCTCATCCACTTCAACTAGAGAAAGCCCACGTGCAGCAATGAAGACCCAGCACAGCCAAAAATAAATACAAATTTTTAGAAAATCACTAACCAAAGTAGACGACTTGGTCAAGCCTCAGTGTAAGGCGTGGAGTAATAGGCTCTACCTCTTGATGGGGAGACTGGAAAAGTCACTTTGCTAAAATAGTTATGGAGCAGAGGCGGGGAAGCGGGAGGGATAAATTGGGAGATGGGACGGAGGTAGACATATACACATGATATGTATAAAATAGATAACTAACAAGGACTTACTGTATAGCACAGGGAACTCAATATCTTGTAATAACATACAAAGAAAACGAATCGAAAAGAGTGGACACATGTATATGTAAAACTGATTCACTTTGTTGCACATCTGAAACTAATAGCATTGTAAATCAACTATACTCCAATAAAAATTAATTAAAAAAGGAAGTAGAAAGAGAGGAAACTTTGAAGTCGTATAAACATGCTGAGACTTTCTGAAACTAGAAACTGTTACATGGAGTAAAAAAATGACAAAGACACTCAAGATGAATATTTACAGCAAAAAAAAAAAAAACAAAAAACCTAACAAACTCCTTCAATGCCTGAATCTGGGGAGAATTTCATTCAATTATAGGGTAAACAAATTTAAACTAATATTAATAAAAATTAAGACTTGCAAAAATTTTTTTTTAAAAAAGACATGCATTTCAGAACAGGAATAATTTGCAACCATTTTGCAACCTAGAACACCTTATCTGGTTAAGCATTCTCTAAAATGAGTATGTTCTGGTGGGCATGTACATGAGGCATAAATATACTCTGTGCTCCCTTTGAGAAGTCCATCTATACATCTCTTCTCCACATTTCCTTGGCACCAGTCTGCCAACGTTGTCCTTTCCAAGTCCCTAACCAGTCAGTCGAGCCATTCATCACTGGTCATGAATAGATACATATTCGAGGCCATTTCTGCTTCCAGTGGACACTTGGAGTTCTGACCAGTGGTAATATTTCACTACACTTTTTCTGGGCTGACCCTGAGTGAGTCTGCAATGTACTCTCCATCTTCTTCTGGCTGGTTCCAACAATGCACGCAGATCTATATGTAAGCCAGGTCTATTCTTTTCTTTCCCTGTTTACTGGTCACAGGAAACTCTATGGGGGCTGAGGGAAAAGCGGTGGAGTATGAACACTGGAAACTGGAGCCATCTGCTTCCTCATGCCTTCCATACTTACTCAGCTCTGTCCTTATATACAAGTTTCATTTTACAATGGAACACTGCTCTCTATATGCAATGTTACGATTCGATGGATTAACGATGCACACTTCATGATAGGAAATTCAGGTTACATCGTTATTTGGTATTTTGCAACACGATGTTCAGTCTCTCCTAGGGTATAGTAGCAAGCCAGGAGTTGCTTTTCTAATAGAGAGTTGCTGAGAAAGAAGGGTATGCCTTACTCAAAAACTCTAGGCAACTGTGCAGTAATTCTTTAAGTGGGGCTTGCCAGAGTCTACACAGAGCATTTCTGTCTGCAACAGACACTCCAGCAATTCTAAGGCTGTTAGGTCTGCTAAATCATAACAGCCAAGCAGTAAGACAGCTTCTCCTCAAAGTTTGGCTCTGCTGCAGAAGCTCTGCTTCCTTCTGGCCCTACTCACAAATGGCAATATTATAGATTTCCTGGTAAGTGGATTGGAGCAGCACATCTGAATGTGCTGCCTGTTCTCTTCAGAATCCAAAGAAGCCTGCGAGGTATCGTGCCCTCTTCCTGCTTATGGAAAAGAGTGCTAATGCATGGCAACTTCTTTCAGGCCACTGGACCCCTCCTAACTTCACTAATGAGGCAGGACCCTGAGTTGGATGGGATTTATCTCACATTCTTGTGTCTTCCTAAGGTATGTACAGTTCCTTTCACTTGCTGTTCATCAGCTCAAGTTAATATGAGGTCATCATTGTAAGAGTCCTGTACAATGATCTGTGTGATATTAAATTGATGATGACCTCTCTGGACTCTCTTGAGACAGACAGCAGGAGGGGTGCCATAGTAAGAAAGTGGAAGAAGTGAAGCAATTTCTCCTGTTTCCTCAGAGGTAGATTTCTTACCATCTGTTGCTGGGGATGAGGGGAGGGTGGAAATCACACTCAATAGGTCAATATCTGTACAGTGATGAAAGAGGCATTGGTTCTCCAGGCCCAGATAAAGGTGGGTGAGGAAGGCTAATATTAGAAGAGACATTCTTGCTGGGTTTCCAGGGCTGGATAGAAATTCCACTGGTTTAGAATCACATGTATTTTATAGACACTGTATCAAACCTGTGCATAGAATTGGAGATAAATGTTTATGGAAAGAGGAGTAAGTTTGTATGGCTGGATCAACAAGAATTATTCCGTGCATATGGGCTGGGTCCAGATCTTGGAAAGCCTTAAGAAGACCTGAGGAATCGGTTTCTCCATTAGGGTCCCAATGCATGAATTTACACATCCTCCTTTGGGTACCTGGTATGTTTTGTACATGACTTAATAGCAAGCACTTCCCACTTGGTAAAGGTCTTACAAAGCAGGGGAGAGTGGCATCCATATGGGTCAGCAATAAGATACAGCCATGTTGCTGTATGAACTTCCCCAGGACTCTGTGGGAGAAGGCGAGGGTGGGATGTTCTGAGAGAACAGCATTGAAACAAGTATACTATCAAGTGTGAAACAGATCACCAGCCCAGGTTGGATGCATGAGACAAGTGCTCAGGGCTGGTGCACTGGGAAGACCCAGAGGGATGGGATGGAGAGGGAGGCGGGAAGGGGGATCGGGATGGGGAACACATGTAAATCCATGGCTGATTCATGTCAATGTATGGCAAAAACCACTACAATATTGTAAAGTAATTAGCCTCCAACTAATAAAAATAAATGAAAAAAAAAAAAAAAAGAACTTCTCCAGTCATTTGATATGGTGCTTTCAGAGGTCCACAGAACAGCTTGCAGCAAAAAAAAAAAACTCCACCAGTATTCCCCTGCTCTTCTCAACCTCACTCCAGGGCTGTCTCTTGGCCCAAACCCACTGCAGCCCTTTTGCTTCCTTCCAAGGCCTGTGTTCACAAAAGCACTGGGTCTGGACTTGCTGGGGTTGGGTGGGGGGCAGGCCCTGCTTCCCAAAAGTCCTTATAAACCAGTGACTTTGCCTCCTTAGGGATGTGAGGGACCTGAGCAGCTGGATCGCTCATCAGAGCTGACCCTTCCCAACCACTAAGGACATTCTGTTCACAGTTGCTTGGCCAGAAAAGTCTCAAATCTCTGGAACCTACTCATTGTTACTAAATTCAAGCTTTCAGAAGACACATTGGCTGGAACTCTGTGTCTTCATCTTTTTCTTTTTAGAAACATAAAATCTCTAGTATGACACTTTCTAGCCTCCAAGCCTAGGGTCAAGTGGAACAAACGCAGAGACGTTGTCCTATTTTCCACACGGTTAAGAAATGGGGAATTCAGTATGTGTTTACAGTGATGGCAACATTAAAATAGCTCATGCTACATTGCCAAATGAAGGATAACAGAGACATAAACATTGCCTTTTAAAAGATTCTTTTAGAAGAAAAAGTATGAATCGAATCATTTACTGAAGTACTGTTTGAACAGATGGTGTGATTAACAGCTAACATGTAAGCCATCTTGGGAGCTTATGGAAAAGTAAACAAGTGGAGCTAAAAAGAAATCACTTTATTCCCCAAAAGCGTCTTTCATTCATTTTACTAGGAAAATTGGAAAGTCTGTGTTCTGAAGGTTGTGTTTCCTTGGGGGATGTTAGGAGCGAGCAGAGAGAGTCTCTTTAGAGCAAGACCACATCCACACCAGGTTGAGTTTTGAACTGACTTCCTGGAGGATGAGATGGGCCAAGCAGTCAACCCTCCAGCAGGGCTGGTCCTGGGAACCACTGAGGACACTCTACACCTCTGCTTGTCCTGAAACTCCTCCTGTGCGCGAGGTGGACAGAAGGGAGTTACGAGCTGAGAACCAATTATGTAAGAGGCACTCTGCCAGGACGACACGTACACTCTTTCCTCTAAGGTCGCTCACAATGGCCTCAGAAAACAGAGGTTGAGAAAGGGGGGAACATCTCCTAAGCCTGCACGGTTACCTCCTTTGTGGAGCTGCCATCGAAACTGTTGAGTTTCAGAGCTCTGTAGAGGCAGCTGATTACAGAGGGAAGAACACGGAGCAGGCTGTCTGGCGATGCAGGTATGAGAGTCTTCTCTGCTACCTAATGCCTCAGAGACAGACGTTGTTTCTTTCTGGGCTGTAATTTCCTCATCTTTAGAATGCGGGCCCTGTATCATGGGCTCCCAGGTCCTTGGTTGGGCATGAAAATGGTCTCATACATCACATCGGCTTCCCCAGCTCCATTCCTGACCTTCCTCACCTGAAGAGGAGAAACTCTTGCACACTGGCACAGCTCTAGCCATGGTGCCCCCACCCACTCAGACAACTGCCCAGGAAATGCTGACCCTTGGCAGAGCTCGTTCCCTACTGCCTTCACCAGAAAGTGCTGCACGCACCCACCTCAGCTCGCCCAAGTGCTCTCTCTTTATCTAACACCCATGGGTGTGTAGTGACCCTCCAGGCCCTGCGCTACACACCGTGGAAAGGAAACTACAGTGAGCAGGAAGGACACAGTGCCTCTCCTCCCAAAGTTAGACCCAGTGTTGGAGGCACAGGAGTGAACAAATGAAAATATAGAGGGGTGAGTGTGAGCATAAGAAAAGGAGCCCGATTTCTTCCTGAGGAATCAAGGGATGCTGCCCCCAGGTAGTAACCTTGGCACCAAACTAAATACATATCTAATCAACCATCCAGATATTTAGAATCACCCAGGTGACTACCAGATTTGTGTGCCTTTCATCCCAGCATTCAGTACCATTTAGTCCCACAGGTTGGATTCCCAGGCCATTTTTATGTTTCCAAAGATCTAGCAAATTAATTAAGGAGAAGAGCAACTTTAGCATTATGAATCCAGAAATAAATTCTTTTTCTTGGGCCTGTTCTTATAAATGCTTCTGAACTTTTTCACATGAACTCTTTTCTTCTTATTGCATCTCTGGGACCTAATTCTGGAGGGTTTGAAATGATTTACCTTTCTGACTTTGAAACCTTTGATGCTGTGTCCCCTGCCAGGTGTGATTCCACTTCCTTCCACGGACATCTTAATAAACGGACTTTGGAGTCTTCCTCTCCCCATTTACTAAAGATGCTGCTGCTTTTGAGTTACATTTGGAATTCACTTCAGCCCTCTACTAAGTAGGAAAAAGCCTACTCCTACTGCATGTTCTGTGTTGATGCATGATACTGCTCAGCCCAAGGATTCTCTCCTGGGATGGAATGATCCATTGGAACACTGCTGCAGGTCATCAGAAGAAAGCAATTCCTATAACATCTCAGATGCCTCTCTGTGAGGATACTTACCACCTTGCCCCTCACCTTAGAGGTATTTGTGTCCAAATGTTACCTCTCCTCACCCAAGTCAGGGAACAACGGTATTTTGGTTTTCCTGGGATGCTATGTGCCAAGGACCAATACGTTGTATGTAGGAGGTGCTTGTCCAATATTTGGCCAATGTCCAAATTTTCAATGTTGCTTTATTGTTCTCTCAATGCTGTTTTATTGTCGTGTAAATCTTGCCATAATTCATTCTCGAAGTCAGCCATCTTCATTCTTTTCCATATGGTATCAATATTGATTCTTTTTTTTAATTTTACCAGGTGCTAAAAATTACACTCTACTCTTCTTCATTTCTGGAGAAGAATATGGCAACCCACTCCAGTATTCTTGCCTGGAGAATCCCAGGGACAGAGGAACCTGGTGGGCTGCTGTCTATGGGGTCACACAGAGTTGAACATGACTGAAGTGACTTAGCAGCAGCAGCAGCTTCTTCATTCCGAGGCATTTTCTGTTTTTTCTCTTCTAATTTTTTTTCTTCTTGTTAATTTTTTGTGTATCCTTCTTCTTTCTTTCCTGTTTTATTTGCTCATCTCCAGTAATTTCTTCTGGCCTTAGAGACCATAAGTTTATAAATAAATTATTTTTATAATTCTTAATTTATTTTTCATGAAAAACTTTACATTGACTTCTTTATTGGTTAAAAAGCAAATATTATTCACTAGGATTTTTGATGGTCTATTTTACATTGACCATAAGAAACCAGACATTCCCAAAATCATAGAGCAAGAAAAGTCTTGAACTGTTGTCTGTGCCATAGGGGAAGTGCTTGAGTGGGTAACAGGGCCCAGCATTTTCTATAGTTTGACATAATGACTGTGAAAATAGGCATAGGAATAGGGAAAGAACCCATATGTTGTTAATGGCCATGACCAACAGTACAATTCTCTGTGGTTTTAGTTCCATTACCTACAGTTTTCTGTGGCTTTCATGTTCTCTCATTTGATTAGAAAAATGTTATTAAAAAGAGTAATTGCCCAGTAACAGTCATTTGCTTAACACAGGAGAAATGAAAGTCCCAGGTGTTCTGGCACAACCAGGGTCAGAAATCTGGCCTCAGGACTTCTAAACTAAGTTGTTCTTTGAATTGAGATTTGAAGACACAGACTTAGAATTCTGTTTTTCAATCCACCTAAAATTTGAGTGAAATAAGAATCCTATGCATTTGAAAACCTGGCGCTCATTCTAGAGTCAAGTGGGAAACGGTTTTACGCAGGCAATGGATACACTTCCTAGACTCCAGCTCTCTTTTAGATGGCACAGTTGTCTGCACACGTCACCTTCCAGGCTGCTGCTGCTGCTAAGTCACTTCAGTCATGTCCGACTCTGTGCGACCCCATAGACGGCAGCCCACCAGGTTCTTCTGTCCCTGGGATTCTCCAGGAGCCCTGAACTTTTACAGGATGGGTGCTAATGGCTGCTAATTGCTATCACCTCACAATTAGATTGGCAGAAATGTCACTCCAGGGACAGGGGTATGAAAACTGGTAGGCTTAAAAGCTGTCTTCTCAGAGGACCCTGAGACTGAGGACCGTGAGATCAATAGCACGTTTCTAGGCTTTAGTTCTATGAGGGATTCAGAGGGCACAGAGAACCACAAATAGGGCCCAAGACCCACAGATGCCTGTGGGTCTACTATTTGCAGTGACCTGTAAGGCACAGGTGATCTCCAATTAGCATAATGCAAAGAGCAAATCCAAGGTAGTAGCTAGGCTATCGGAGAAGGCAATGGCACCCCACTCCAGTACTCTTGCCTGGAAAATCCCATGGACGGAGGAGCCTGGTAGGCTGCAGTCCATGGGGTCGCCAAGAGTTGGACACGACTGAGCGACTTCCCTTTCCCTTTTCCCTTTCATGCACTGGAGAAGGAAATGGCAACCCACTCCAGTGTTCTTGCCTGGAGAATCTCGGGGACGGGGGAGCCTGGTGGCTGCCGTCTACGGGGTCACACAGAGTCAGACACGACTGAAGCAACTTAGCAGCAGCAGCTAGGCTATTGGGCTTTCCAGGTGGCACTAGTGGTAAAGAACCCGCCTGCCAATGCAGGAGACATAAGAGACTTGGGTTCAATCCCTGGGTTGGGAAGATTCCCCTGGAGGAGGGCGTGGCAACCACTCCAGTATCCTTGCCTGGAGAATCCCATGGACAGAGGAACCTGGCGGGCTACAGTCCATAGGGTCGCAAAGAGTCAGACACGACTGAAGCGACTGAGCATGCATGCTAGTTGCACACAGCTAGGCTATTGGATGGGATTTCGGAAATAATCACCATCATCACTTCTGTATCAGCAATTGGTAAAACTGCAGCATGAGAGCCAAACCAGCCTGTCGCCTGTTTTTGCAGATAAACTTTTATTAGAGTACAGTTATGCCTACTCACCGAAACAATCTCAAAGGCTGCTTTTGTGCTACAACGGCAGAGCTGAGTACTTGCAACACAGACCAGTGGTCTGCAAAACCTAAAATATTTCTGATGACAGAAAAACTTAGCCAACCTCTGGTTCTAGACCATAAAGAAAAAAAGTTTGCAGAAATAATCCTGCATGGAAGCCAGGATAAAAGGGAGTTAAAGAAATCCCAACCTACAGTGTTGAAGCTCAGTGATGGAAGAAATTAATGGAGGAGAAGGAAGGGTGGAGTGTGGAAACTATTTCTGGACTAAAATATACATGGATGAGGCTATTTCTACAAAAGTAAGTCTGAGTCATCTAAAACTGGCATTGACAAACTATGGCCTGCAGGCCAAATCTGGTCTGCATGTGTTTGTTGTTGTTATTTTAATGGACTATTTTTTTAAAAAGAAGTTTAGGTTTACCAAAAAATTGATCAGAAAATACAGAGAGCTCCCATATTCCTCTTCTCCCTGTCCCACAGTTTCCGCTATTATAAACATCTTTCATTATTGTGGTACATTTGTTTAAAATGATGAACAAATATTGATATATAATTATTTTTTTCTTTTTTTTATTAGTTGGAGGCTAATTACTTTACAATATTGTAGTAGTTTTTGACATACATTGACATGAATCAGCCATGGATTTACATGTATTCCCCATCCCGATCCCCCCCTCCCACCTCCCTCTCCACCCTTATCCCTCTGGGTCTTCCCAGTGCACCAGCCCCGAGCACTTGTCTCATGCATCCAACCTGGGCTGGTGATCTGTTTCACACTTGATAATATACATGTTTCGATGCTGTTTTCTCGAAACATCCCACCCTCGCCTTCTCCCACAGAGTCCAAAAGTCTGTTCTGTACATCTGTGTCTCTTTTTCTGTTTTGCATATAGGGTTATCGGTATATAATTATTAACTAAAGATCACAGTTTAACTTAGGTCTTTGAACTATACAATTCTATAGGTTTTGAGAAATGTATAATGTCATGTATCAACCAATAGAATATCATATGGATATTTGCCCACCAGCAATGAATGACAGTCCCTGTTGCTCCCTATCTTCCCAGTATTTGGTGGTGTCAGTGTTTTGGATTTTAGCCATTTTAATAGATATATAGTGGTATAACACTGTTGTTTTAATTTATAATTCCTTAAAGATATATAATGTTAAGAATCTTGCATAGGTTTATTTGTCATCTGTATATCTTCTTTGGTGAGATGACTTTGCAGATCTCTTTCCCACTTTTAAATGGTGTTGTTTATTTCCTTAACATCGATTTTTTAAAAGTTCCTTATATATTTTAGATGTAAGTCTTTTATCAGATATATGTTTGGCAAAGATTTTCTACCAGTCTGTATATTATCACTTCATTCTCTAAACAGTGTCTTTTACAGATCACAAGTTTTACCTTTATTGAAGTGAAATTTATCACATTTATCTTTAATAGATCATGCTTTTGCTGTTGACCAAAGGTGACACAGATTTTCTCCTATGATATCTTTTAGAAATTACATATTTTGTATTTTAAAATTTAGGTCTCTGATTCATTTTGAGTTAATTTTTGTGGAAGGAGTAAAGTCTCATTTGTTGAAAAGACTATCTTTCTCCATTGAATTGTTTTTGCTCCTTTGTCAAAGATCTGTTGACCCTAATAGTGTGTGTTTACTTATTAGCTCTTCTTTACGTTCTATTGACCTATTTTTCTGTTCTTTAGCTAATATCACCCAGGCTTAATCACTGTTCAGTTCAGTTCAGTCACTCAGTCATGTCCGACTCTTTGTGAGTCCATGAACTGCAGCACGCCAGGCCTCCCTGTCCATCACCAACTCCCAGAGTTCACCCAAACCCATGTCCATCGAGTTGGTGATGCCATCCAACCATTTCATCCTCTGTCGTCCCCTTCTCCTCCTGCCCTCAATCTTTCCCAGCATCAGAGTCTTTTCCAATGAGTCAGCTCTTCGCATCAGGTGGCCAAAGTATTGGAGTTTCAGCTTCAACATCAGTCCTTCCAATGAACACCCAGGACTAATTTCCTTTAGGATGGACTGGTTGGATCTCCTTGCAGTCCAAGGGACTCTCAAGAGTCTTCTCCAACACCATAGTTCAAAAGCATCAATTCTTTGATATTCAGCTTTCTTTATAGTCCAACTCTCACATCCACAAAAACCATAGCTTTGACTAGACGGACCTTTGTTGGCAAAGTAATATCTCTGCTTTTTAATATGCTGTTTAGGTTGGTCATAACTTTCCTTTCAAGGAGTAAGCGTCTTTTATCACCCAGACTTAATCACTGTAGCATTATATTGTCTTGAACTCAGGTCAGGACAGATCTTCAATTCTATTTTTCTTCAGTACTATGCTGGCTGTTCTAGGTCCTTTCCTACTCCATATGAACTTTAGAAGTATTTTGTTGCTATCCATAAAATTACTTGGTTATAGTTTGGATTGAATCTATAGATTAAATTGGAAAGAATTAACATTGCAATTAATGGAGAAAAAGTATTTTACAAAATTCAACATATATTCATGATAAAACTTCCAACAAATTGGGTATAGAAGGAATATACCTCAACATAACGAAGCCCATATATGATAAATCCATAGATAACATCATTTCTAGTGGTGAAAGTTAGAAAAATTTTCCTCTAAGATCAGGAACAAGACAAGTGCGCCCAGTGTCACCATTCCTATCGAACACAGTACTGGAAGTCCTAGCCAGAGCAAATAGGCAAGAAAAAGAAAAAAAAAATCCAAATTACAAGGAAAAAGTAAAATTGTTTCTGATTGCAGATTATATGATATTTTATATAGAAAATCCTAAAGATTACATGAAAATCTGTTAATACCGAAAAGGAAATGAGGAAAAGTCGCAGAATCCAAAATGAACATATGGAAATCAGCTGTGTTTCTATACACTAATAGTGAAATACATGAAAACCAAAGAAAACCATTCCATTCACAAGAGCATCAAAACCAATAAAATACTTAGAAGTACATTTAACCAAGGTGGTGAAAGGTCTGTACACTGAAAACTGTAAGGTACTGATTAAACAAAATGAGAAAGACATAAATAAAGGGAAAGATATTCTGTGTTCACAGATTGGAAGAATATTTTTAAAATTTCCATACTCTGCAAACCCACTATAGATTCTGTACAATCCTGATCAAACTTCCAATGACATTTTTTCATAGAAATAGAGAATCCTGAAATTTGCATAGAATTACAGAAGCCACTGAATAGCCACAGAAACCCTGAGAAAGAACAAAGCTGGAAGCATCACATTTCTTGATTTCAAACTATATTCAAAGCTATAGTAGTCAAAAGAGCATGGCCCTGGCATAAAAACAGACACATAGACTGATGGAACATAATTGAGATCCCAGAAAGAAACCCTCACATATATGGTCAACTAATATTTGACAAGGGAGCCAAGAATACTCAATGGGGAAAGGATAGTCTTTTCAATAAATGGTGTTGAGAAAACTGGATAAACACATTCAGAAGAATGAAATAGATCCCTATATTATACCACTCATAAAAAGTAACTCAAAATGGATTAAAGACTTCAGCATAAAACCTGAATCCATAAAACTCACAGAAGAAAACATAAGGGGGAAAGCTCCTTGATATTGGTCTTGGCAACACTTTTTCAGATATGATGCCTAAAATGCAAGCAAGAAAAGCAAAAATAGATAAGTGGGACTTCATCAAACTAAAAAGTGTCTGCACAGCAAAAGAAACAATCAACAAAAAAGGAGACCTACGGAATGTGAGA